>NC_057824.1:8288269-8605384 GCF_910594005.1 Cervus elaphus | reverse complement strand
GAGGCCTCACATCCTATGAAAACTCCAGAGGTACGCGGAGATCAGTGCCTCCAAAGGAGACGATGCCTGACTCCTCGTGAAACTTGATAGGAGTCCCAGGATTCCTGTGGCACGTAGAAAGGGACCCTTGGTCTCCCACCTCAGCTGGAGAGGCGTCCCAATTGCCCTGCCAAGCCTCGAGGAGAATCCCGAGTTGTCCCTCGCAACTAGGCAGGAGTCCTGCCGTCGCTGAACAAACACGTGTGTGGAAGGGCCATCCCCGTCGTAACTCGAGAATATACCCCAGGTCCCCGCCGCAACTCGAGAAAAACCATGAGACTTTCCCCTCGCCGCGAGATGAGGCCCGATTCCCCTGCATTGCGTGCAGAGCAATTCCGTGTTGCACATCAAACATGAAAGGAGCCCTGATTTCCTTGATGGCACTCCAGAGAAACCCCAAGAACACTGTTTCAAGGCTAGAGGGATCCTGAGGTCACTGTAGCAACACGAAAGAGCTCCGTGGACCAAAAATCAAGTCGAGATAAGAGGTTAGTCCCTGGCTTCGACTCCAGAGGAACACCACCTTACCACAAGCACCTCAAGAGGAGGCTTCTCTCAGCTCTAAGTATGTGAGAGGGACCCTGATTTTGCGGCCTAAAGTGGAATGGACACTGCGATGCTCTGACGCGAAATAAGGCCGGATATCCCTGCAGTGACTTGAATGCAGGCTCGTCTTGCATCTCCCAAGATGAAAGGATGTCTGAATCCCCTGTGGAGACCACAGAGAAAGACCTAGTTCCCCACCTCATCGCGACCGGAGGCCTCACATCCTTTGAAAACTCCAGAGGTACGCGGAGTTCAGTGCCTCCAAAGGAGACGATGCCTGACTCCTCGTGAAACTTGATAGGAGTCCCAGGATTCCTGTGGCACGTGGAAAGGGACCCTTGGTCTCCCGCCTCAGCTGGAGAGGCGTCCCAATTGCCCTGCCAAGCCTCGAGGAGAATCCCGAATTGTCCCTCGCAACTAGGCAGGAGTCCTGAAGTCGCTGAACAAACATGTGGGTGGAAGGGGCATCCAAGTCATAACTCGAGAATATACCCCAGGGCCCCGCCGCAATTGGAGAAAAACCATGAGACTTCCCCCTCGCCGCGAGATGAGGCTCGATTCTCCTGCACTGCATGCAGAGCAATTCCGTGTTGCACATCAAACATGAAAGGAGACTTGATTTCCTTGATGGCACTCCAGAGAAACCCCAAGAACACTGTTTCAAAGCTAGAGGGATCCTGAGGTTACTGTAGCAACACGAAAGAGCTCCGTGGACCAAAAATCAACTCGACATGAGAGGTTAGTCTCTGGCTTCGAATCGAGAGGTATACCACCTTACCACAAGCACCTCGAGAGGAGGCTTCTCTCAGCTCTAGGTATGTGAGTGGGACCCTGATTTTGTGGCCTCAAGTGGAATGGACAACGCGATGCCCTGATTCGAAATAAGGCCGGATATCCCTGCAGTGACTTGAATGCAGGCTCGTCTTGCACCTCCCAAGATGAAAGGATGTCTGAATCCCCTGTGGAGACCACAGAAAAAGACCTAGTTCCCCACCTCATCGCGACCGGAGGCCTCACATCCTTTGAAAACTCCAGAGGTACGCGGAGATCAGTGCCTGCAAAGGAGACGATGCCTGACCACTCGTGAAACTTGATAGGAGTCCCAGGATTCCTGTGGCACGTGGAAAGGGAACTTGGTCTCCCGCCTCAGCTGGAGATGCGTCCCAATTGCCCTGCCAAGCCTCGAGGAGAATCCCGAGTTGTCCCTCGCAACTAGGCAGGAGTCCTGACGTCGCTGAACAAACACGTGGTTGGAAGGGCCATCCCCGTCGGAACTCGAGAATATACCCCAGGTTCCCACCGCAACTCGAGAAAAACCATGAGACTTCCCCCTTGCCGCGAGATGAGGTCCGATTCCCCTGCACTGCGTGCAGAGCAATTCCGTGTTGCACATCACACATGAAAGGAGCCTTGATTTCCTTGATGGCACTCCAGAGAAACCCCAAGAACACTGTTTCAAGGCTAAAGGGATCCTGAGGTCACTGTAGCAACACGAAAGAGCTCCGTGGCCCAAAAATCAACTCGAGATGAGAGGTTAGTCCCTGGCTTCGACTCCAGAGGAATACTACCTTACCACAAGCACCTCAAGAGGAGGCTTCTCTCAGCTCTAGTTATGTGAGAGGGACCCTGAGTTTGTGGCCTCAAGTGGAATGGACACTGCATTGCCCTGACGCGAAATAAGGCCGGATATCCCTGCAGTGACTTAAATGCAGGCTCGTCTTGCATCTCCCAAGACGAAAGGATGTCTGAATCCCCTGTGGAGACCACAGAGAAAGACCTAGTTCCCCACCTCATTGCGACCGGAGGCCTCACATCCTTTGAAAACTCCAGAGGTACGCGGAGATCAGTGCCTCCAAAGGAGACGATGCCTGACTCCTCGTGAAACTTGATAGGAGTCCCAAGATTCCTGTGGCACGTGGAAAGGGACCCTTGATCTCCCGCCTCAGCTGGAGAGGCGTCCCAATTGCCCTGCCAAGCCTCGAGGAGAATCCCGAGTTGTCCCTCACAACTAGGCAGGAGTCCTGCCGTCGCTGAACAAACACGTGTGTGGCAGGGCCATCCCCGTCGTAACTCGAGAATATACCCCAGGTTCCCGCCGCAACTCGAGAAAAACCACGAGACTTCCCCCTCGCCGCGAGATGAGGCCCGATTCCCCTGCACTGCGTGCAGAGCAATCCCGTGTTGCACATCACACATGAAAGGAGCCTTGATTTCCTTGATGGCACTCCAGAGAAAACCCAAGAACACTGTTTCAAGGCTAGAGGGATCCTGAGGTCACTGTAGCAACACGAAAGAGCTCCATGGACCAGAAATCAACTCGAGATGGGAGGTTAGTCCCTGGCTTTGACTCCAGAGGAATACCACCTTACCACAAGCACCTCAAGAGGAGGCTTCTCTCAGCTCTAGGTATGTGAGAGGGACCCTGAGTTTGCGGCCTCAAGTGGAATGGACACCGCGATGCCCTGACTCGAAATAAGGCCGGATATCCCTGCAGTGACTTGAATGCAGGCTCGTCTTGCATCTCCCAAGACG
Organism: Cervus elaphus; assembly: GCF_910594005.1. Classification (NCBI taxonomy): domain Eukaryota; kingdom Metazoa; phylum Chordata; class Mammalia; order Artiodactyla; family Cervidae; genus Cervus; species Cervus elaphus. The sequence goes on along the minus strand of NC_057824.1, from coordinate 8,602,267 downwards.
AAAGGATGTCTGAATCCCCTGTGGAGACCACAGAGAAAGACCTAGTTCCCAACCTCATCGCGACCAGAGGCCTCACATCCTTTGAAAACTCCAGAGGTTCGCGGAGATCAGTGCCTCCAAAGGAGACGATGCCTGACTCCTCGTGAAACTTGATAGGAGTCCCAGGATTCCTGTGGCACGTGGAAAGGGAACCTTGGTCTCCCGCCTCAGTTGGAGAGGCGTCCCAATTGCCCTGCCAAGCCTCGAGGAGAATCCCGAGTTGTCCCTCGCAACTAGGCAGGAGTCCTGCCGTCGCTAAACAAACACGTGGGTAAAAGGAGCATCCCCGTCGTAACTCGAGAATATACCCCAGGATCCCGCCGCAACTCGAGAAAAACCATGAGACTTCCCCATCGCCGCAAGATGAGGCCCGATTTCCCTGCACTGCGTGCAGAGCAATACCGTGTTGCACATCACACATGAAAGGAGCCTTGATTTCCTTGATGGCACTCCAGAGAAACCTCAAGAACACTGTTTCAAGGCTAGAGCGATCCTGAGGTCACTGAAGCAACATGAAAGAGCTCCGTGGACCAAGAATCAACTCGAGATGAGAGGTTAGTCCCTGGCTTCGACTCCAGAGGAACACCACCTTACCACAAGCACCTCAAGAGGAGGCTTCTCTCAGCTCCAGGTATGTGAGAGGGACCCTGAGGTTGCAGCCTCAAGTCGAATGGACACTGCGATGCCCTGACTTGAAATAAGGCCGGATATCCCTGCAGTGACTTGAATGCAGGCTCGTCTTGCATCTCCCAAGACGAAAGGATGTCTGAATCCCCTGTGGAGACCACAGAGAAAGACCTAGTTCCCCACCTCATCGCGACCGGAGGCCTCACATCCTTTGAAAACTCCAGAGGTACGCGGAGATCAGTGCCTCCAAAGGAGACGATGCCTGACTCCTCGTGAAACTTGATAGGAGTCCCAGAATTCCTGTGGCACGTGGAAAGGGACCCTTGGTCTCCCGCCTCAGCTGGAGAGGCGTCCCAATTGCCCTGCCAAGCCTCGAGGAGAATCCCGAGTTGTCCCTCACAACTAGGCAGGAGTCCTGCCGTCGCTGAACAAACACGTGGGTGGAAGGGCCATCCCCGTCGTAACTCGAGAATATACCCCAGGTTCCCGCCGCAACTCGAGAAAACCATGAGACTTCCCCCTCGCCGCGAGATGAGGCCCGATTCCGCTACACTGCGTGCAGAGCAATTCCGTGTTGCACATCACACATGAAAGGAGCCTTGATTTCCTTGATGGCACTCCAGAGAAACCCGAAAAACACTGTTTCAAGGCTAGAGGAATCCTGAGGTCACTGTAGCAACACGAAAGAACTCCGTGGACCAAGAATCAACTCGAGATGAGAGGTTAGTCCCTGGCTTCGACTCCAGAGGAATACCACCTTACCACAAGCACCTCAAGAGGAGGCTTCTCTCAGCTCTAGGTATGTGAGTGGGACCCTGAGTTTGTGGCATCAAGTGGAATAGACACTGCGATGCCGTGACGCGAAATAAGGATGGATATCCCTGCAGTGACTTGAATGCAGGCTCGTCTTGCATCTCCCAAGACGAAAGGATGTCTGAATCCCCTGTGGAGACCACAGAGAAAGACCTAGTTCCCCACCTCATCGTGAACGGAGGCCTCACATCCTTTAAAAACTCCAGAGGTACGCGGAGATCAGTGCCTCCAAATGAGACGATGCCTGACTCCTCGTGAAACTTGATAGGAGTCCCAGGATTCCTGTGGCACGTGGAAAGGGACCCTTTGTCTCCCGTCTCAGCTGGAGAGGCGTCCCAATTGCCCTGCCAAGCCTCGAGGAGAATCCCGAGTTGTCCCTCGCAACTAGGCAGGAGTCCTGCCGTCGCTGAACAAACACGTGGGAGGAAGGGCCATCCCCGTCGTAACTCGAGAATATACCCCAGGTTCCCGCCGCAACTCGAGAAAAACCATGAGACTTCCCCCTCGCCGCGAGATGAGGCCCGATTCCCCTGCACTGCGTGCAGAGCTATTCCGTGTTGCACATCACACATGAAAGGAGCCTTGATTTCCTTGATGGCACTCCAGAGAAACCTCAAGAACACTGTTTCAAGGCTAGAGCGATCCTGAGGTCACTGAAGCAACATGAAAGAGCTCCGTGGACCAAGAATCAACTCGAGATGAGAGGTTAGTCCCTGGCTTCGACTCCAGACGAATACCACCTTACCACAAGCACCTCAAGAGGAGGCTTCTCTCAGCTCCAGGTATGTGAGAGGGACCCTGAAGTTGCAGCCTCAAGTCGAATGGACACTGCGATGCCCTGACTTGAAATAAGGCCGGATATCCCTGCAGTGACTTGAATGCAGGCTGGTCTTGCATCTCCCAAGACAAAAGGATGTCTGAATCCCCTGTGGAGACCACAGAGAAAGACCTAGTTCCCCACCTCATCGCGACCGGAGGCCTCACATCCTTTGAAAACTCCAGAGGTACGCGGAGATCAGTGCCTCCAAAGGAGCCAATGCCTGACTCCTCGTGAAATTTGATAGGAGTCCCAGGATTCCTGTGGCACGTAGATAGGGACCGTTGGTTTCCCGCCTCAGCTGGAGAGGCGTCCCAATTGTCCTGCCAAGCCTTGAGGAGAATCCCGAGTTGTCCCTCGCAACTAGGCAGGAGTCCTGCCGTCGCTGAACAAACACGTGGGTGGAAGGGCCATCCCCATCGTAACTCGATAATATAGCCCAGGTTCCCGCTGCGACTCGAGAAAAACCATGAGACTTCCCCCTCGCCGAGAGATGAGGCCCGATTCCCCTACACTGCGTGCAGAGCAATTCCGTGTTGCACATCACACATGAAAGGAGCCTTGATTTCCATGATGGCACTCCAGAGAAACCCCAAGAACACTGTTTCAAGGATAGAGGGATTCTGAGGTCACTGTAGCCACACGAAAGAGCTACGTGGACCAGAAATCAACTCGAGATGAGAGGTTAGTCCCTGGCTTCGACTCCAGAGGAATACCACCTTACCACAAGCACCTCAAGAGGAGGCTTCTCTCAGCTCTAGGTATGTGAGTGGGACCCTGAGTTTGTGGCCTCAAGTGGAATGGACACTGCGATGCCAAAACGCGAAATAAGGACGGATATCCCTGCAGTGACTTGAATGCAGGCTCGTCTTGCATCTCCCAAGACGAAAGGATGTCTGAATCCCCTGTGGAGACCACAGAGAAAGACCGAGTTCCCCACCTCATCGTGAACGAAGGCCTCACATCCTTTAAAAATTCCAGAGGTACGCGGAGATCAGTGCCTCCAAAGGAGACGATGCCTGACTCCTCGTGAAACTTGATAGGAGTCCCAGGATTCCTGTGGCACGTGGAAAGGGACCCTTGGTCTCCCGCCTCAGCTGGAGAGGCGTCCCAATTGCCCTGCCAAGCCTCGAGGAGAATGCCGAGTTGTCCCTCGCAACTAGGCAGGAGTCCTGACGTCACTGAACAAACACGTGGGTGGAAGGGCCATCCCCGTAGTAACTCGAGAATATACCCCAGGTTCCCGCCGCAACTCGAGAAAAACCATGACACTTCCCCCTCGCCATGAGATGAGGCCCGATTCCCCTGCACTGCGTGCAGAGCATTTCCGTGTTGCACATCACACATGAAAGGAGCCTTGATTTCCTTGATGGCACTCCAGAGAAACCCCAAGAACACTGTTTCAAGGCTAGAGGGATCCTGAGGTCACCGTAGCAACATGAAAGAGCTCCGTGGACCAAGAATCAACTCGAGATGAGAGGGTAGTCCCTGGCTTCGACTCCAGAGGAATACCACCTTACCACAAGCACCTCAAGAGGAGGCTTCTCTCAGCTCTAGGTATGTGACAGGGACCCTGAGTTTGCGGCCTCAAGTGGAATGGACACTGCGATGCCCTGACGCGAAATAAGGCCGGATATCCCTGCAGTGACTTGAATGCAGGCTCGTCTTGCATCTCCCAAGACGAAAGGATGTCTGAATCCCCTGTGGAGACCACAGAGAAAGACCTAGTTCCCCACCTCATCGCGACCGGAGGCCTCACATCCTTTGAAAACTCCAGAGGTACGCGGAAATCAGTGCCGCCAAAGGAGACGATGCCTGACTCCTCGTGAAACTTGATAGGAGTCCCAGGATTCCTGTGGCACGTGGAAAGGGACCCTTGGTCTCCCGCCTCAGCTGGAGAGGCGTCCCAATTGCCCTGCCAAGCCTCAAGGAGAATCCCGAGTTGTCCCTCGCAACTAGGCAGGAGTCCTGACGTGGCTGAACAAACACGTGAGTGGAAGGGCCATCCCCGCCATAACTCGAGAATATACCCCAGGTTCCCGCCGCAACTCGAAAAAAACCATGAGACTTCCCCCTCGCCGAGAGATGTGGCCCGATTCTCCTGCACTGCATGCAGAGCAATTCCGTGTTGCACATCAAACATGAACGGTGCCTTGATTTTCTTGATGGCACTCCAGAGAAACCCCAAGAACACTGTTTCAAGGCTAGAGGGATCCTGAGGTCACTGTAGCAACACGAAAGTGCTCCTTGGACCAAAAATCAACTCGAGATGAGAGGGTAGTCCCTGGCTTCGACTCCAGAGGAATACCACCTTACCACAAGCACCTCAAGAGGAGGCTTCTCTCAGCTCTAGGTATGTGAGAGGGACCCTGAGTTTGCGGCCTCAAGTGGAATGGACACCGCGATGCCCTGACTCGAAATAAGGCCGGATATCCCTGCAGTGACTTGAATGCAGGCTCGTCTTGCATCTCCCAAAAAGAAAGGATGTTTGAATTCCCTGTGGAGACCACAGAGAAAGACCTAGTTCCCCACCTCATCGCGACCGGAGGCCTCACATCATTTGAAAACTCCAGAGGTTCGCGGAGATCAGTGCCTCCAAAGGAGACGATGCCTGACTCCTCGTGAAACTTGATAGGAGTCCCAGGATTCCTGTGGCACGGGGAAAGGGACCGTTGGTCTCCCGCCTCAGCTGGAGAGGCGTACCAATTGCCCTGCCAAGCCTCGAGGAGAATCCCGAGTTGTCCCTCGCAACTAGGCAGGAGTCCTGACGTCACTGAACAAACACGTGGGTGGAAGGGCCATCCCCGTCGTAACTCGAGAATATACCCCAGGTTCCCGCCGCAACTCGAGAAAAACCATGAGACTTCCCCCTCGCCACGAGATGAGGCCCGATTCCCCTGCACTGCGTGCAGAGCAATTCCGTGTTGCACATCACACATGAAAGGAGACTTGATTTCCTTGATGGCACTCCAGAGAAACCCCAAGAACACTGTTTCAAGGCTAGAGGGATCCTGAGGTCACCGTAGCATCATGAAAGAGCTCCGTGGACCAAAATCAACTCGAGATGAGAGGTTAGTCCCTGGCTTCGACTCCAGAGGAATACCACCTTACCACAAGCACCTCAAGAGGAGGCTTCTCTCAGCTCTAGGTATGTGAGAGGGACCCTGAGTTTGCGGCCTCAAGTGGAATGGACACCGTGATGCCCTGACGCGAAATAAGGCCGGATATCCCTGCAGTGACTTAAATGCAGGCTCGTCTTGCATCTCCCAAGACGAAAGGATGTCTGAATCCCCTGTGGAGACCACAGAGAAAGACCTAGTTCCCCACCTCATCGCGACCGAAGGCCTCACATCCTTTGAAAACTCCAGAGGTACGCGGAAATCAGTGCCGCCAAAGGAGACGATGCCTGACTCCTCGTGAAACTTGAAAGGAGTCCCAGGATTCCTGTGGCACGTGGAAAGGGACCCTTGGTCTCCCGCCTCAGCTGGAGAGGAGTCCCAATTGCCCTACCAAGCCTCGAGGAGAATCCCGAGTTGTCCCTCGCAAATAGGCAGGAGTCCTGCCGTCGCTGAACAAACACGTGGGTGGAAGGGGCATCCCCGTCGTAACTCGAGCATGTACCCCAGGTTCCCGCCGCAACTCGCGAAAAACCATGAGACTTCCCCCTCGCCGCGAGATGAGGCCCGATTCCCCTGCACTGCATGCAGAGCAATTCCGTGTTGCATATCAAACATGAAAGGAGCTTTGATTTCCTTGATGGCACTCCAGAGAAACCCAAGAACACTGTTTCAAAGCTAGAGGGATCCTGAGGTCACTGTACCAACAAGAAAGACCTCCGTGGACCAAAAATCAACTTGAGATGAGAGGTTAGTCCTTGGCTTCGACTCAAGAGAAATAGCACCTTACCACAAGCACCTCAAGAGGACGCTTCTCTCAGCTCTAGGTATGTGAGAGGGACCCGGATTTTGCGGCCTCAAGTGGAATGGACACTGCGATGCCCTGACGCAAAATAAGGCCAGATATCCCTGCAGTGACTTGAATGCAGGCTCGTCTTGCATTTCCCAAGTCGAAAGGATGTCTGAATCCCCTGTGGAGACCTCAGAGAATAACCTAGTTCCCCACCTCATCGCGACCGGAGGTCTCATATCCTTTGAAAACCCCAGAGGTACGCGGAGATCAGTGCCTCCAAAGGAGACGATGCCTGACTCCTCGTGAAACTTGATGGGAGTCCCAGGATTCCTGTGGCACGTGGAAAGGGACCCTTGGTCTCCCGCCTCAGCTGGAGAGGCGTCCCAATTGCCCTGCCAAGCCTCGAGGAGAATCCCGAGTTGTCCCTCGCAACTAGGCAGGAGTCCTGCCGTCGCTGAACAAACACGTGTGTGGCAGGGCCATCCCCGTCATAACTCGAGAATATTCCCCAGGTTCCCGCCGCAAGTCGAGAAAAACCATGAGACTTCCCCCTCGCCGCGAGATGAGGCCCAATTCCCCTGCACTGTGTGCAGAGCAATTCCGTGTTGCACATCACACATGAAAGGAGCCTTGATTTCCTTGATGGCACTCCAGAGAAACCCCAAGAACACTGTTTCAAGGCTAGAGGGATCCTGAGGTCACTGTAGCAACACGAAAGAGCTCCGTGGACCAAAAATCAACTCGAGATGAGAGGGTAGTCCCTGGCTTCGACTCCAGAGGAATACCACCTTACCACAAGCACCTCAAGAGGAGGCTTCTCTCAGCTCTAGGTATGTGAGAGGGACCCTGATTTTGCGGCCTCCAGTCGAATAGACACCATGATGGCCTGACTCGAAATAAGGCCGGATATCCCTGCAGTGACTTGAATGCAGGCTCGTCTTGCATCTCCCAAGACGAAAGGATGTCTGAATCCCCTGTGGAGACCACAGAGAAAGACCTAGTTCCCCACCTCATCGCGACCGGAGGCCTCACATCCTTTGAAAACTTCAGAGGTACGCGGAGATCAGTGCCTCCAAAGGAGATGATGCCTCACTCCTCGTGAAACTTGATAGGAGTTCCAGGATTCCTGTGGCTCGTGGAAAGGGACCCTTGGTCTCCCGCCTCAGCTGGAGAGGAGTCCCAATTGCCCTACAAAGCCTCGAGGAGAATCCCGAGTTGTCCCTCGCAACTAGGCAGGAGTCCTGCCGTCGCTGAACAAACACGTGGGTGGAAGGGGCATCCCCGTCGTAACTCGAGCATGTACCCCAGGTTCTCGCCGCAACTCGCGAAAAACCATGAGACTTCCCCCTCGCCGCGAGATGAGGCCCGATTCCCCTGCACTGCATGCAGAGCAATTCCGTGTTGCATATCAAACATGAAAGGAGCTTTGATTTCCTTGATGGCACTCCAGAGAAACCCAAGAACACTGTTTCAAAGCTAGAGGGATCCTGAGGTCACTGTAGCAACAAGAAAGAGCTCCGTGGACCAAAAATCAACTTGAGATGAGAGGTTAGACCCTGGTTTCGACTCAAGAGGAATACCACCTTACCACAAGCACCTCAAGAGGACGCTTCTCTCAGCTCTAGGTATGTGAGAGGGACCCTGATTTTTGCGGCCTCAAGTGGAGTGGACACTGCGATGCCCTGACGCAAAATAAGGCCGGATATCCCCTGCAGTGACTTGAATGCAGGCTCGTCTTGCATTTCCCAAGTCAAAAGGATGTCTGAATCCCCTGTGCAGACCTCAGAGAAAGATCTAGTTCCCCACCTCATCGCGACCGGAGGACTCATATCCTTTGAAAACCCCAGAGGTATGCGGAGATTAGTGCCTCCAAAGGAGACGATGCCTGACTCCTCGTGAAAATTGATGGGAGTCCCAGGATTCCTGTGGCACATGGAAAGGGACCCTTGGTCTCCCTCCTCAGCTGGAGAGGCGTCCCAATTGCCCTGCCAAGCCTCGAGGAGAATCCTGAGTTGTCCCTCCCAACTAGGCAGGAGTCCTGACGTCGCTGAACAAACACGTGGCTGGAAGGGCCATCCCCGTCATAACACGAGAATATACCCCAGGGTCCCGCCGCAACTTGAGAAAAACCATGAGACTTCCCCCTCGCCGCGAGAAGAGGCTCGATTCTCCTGCACTGCATGCAGAGCAATTCCGTGTTGCACATCAAACATGAACGGTGCCTTGATTTTCTTGATGGCACTCCAGAGAAACCCCAAGAACACTGTTTCAAGGCTAGAGGGATCCTGAGGTCACTGTAGCAACACGAAAGTGCTCCTTGGACCAAAAATCAACTCGAGATGAGAGGGTAGTCCCTGGCTTCGACTCCAGAGGAATACCACCTTACCACAAGCACCTCAAGAGGAGGCTTCTCTCAGCTCTAGGTATGTGAGAGGGACCCTGAGTTTGCGGCCTCAAGTGGAATGGACACCGCGATGCCCTGACTCGAAATAAGGCCGGATATCCCTGCAGTGACTTGAATGCAGGCTCGTCTTGCATCTCCCAAAAAGAAAGGATGTTTGAATTCCCTGTGGAGACCACAGAGAAAGACCTAGTTCCCCACCTCATCGCGACCGGAGGCCTCACATCATTTGAAAACTCCAGAGGTTCGCGGAGATCAGTGCCTCCAAAGGAGACGATGCCTGACTCCTCGTGAAACTTGATAGGAGTCCCAGGATTCCTGTGGCACGGGGAAAGGGACCGTTGGTCTCCCGCCTCAGCTGGAGAGGCGTACCAATTGCCCTGCCAAGCCTCGAGGAGAATCCCGAGTTGTCCCTCGCAACTAGGCAGGAGTCCTGACGTCACTGAACAAACACGTGGGTGGAAGGGCCATCCCCGTCGTAACTCGAGAATATACCCCAGGTTCCCGCCGCAACTCGAGAAAAACCATGAGACTTCCCCCTCGCCACGAGATGAGGCCCGATTCCCCTGCACTGCGTGCAGAGCAATTCCGTGTTGCACATCACACATGAAAGGAGACTTGATTTCCTTGATGGCACTCCAGAGAAACCCCAAGAACACTGTTTCAAGGCTAGAGGGATCCTGAGGTCACCGTAGCATCATGAAAGAGCTCCGTGGACCAAAAATCAACTCGAGATGAGAGGTTAGTCCCTGGCTTCGACTCCAGAGGAATACCACCTTACCACAAGCACCTCAAGAGGAGGCTTCTCTCAGCTCTAGGTATGTGAGAGGGACCCTGAGTTTGCGGCCTCAAGTGGAATGGACACCGTGATGCCCTGACGCGAAATAAGGCCGGATATCCCTGCAGTGACTTAAATGCAGGCTCGTCTTGCATCTCCCAAGACGAAAGGATGTCTGAATCCCCTGTGGAGACCACAGAGAAAGACCTAGTTCCCCACCTCATCGCGACCGAAGGCCTCACATCCTTTGAAAACTCCAGAGGTACGCGGAAATCAGTGCCGCCAAAGGAGACGATGCCTGACTCCTCGTGAAACTTGAAAGGAGTCCCAGGATTCCTGTGGCACGTGGAAAGGGACCCTTGGTCTCCCGCCTCAGCTGGAGAGGAGTCCCAATTGCCCTACCAAGCCTCGAGGAGAATCCCGAGTTGTCCCTCGCAAATAGGCAGGAGTCCTGCCGTCGCTGAACAAACACGTGGGTGGAAGGGGCATCCCCGTCGTAACTCGAGCATGTACCCCAGGTTCCCGCCGCAACTCGCGAAAAACCATGAGACTTCCCCCTCGCCGCGAGATGAGGCCCGATTCCCCTGCACTGCATGCAGAGCAATTCCGTGTTGCATATCAAACATGAAAGGAGCTTTGATTTCCTTGATGGCACTCCAGAGAAACCCAAGAACACTGTTTCAAAGCTAGAGGGATCCTGAGGTCACTGTACCAACAAGAAAGACCTCCGTGGACCAAAAATCAACTTGAGATGAGAGGTTAGTCCTTGGCTTCGACTCAAGAGAAATAGCACCTTACCACAAGCACCTCAAGAGGACGCTTCTCTCAGCTCTAGGTATGTGAGAGGGACCCGGATTTTGCGGCCTCAAGTGGAATGGACACTGCGATGCCCTGACGCAAAATAAGGCCAGATATCCCTGCAGTGACTTGAATGCAGGCTCGTCTTGCATTTCCCAAGTCGAAAGGATGTCTGAATCCCCTGTGGAGACCTCAGAGAATAACCTAGTTCACCACCTCATCGCGACCGGAGGTCTCATATCCTTTGAAAACCCCAGAGGTACGCGGAGATCAGTGCCTCCAAAGGAGACGATGCCTGACTCCTCGTGAAACTTGATGGGAGTCCCAGGATTCCTGTGGCACGTGGAAAGGGACACTTGGTCTCCCGCCTCAGCTGGAGAGGCGTCCCAATTGCCCTGCCAAGCCTCGAGGAGAATCCCGAGTTGTCCCTCGCAACTAGGCAGGAGTCCTGCCGTCGCTGAACAAACACGTGTGTGGCAGGGCCATCCCCGTCATAACTCGAGAATATTCCCCAGGTTCCCGCCGCAAGTCGAGAAAAACCATGAGACTTCCCCCTCGCCGCGAGATGAGGCCCAATTCCCCTGCACTGTGTGCAGAGCAATTCCGTGTTGCACATCACACATGAAAGGAGCCTTGATTTCCTTGATGGCACTCCAGAGAAACCCCAAGAACACTGTTTCAAGGCTAGAGGGATCCTGAGGTCACTGTAGCAACACGAAAGAGCTCCGTGGACCAAAAATCAACTCGAGATGAGAGGGTAGTCCCTGGCTTCGACTCCAGAGGAATACCACCTTACCACAAGCACCTCAAGAGGAGGCTTCTCTCAGCTCTAGGTATGTGAGAGGGACCCTGATTTTGCGGCCTCCAGTCGAATAGACACCATGATGGCCTGACTCGAAATAAGGCCGGATATCCCTGCAGTGACTTGAATGCAGGCTCGTCTTGCATCTCCCAAGACGAAAGGATGTCTGAATCCCCTGTGGAGACCACAGAGAAAGACCTAGTTCCCCACCTCATCGCGACCGGAGGCCTCACATCCTTTGAAAACTTCAGAGGTACGCGGAGATCAGTGCCTCCAAAGGAGATGATGCCTCACTCCTCGTGAAACTTGATAGGAGTTCCAGGATTCCTGTGGCTCGTGGAAAGGGACCCTTGGTCTCCCGCCTCAGCTGGAGAGGAGTCCCAATTGCCCTACAAAGCCTCGAGGAGAATCCCGAGTTGTCCCTCGCAACTAGGCAGGAGTCCTGCCGTCGCTGAACAAACACGTGGGTGGAAGGGGCATCCCCGTCGTAACTCGAGCATGTACCCCAGGTTCTCGCCGCAACTCGCGAAAAACCATGAGACTTCCCCCTCGCCGCGAGATGAGGCCCGATTCCCCTGCACTGCATGCAGAGCAATTCGTGTTGCATATCAAACATGAAAGGAGCTTTGATTTCCTTGATGGCACTCCAGAGAAACCCAAGAACACTGTTTCAAAGCTAGAGGGATCCTGAGGTCACTGTAGCAACAAGAAAGAGCTCCGTGGACCAAAAATCAACTTGAGATGAGAGGTTAGACCCTGGTTTCGACTCAAGAGGAATACCACCTTACCACAAGCACCTCAAGAGGACGCTTCTCTCAGCTCTAGGTATGTGAGAGGGACCCTGATTTTGCGGCCTCAAGTGGAGTGGACACTGCGATGCCCTGACGCAAAATAAGGCCGGATATCCCTGCAGTGACTTGAATGCAGGCTCGTCTTGCATTTCCCAAGTCAAAAGGATGTCTGAATCCCCTGTGCAGACCTCAGAGAAAGATCTAGTTCCCCACCTCATCGCGACCGGAGGACTCATATCCTTTGAAAACCCCAGAGGTATGCGGAGATTAGTGCCTCCAAAGGAGACGATGCCTGACTCCTCGTGAAAATTGATGGGAGTCCCAGGATTCCTGTGGCACATGGAAAGGGACCCTTGGTCTCCCTCCTCAGCTGGAGAGGCGTCCCAATTGCCCTGCCAAGCCTCGAGGAGAATCCTGAGTTGTCCCTCCCAACTAGGCAGGAGTCCTGACGTCGCTGAACAAACACGTGGCTGGAAGGGCCATCCCCGTCATAACACGAGAATATACCCCAGGGTCCCGCCGCAACTTGAGAAAAACCATGAGACTTCCCCCTCGCCGCGAGAAGAGGCTCGATTCTCCTGCACTGCATGCAGAGCAATTTCGTGTTGCACATCAAACATGAAAGGAGCCTTGATTTCCTTGATGGCACTCCAGAGAAACCCCAAGAACACTGTTTCAAGGCTAGAGGTATACTGAGGTTACTGTAGCAACACGAAAGAACTCCGTGGACCAAAAATCCACTCGAGATGAGAGGTTAGTCCCTGGCTTCGACTCCAGAGGAATACCACCTTACCACAAGCACCTCAAGAAGAGGCTTCTCTCAGCTCTAGCTATGTGAGAGGGACCCTGAGTTTGCGGCCTCAAGTGGAATGGACACTGCGATGCCCTGACGGGAAATAACGCCGGAAATCCCTGCAGTGACTTAAATGCAGGCTCGTGTTTCATCACCCAAGATGAAAGGATGTTTGAATCCCCTGTGGAGACCACAGAGAAAGACCTAGTTCCCCACCTCATCGTGACCGGAGGCCTCACATCCCTTGAAAACTCCAGAGGTATGCGGAGATCAGTGCCTCCAAAGGAGACGATGCCTGACTCCTCGTGAAACTTGATAGGAGTCCCAAGATAACTGTGGCACGTGGAAAGGGACCCTTGGTCTCCCGCCTCAGCTGGAGAGGCGTCCCAATTGCCCTGCCAAGCCTCGAGGAGAATCCCGAGTTGTCCCTCGCAACTAGGCAGGAGTCCTGACGTCGCTGAACAAACACGTGGGTGGAAGGGCCATCCCCGTCGTAACTCGAGAATACACCCCAGGTTCCCGCCGCAACTCGAGAAAAACGATGAGACTTCCCCCTCGCTGCTGGATGAGGCCCAATTCCCCTGCACTGCATGCAGAGCAATTCCGTCTTGCACATCACACATGAAAGGAGCCTTGATTTCCTTGATGGCACTCCAGAGAAACCCCAAGAACACTCTTTCAAGGCTAGAGGGATCCTGAGGTCACTGTAGCAACAAGAAAGGGCTTCGTGGACCAAAAATCAACTAGAGATGAGAGGGTAGTCCCTGGCTTCGACTCCAGAGGAATACCACCTTACCACAAGCACCTCAAGAGGAGGCTTCTCTCAGCTCTAGGTATGTGAGAGGGACCCTGAGTTTGCGACCTCAAGTGGAATGGACACCGCGATGCCCTGACTCGAAATAAGGCCGGATATCCCTGCAGTGACTTGAATGCAGGCTCGTCTTGCATCTCCCAAGACGAAAGGATGTCTGAATCCCCTGTGGAGACCACAGAGAAAGACCTAGTTCCCCACCTCATTGCGACCGGAGGCCTCACATCCTTTGAAAATTCCAGAGGTACGCAGAGATCAGTGCCTCCAAAGGAGACGATGCCTGACTCTTCGAGAAACTTGATAGGAGTCCCAGGATTCCTGTGGCACGCGGAAAGGGACCCTTGGTCTCCCCCCTCAGCTGGAGAGGCGTCCCAATTGCCCTGCCAAGCCTCGAGGAGAATGCCGAGTTGTCCCTCGCAACTAGGCAGGAGTTCTGCCATTGCTGAAAAAACACGTGGATGGAAGGGGCATCCCCGTCGTAACTCGAGAATATACCCCAGGTTTCCACCGCAACTAGAGAAAAAACCATGAGACTTCCCCCTCGCCGCGAGATGAGGTCCGATTCCCCTGCACTGCTTGCAGAGCAATTCCGAGTTGCACATCACACATGAAAGGAGCCTTGATTTCCTTGATGGCACTCCAGAGAAACCCCAAGAACACTGTTTCAAGGCTAGAGGCACCCTGAGGTCACTGTAGCAAAACGAAAGAACTCCGTGGACCAAAAATCAACTCGAGATGAGAGGTTAGTCCCTGGCTTTGACTCCAGAGGAATACCACCTTACCACAAGCACCTCAAGAGGAGGCTTCTCTCAGCTCTAGCTAAGTGAGAAGGATCCTGAGTTTGTGGCCTCAAGTGGAATGGACACCGCGATACCCTGACTCGAAATAAGGCCAGATATCCCTGCAGTGACTTGAATGCAGGCTCGTCTTGCATCTCCCAAGACGAAAGGATGTCTGAATCCCCTGTGGAGACCACAGAGAAAGACCTAGTTCCCCACCTCATCGCGACCGGAGGCCTCACATCCTTTGAAAACTCCAGAGGTACGCGGAGATCAGTGCCTCCAAAGGAGACGATGCCTGGCTCCTCGTGAAACTTGATAGGAGTCCCAGGATTCCTGTGGCACGTGGAAAGGGACCCTTGGTCTCCCGCCTCAGCTGGATAGGCGTCCCAATTGCCCTGCCAAGCCTCGAGGAGAATCCCGAGTTGTCCCTCACAACTAGGCAGGAGTCCTGACGTCGCTGAACAAACATGTGGGTGGAAGGGCCATCCCCGTCGTAACTCGAGAATATACCTCAGGTTCCCGCCGCAACTCGAGAAAAACCATGAGACTTCACCCTCGCCGAGAGATGTGGCTCGATTCCCCTGCACTGCGTGCAGAGCAATTCCGTGTTGCACATCACACATGAAAGGAGCCTTGATTTCCTTGATGGCACTCCAGAGAAACCCCAAGAACACTGTTTCAAGGCTAGAGGGATCCTGAGGTCACTGTAGCAACACGAAAGAGCTCCGTGGACCAAAAATCAACTCGAGATGAGAGGGTAGTCCCTGGCTTCGACTCCAGAGGAATACCACCTTACCACAAGCACCTCAAGAGGAGGCTTCTCTCAGCTCTAGGTATGTGAGAGGGACCCTGATTTTGCGGCCTCCAGTCGAATAGACACCATGATGGCCTGACTCGAAATAAGGCCGGATATCCCTGCAGTGACTTGAATGCAGGCTCGTCTTGCATCTCCCAAGACGAAAGGATGTCTGAATCCCCTGTGGAGACCACAGAGAAAGACCTAGTTCCCCACCTCATCGCGACCGGAGGCCTCACATCCTTTGAAAACTTCAGAGGTACGCGGAGATCAGTGCCTCCAAAGGAGATGATGCCTCACTCCTCGTGAAACTTGATAGGAGTTCCAGGATTCCTGTGGCTCGTGGAAAGGGACCCTTGGTCTCCCGCCTCAGCTGGAGAGGAGTCCCAATTGCCCTACAAAGCCTCGAGGAGAATCCCGAGTTGTCCCTCGCAACTAGGCAGGAGTCCTGCCGTCGCTGAACAAACACGTGGGTGGAAGGGGCATCCCCGTCGTAACTCGAGCATGTACCCCAGGTTCTCGCCGCAACTCGCGAAAAACCATGAGACTTCCCCCTCGCCGCGAGATGAGGCCCGATTCCCCTGCACTGCATGCAGAGCAATTCCGTGTTGCATATCAAACATGAAAGGAGCTTTGATTTCCTTGATGGCACTCCAGAGAAACCCAAGAACACTGTTTCAAAGCTAGAGGGATCCTGAGGTCACTGTAGCAACAAGAAAGAGCTCCGTGGACCAAAAATCAACTTGAGATGAGAGGTTAGACCCTGGTTTCGACTCAAGAGGAATACCACCTTACCACAAGCACCTCAAGAGGACGCTTCTCTCAGCTCTAGGTATGTGAGAGGGACCCTGATTTTGCGGCCTCAAGTGGAGTGGACACTGCGATGCCCTGACGCAAAATAAGGCCGGATATCCCTGCAGTGACTTGAATGCAGGCTCGTCTTGCATTTCCCAAGTCAAAAGGATGTCTGAATCCCCTGTGCAGACCTCAGAGAAAGATCTAGTTCCCCACCTCATCGCGACCGGAGGACTCATATCCTTTGAAAACCCCAGAGGTATGCGGAGATTAGTGCCTCCAAAGGAGACGATGCCTGACTCCTCGTGAAAATTGATGGGAGTCCCAGGATTCCTGTGGCACATGGAAAGGGACCCTTGGTCTCCCTCCTCAGCTGGAGAGGCGTCCCAATTGCCCTGCCAAGCCTCGAGGAGAATCCTGAGTTGTCCCTCCCAACTAGGCAGGAGTCCTGACGTCGCTGAACAAACACGTGGCTGGAAGGGCCATCCCCGTCATAACACGAGAATATACCCCAGGGTCCCGCCGCAACTTGAGAAAAACCATGAGACTTCCCCCTCGCCGCGAGAAGAGGCTCGATTCTCCTGCACTGCATGCAGAGCAATTTCGTGTTGCACATCAAACATGAAAGGAGCCTTGATTTCCTTGATGGCACTCCAGAGAAACCCCAAGAACACTGTTTCAAGGCTAGAGGTATACTGAGGTTACTGTAGCAACACGAAAGAACTCCGTGGACCAAAAATCCACTCGAGATGAGAGGTTAGTCCCTGGCTTCGACTCCAGAGGAATACCACCTTACCACAAGCACCTCAAGAAGAGGCTTCTCTCAGCTCTAGCTATGTGAGAGGGACCCTGAGTTTGCGGCCTCAAGTGGAATGGACACTGCGATGCCCTGACGGGAAATAACGCCGGAAATCCCTGCAGTGACTTAAATGCAGGCTCGTGTTTCATCACCCAAGATGAAAGGATGTTTGAATCCCCTGTGGAGACCACAGAGAAAGACCTAGTTCCCCACCTCATCGTGACCGGAGGCCTCACATCCCTTGAAAACTCCAGAGGTATGCGGAGATCAGTGCCTCCAAAGGAGACGATGCCTGACTCCTCGTGAAACTTGATAGGAGTCCCAAGATAACTGTGGCACGTGGAAAGGGACCCTTGGTCTCCCGCCTCAGCTGGAGAGGCGTCCCAATTGCCCTGCCAAGCCTCGAGGAGAATCCCGAGTTGTCCCTCGCAACTAGGCAGGAGTCCTGACGTCGCTGAACAAACACGTGGGTGGAAGGGCCATCCCCGTCGTAACTCGAGAATACACCCCAGGTTCCCGCCGCAACTCGAGAAAAACGATGAGACTTCCCCCTCGCTGCTGGATGAGGCCCAATTCCCCTGCACTGCATGCAGAGCAATTCCGTCTTGCACATCACACATGAAAGGAGCCTTGATTTCCTTGATGGCACTCCAGAGAAACCCCAAGAACACTCTTTCAAGGCTAGAGGGATCCTGAGGTCACTGTAGCAACAAGAAAGGGCTTCGTGGACCAAAAATCAACTAGAGATGAGAGGGTAGTCCCTGGCTTCGACTCCAGAGGAATACCACCTTACCACAAGCACCTCAAGAGGAGGCTTCTCTCAGCTCCAGGTATGTGAGAGGGACCCTGAGTTTGCGACCTCAAGTGGAATGGACACCGCGATGCCCTGACTCGAAATAAGGCCGGATATCCCTGCAGTGACTTGAATGCAGGCTCGTCTTGCATCTCCCAAGACGAAAGGATGTCTGAATCCCCTGTGGAGACCACAGAGAAAGACCTAGTTCCCCACCTCATTGCGACCGGAGGCCTCACATCCTTTGAAAATTCCAGAGGTACGCAGAGATCAGTGCCTCCAAAGGAGACGATGCCTGACTCTTCGAGAAACTTGATAGGAGTCCCAGGATTCCTGTGGCACGCGGAAAGGGACCCTTGGTCTCCCCCCTCAGCTGGAGAGGCGTCCCAATTGCCCTGCCAAGCCTCGAGGAGAATGCCGAGTTGTCCCTCGCAACTAGGCAGGAGTTCTGCCATTGCTGAAAAAACACGTGGATGGAAGGGGCATCCCCGTCGTAACTCGAGAATATACCCCAGGTTTCCACCGCAA
The DNA here is from genome assembly GCF_910594005.1 of Cervus elaphus. Lineage (NCBI taxonomy): Eukaryota > Metazoa > Chordata > Mammalia > Artiodactyla > Cervidae > Cervus > Cervus elaphus. The sequence goes on along the minus strand of NC_057824.1, from coordinate 8,584,395 downwards.
CTAGAGAAAAAACCATGAGACTTCCCCCTCGCCGCGAGATGAGGTCCGATTCCCCTGCACTGCTTGCAGAGCAATTCCGAGTTGCACATCACACATGAAAGGAGCCTTGATTTCCTTGATGGCACTCCAGAGAAACCCCAAGAACACTGTTTCAAGGCTAGAGGCACCCTGAGGTCACTGTAGCAAAACGAAAGAGCTCCGTGGACCAAAAATCAACTCGAGATGAGAGGTTAGTCCCTGGCTTTGACTCCAGAGGAATACCACCTTACCACAAGCACCTCAAGAGGAGGCTTCTCTCAGCTCTAGCTAAGTGAGAAGGATCCTGAGTTTGTGGCCTCAAGTGGAATGGACACCGCGATACCCTGACTCGAAATAAGGCCAGATATCCCTGCAGTGACTTGAATGCAGGCTCGTCTTGCATCTCCCAAGACGAAAGGATGTCTGAATCCCCTGTGGAGACCACAGAGAAAGACCTAGTTCCCCACCTCATCGCGACCGGAGGCCTCACATCCTTTGAAAACTCCAGAGGTACGCGGAGATCAGTGCCTCCAAAGGAGACGATGCCTGGCTCCTCGTGAAACTTGATAGGAGTCCCAGGATTCCTGTGGCACGTGGAAAGGGACCCTTGGTCTCCCGCCTCAGCTGGATAGGCGTCCCAATTGCCCTGCCAAGCCTCGAGGAGAATCCCGAGTTGTCCCTCACAACTAGGCAGGAGTCCTGACGTCGCTGAACAAACATGTGGGTGGAAGGGCCATCCCCGTCGTAACTCGAGAATATACCTCAGGTTCCCGCCGCAACTCGAGAAAAACCATGAGACTTCACCCTCGCCGAGAGATGTGGCCCGATTCCCCTGCACTGCGTGCAGAGCAATTCCGTGTTGCACATCACACATGAAAGGAGCCTTGATTTCCTTGATGGCACTCCAGAGAAACCCCAAGAACACTGTTTCAAGGCTAGGGGCATCCTGAGGTCACTGTAGCAACACGAAAGAGCTCCGTGGACCAAAAATCAACTCGAGATGAGAGGTTAGTCCCTGGCTTCGACTCCAGAGGAATACCACCTTACCACAAGCACCTCAAGAGGAGGCTTCTCTCAGCTCTAACTATGTGAGAGGGACCCTGAGTTTGTGGCCTCAAGTGGAATGGACACCGCGATGCCCTGACTCGAAATCAGGCCGGATATCCCTGCAGTGACTTGAATGCAGGCTCGTCTTGCATCTCCCAAGAAGAAAGGATGTCTGAATCCCCTGTGGAGACCACAGAGAAAGACCTAGTTCCCCACCTCATCGCGACCGGAGGCCTCACATCCTTTGAAAACTCCAGAGGGACGCGGAGATCAGTGCCTCCAAAGGAGAAGATGCCTGACCCCTCGTGAAACTTGATAGGAGTCCCAGGATTCCTGTGGCACGTGGAAAGGGACCCTTGGTCTCCTGCTCAGCTGGACAGGCGTTCCAATTGCCCTGCCAAGCCTTGATGAGAATCCCGAGTTGTCCCTCGCAACTAGGCAGGAGTCCTGACGTCGCTGAATAAACACGTGGGTGGAAGGGCCATCCCCGTCGTAACTCGAGAATATACCCCAGGTTCTAGCCGCAACTCGAGAAAAACCATGATCCTTCCCCCTCGCCGTGAGATGAGGCTCGATTCCGCTGCACTGCATGCAGAGCAATTCCGTGTTGCACATCAAACATGAAAGGAGCCTTGATTTCCTTGATGGCACTCCAGAGAAATCCCAAGAACACTGTTTCAAGGCTAGAGGGATCCTGAGGTCACTGTAGCAACATGAAAGAGCTCCGTGGACCACAAATCAACTCGAGATGAGAGGTTAGTCCCTGGCTTCGACTCCAGAGGAATACCACCTTACCACAAGCACCTCAAGAGGAGGCTTCTCTCAGCTCTAGGTATGTGAGAGGGACCCTGAGTTTGCGGCCTCAAGTGGAATGGACACCGCGATGCCCTGACTTGAAATAAGGCCGGATATCCCTGCAGTGACTTGAATGCAGGCTCGTCTGGCATCTACCAAGACGAAAGGATGTCTGAATCCCCTGTGGAGACCACAGAGAAAGACCTAGTTCCCCACCTCATCGCGACCGGAGGCCTCACATCCTTTGAAAACTCCAGAGGTACGCGGAAATCACTGCCTCCAAAGGAGACGATGCCTGACTCCTCGTGAAACTTGATAGGAGTACGAGGATTCCTGTGGCACGTGGAAAGGGACGCTTGGTCTACCGCCACAGATGGAGAGGCGTCCCAATTGCCCTGCCAAGCCTCGAGGAGAATCCCGAGTTGTCCTTCGCAACTAGGCAGGAGTCCTGACGTCACTGAACAAACACGTGGATGGAAGGGCCATCCCCGTCGTAACTCGAGAATATACCCCAGGTTCCCGCCGCAACTCGAGAAAAACCATGAGACTTCCCCCGCGCCGCTAGATGGGGCCCAATTCCCCTGCACTGCGTGTAGAGCAATTCCGTCTTGCACATCACACATGAAAGGAGCCTTGATTTCCTTGATGGCACTCCAGAGAAACCCCAAGAACACTGTTTCAAGGCTAGAGGGATCCTGAGGTCACTGTAGTAACAAGAAAGAGCTCCGTGGACCAAATATCAACTCCAGATGAGAGGGTCGTCCCTGGCTTCGACTTCAGAGGAATACCACCTTACCACAAGCACCTCAAGAGGAGGCTTCTCTCAGCTCTAGGTATGTGAGAGGGACCCTGAGTTTGTGGCCTCAAGTGGAATGGACACCGCGATTCCCTGACTCGAAATAAGGCCGGATATCACTGCAGTGACTTGAATGCAGGCTCGTCTTGCATCTCCCAAGACGAAAGGATTTCTGAATCCCCTGTGGAGACCACAGAGAAAGAGCTAGTTCCCCACCTCATCGCGACCGGAGGCCTCACATCCTTTGAAAATTCCAGAGGTACGCAGAGATCAGTGCCTCCAAAGGAGACGATGCCTGACTCCTCGTGAAACTTGATAGGAGTCCTAGGATTCCTGTGGCACGTGGAAAGGGACCCTTGGTCTCCCGCCTCAGCTGGAGAGGCGTCCCAATTGCCCTGCCAAGCGTCGAGGAGAATCCCGAGTTGTCCCTCGCAACTAGGCAGGAGTTCTGCCGTCGCTGAACAAACACTTGTGTGAAAGGGCCATCCCCGTCGTCACTCGAGAATATACCCCAGGTTCCCGCCGCAACTCGAGAAAAACCATGAGACTTCCCCCTCGCTGCGAGATGAGGCCCGATTCCCCTACACTGCGTGCAGAGCAATTCCGTGTTGCACATCACACATGAAAGGAGCCTTGATTTCCTTGATGGCACTCCAGAGAAACCCCAAGAACACTGTTTCAAGGCTAGAGGGATCCTGAGGTCACTGTAGCAACACGAAAGAGCTCCGTGGACCAAAAATCAACTCGAGATGAGAGGTTAGTCCCTGGCTTCGACTCCAGAGGAATACCACCTTACCACAAGCACCTCAAGAGGAGGCTTCTCTCAGCTCTAGCTAAGTGAGAGGATCCCTGAGTTTGTGGCCTCAAGTGGAATGGACACCGCGACGCCCTGACTGGAAATAAGGCCGGATATCCCTGCAGTGACTTGAACACAGGCTCGCCTTGCATCTCCCAAGACGAAAGGATGTCTGAATCCCCTGTGGAGACCACAGAGAAAAACCTAGTTCTCCACCTCATCGCGACCGGAGGCCTCACATCCTTTGAAAACTCCAGAGGTACGTGGAGATCAGTGCCTCCAAAAGAGACGATGCCTGACTCCTCGTGAAACTTGATAGGAGTCCCAGGATTCCTGTGGCATGTGGATAGGGACCCTTGGTCTCCCGCCTCAGCTGGAGAGGCATCCCAGTTGCCCTGCCAAGCCTCGAGGAGAATCCCGAGTTTTCCCTCGCAACTAGGCAGGAGTCCTGCCGTCGCTGAACAAACACGTGGGTGGAAGGGCCATCCCCGTCGTCACTCGAGAATATACCCCAGGGTCCCGCCGCAACTCGAGAAAAACCATGAGACTTCCCCCTCGCCACGAGATGAGGCCCGATTCCCCTGCACTGCGTGCAGAGCAATTCCGTGTTGCACATCACACATGAAAGGAGCCTTGATTTCCTTGATGGCACTCCAGAGAAACCCCAAGAACACTGTTTCCAGGCTAGAGGGATCCTGAGGTCACTGTAGCAACACGAAAGAGCTCCGTGGACCAAAAATCAACTCGAGATGAGAGGTTAGTCCCTGGCTTCGACTCCAGAGGAATACCACCTTACCACAAGCACCTCAAGAGGAGGCTTCTCTCAGCTCTAGCTATGTGAGAGGGACCCTGAGTTTGCGGCCTCAAGTGGAATGGACACCGCGATGCCCTGACGCGAAATAAGGCCGGATATCCCTGCAGTGACTTGAATGCAGGCTCGTCTTGCATCTCCCAAGACGAAAGGATGTCTGAATCCCCTGTGGAGACCACAGAGAAAGACCTAGTTCCCCACCTCATCGCGACCGGAGGCCTCACATCCTTTGAAAACTCCAGAGGTACGCGGAGATCAGTGCCTCCAAAGGAGACGATGCCTGACTCCTCGTGAAACTTGTTAGGAGTCCCAGGATTCCTGTGGCACGTGGAAAGGGACCCTTGGTCTCCCGCCTCAGCTGGAGAGGCGTCCCAATTGCCCTGCCAAGCCTCGAGGAGTATCCCGAGTTGTCCCTCGCAACTAGGCAGGAGTCCTGACGTCGCTGAATAAACACGTGGGTGGAAGGCCATCACCGATGTAACTCGAGAATATACCCCAGGTTCTCGCCGCAACTCGAGAAAAACCATGATCCTTCCCCCTCGCCGTGAGATGAGGCCCGATTCCGCTGCACTGCATGCAGAGCAATTCCGTGTTGCACATCAAACATGAAAGGAGCCTTGATTTCCTTGATGGCACTCCAGAGAAACCCCAAGAACACTGTTTCAAGGCTAGAGGGATCCTGAGGTCACTGTAGCAACATGAAAGAGCCCCGTGGACCACAAATCAACTCGAGATGAGAGGATAGTCCCTGGCTTCGACTCCAGAGGAATACCACCTTACCACAAGCACCTCAAGAGGAGGCTTCTCTCAGCTCTAGGTATGGGAGAGGGACCCTGAGTTTGCGGCCTCAAGTGGAATGGACACTGCGATGCCCTGACGCGAAATAAGGCCGGATATCCCTGCAGTGACTTGAATGCAGGCTCGTCTTGCATCTCCCAAGATGAAAGGATGTCTGAATCCCCTGTGGAGACCACAGAGAAAGACCTAGTTCCCCACTTCATGGCGACGGGAGGCCTCACATCCTTTGAAAACTCCAGAGGTACGCGGAGATCAGTGCCTCCAAAGGAGCCAATGCCTGACTCCTCGTGAAACTTGATAGGAGTCCCAGGATTCCTGTGGCACGTGGAAAGGGACCCTTGGTCTCCCGCCTCAGCTGGAGAGGCGTCCCAATTGCCCTGCCAAGCCTCGAGGAGAATCCCGAGTTGTCCCTCGCAATTAGGCAGGAGTCCTGACGTCGCTGAACAAACACGTGTGTGGAAGGGCCATCCCCGTCGTAACTCGAGAATATAACCCAGGTTCCCGCCGCAACTCGATAAAAACCATGAGACTTCCCCCTCGCCGAGAGATGTGGCCCGATTCCCCTGCACTGCGTGCAGAGAAATTCCGTGTTGCACATCACACATGAAAGGAGCCTTGATTTCCTTGATGGCACTCCAGAGAAACCCCAAGAACACTGTTTCAAGGCTAGAGGGATCCTGAGGTCACTGTAGCAACACGAAAGAGCTCCGTGGACCAAAAATCAACTCGAGATGAGAGGTTAGTCCCTGGCTTCGACTCCAGAGGAATACCACCTTACCACAAGCACCTCAAGAGGAGGCTTCTCTCAGCTCTAGGTATGTGAGAGGGACCCTGAGTTTGCAGCCTCAAGTGGAATGGACACCGTGATGCCCTGACGCGAAATAAGGCCGGATATCCCTGCAGTGACTTGAATGCAGGCTCGTCTTGCATCTCCCAAGACGAAAGGATGTCTGAATCCCCTGTGGAGACCACAGAGAAAGACCTAGTTCCCCACCTCATCGCGACCGGAGGCCTCACATCCTTTGAAAACTCCAGAGGTACGCGGAGATCAGTGCCTCCAAAAGAGACGATGCCTGACTCCTCGTGAAACTTGATAGGAGTCCCAGGATTCCTGTGGCAAGTGGAAAGGGACCCTTGGTCTCCCGCCTCAGCTGGAGAGGCGTCCCAATTGCCCTGCCAAGCCTCGAGGAGAATCCCGAGTTGTCCCTCGCAACTAGGCAGGAGTCCTGCCGTCGCTGAACAAACACTTGTGTGAAAGGGCCATCCCCGGCGTAACTCGAGAATATACCCCACGGTCCCGCCGCAACTCGAGAAAAACCATGAGACTTCCCCCTCGCCGCGAGATGAGGCACGATTGCCCTGCACTGCGTGCAGAGCAATTCCGTGTTGCACATCACACATGAAAGGAGCCTTGATTTCCTTGATGGCACTCCAGAGAAACCCCAAGAACACTGTTTCCAGGCTAGAGGGATCCTGAGGTCACTGTAGCAACACGAAAGAGCTCCGTGGACCAAAAATCAACGCGAGATGAGAGGTTAGTCCCTGGCTTCGACTCCAGAGGAATACCACCTTACCACAAGCACCTCAAGAGGAGGCTTCTCTCAGCTCGAGGTATGTGAGAGGGACCCTGAGTTTGCAGCCTCAAGTGGAATGGACACCGCGATGCCCTGACTCGAAATAAGGCCGGATATCCCTGCAGTGACTTGAATGCAGGCTCGTCTTGCATCTCCCAAGACGAAAGGATGTCTGAATCCCCTGTGGAGACCACAGAGAAAGACCTAGTTCCCCACCTCATCGCGACCGGAGGCCTCACATCCTTTGAAAATTCCAGAGGTACGCGGAGATCAGTGCCTCCAAAGGAGACGATGCCTGACTCCTCGTGAAACTTGATAGGAGTCCCAGGATTCCTGTGGCACGTGGAAAGGGACCCTTGGTCTCCCGCCTCAGCTGGACAGGTGTTCCAATTGCCCTGCCAAGCCTCGAAGAGAATCCCGAGTTGTCCCTCGCAACTAGGCAGGAGTCCTGACGTCGCTGAATAAACACGTGGGTGGAAGGGCCATCCCCGACGTAACTCGAGAATATACCCCAGGTTCTCGCCGCAACTCGAGAAAAACCATGATCCTTCCCCCTCGCCGTGAGATGAGGCCCGATTCCGCTGCACTGCATGCAGAGCAATTCCGTGTTGCACATCAAACATGAAAGGAGCCTTGATTTCCTTGATGGCACTCCAGAGAAACCCCAAGAACACTGTTTCAAGGCTAGAGGGATCCTGAGGTCACTGTAGCAACACGAAAGAGCTCCGTGGACCAACAATCCACTCGAGATGAGAGGTTAGTCCCTGGCTTCGACTCCAAAGGAATACCACCCTACCACAAGCACCTCAAGAGGAGGCTTCTCTCAGCTCTAGGTATGTGAGAGGGACCCTGAGTTTGCGGCCTCAAGTGGAATGGACACTGCGATGCCCTGACGCGAAATAAGGCCGGATATCCCTGCAGTGACTTGAATGCAGGCTCGTCTTGCATCTCCCAAGATGAAAGGATGTCTGAATCCCCTGTGGAGACCACAGAGAAAGACCTAGTTCCCCACTTCATGGCGACGGGAGGCCTCACATCCTTTGAAAACTCCAGAGGTACGCGGAGATCAGTGCCTCCAAAGGAGCCAATGCCTGACTCCTCATCAAACTTGATAGGAGTCCCAGGATTCCTGTGGCACGTGGAAAGGGACCCTTGGTCTCCCGCCTCAGCTGGAGAGGCGTCCCAATTGCCCTGCCAAGCCTCGAGGAGAATCCCGAGTTGTCCCTCGCAATTAGGCAGGAGTCCTGACGTCGCTGAACAAACACGTGTGTGGAAGGGCCATCCCCGTCGTAACTCGAGAATATAACCCAGGTTCCCGCCGCAACTCGATAAAAACCATGAGACTTCCCCCTCGCCGAGAGATGTGGCCCGATTACCCTGCACTGCGTGCAGAGAAATTCCGTGTTGCACATCACACATGAAAGGAGCCTTGATTTCCTTGATGGCACTCCAGAGAAACCCCAAGAACACTGTTTCAAGGCTAGAGGGATCCTGAGGTCACTGTAGCCACACGAAAGAGCTCCGTGGACCAGAAATCAACTCGAGATGAGAGGTTATTCCCTGGCTTCGACTCCAGAGGCATACCGCCTTACCACAAGCACCTCAAGAGGAGGCTTCTCTCAGCTCTAGGTATGTGAGAGGGACCCTGAGTTTGCGGCCTCAAGTGGAATGGACACTGCGATGCCCTGACGCGAAATAAGGCCGGATATCCCTGCAGTGACTTGAACACAGGCTCGCCTTGCATCTCCCAAGACGAAAGGATGTCTGAATCCCCTGTGGAGACCACAGAGAAAAACCTAGTTCCCCACCTCATCGCGACCGGAGGCCTCACATCCTTTGAAAACTCCAGAGGTACGCGGAGATCAGTGCCTCCAAAAGAGACGATGCCTGACTCCTCGTGAAACTTGATAGGAGTCCCAGGATTCCTGTGGCATGTGGATAGGGACCCTTGGTCTCCCGCCTCAGCTGGAGAGGCATCCCAATTGCCCTGCCAAGCCTCGAGGAGAATCCCGAGTTGTCCCTCGCAACTAGGCAGGAGTCCTGCCGTCGCTGAACAAACACGTGGGTGGAAGGGCCATCCCCGTCGTAACTCGAGAATATACCCCAGGTTCTCGCCGCAACTCGAGAAAAACCATGAGTCTTCCCCCTCGCCGTGAGATGAGGCCCGATTCCGCTGCACTGCATGCAGAACAATTCCGTCTTGCACATCACACATGAAAGGAGCCTTGATTTCCTTGATGGCACTCCAGAGAAACCCCAAGAACACTGTTTCAAGGCTAGAGGGATCCTGAGGTCACTGTAGCTAAACGAAAGAGCTCCGTGGACCAAAAATCTACTCGAGATGAGGGGTTAGTCCCTGGCTTCGACTCCAGAGGAATACCACCTTACCACAAGCACCTCAAGATGAGGCTTCTCTCAGCTCTAGGTATGTGAGAGGGACCCTGAGTTTGCAGCCTCCAGTCGAATAGACACCATGATGGCCTGACTCGAAATAAGGCCGGATATCCCTGCAGTGACTTGAATGCAGGCTCGTCTTGCATCTCCCTAGACGAAAGGTTGTCTGAATCCCCTGTGGAGACCACAGAGAAAGACCTAGTTCCCAACCTCATCGCGACTGGAGGCCTCACATCCTTTGAAAACTCCAGAGGTACGTGGAAATCAGTGCCTCCAAAGGAGACGATGCCTGACTCCTCGTGAAACTTGATAGGAGTTCCAGGATTCCTGTGGCACGTGGAAAGGGACCCTTGGTCTCCCGCCTCAGCTGGAGAGGCGTCCCAATAGCCCTGCCAAGCCTCGAGGAGAATCCCGAGTTGTCCCTCGCAACTAGGCAGGAGTCCTGCCGTCGCTGAACAAACACGTGGGTGGAAGGGCCATCCCCGTCGTAATTCGAGAATATACCCCAGGTTCCCGCCGCAACTCGCGAAAAACCATGAGACTTCCCCCTCGCCGCGAGATGAGGCCCGATTCCCCTGCACTGCATGCAGAGCAATTCCGTGTTGCACATCAAACATGAAAGGAGCTTTGATTTCCTTGATGGAACTCCAGAGAAACCCCAAGAACACTGTTTCAAGGCTAGAGGGATCCTGAGGTCACTGTAGCAAGAGGAAAGAGCTCCGTGGACCAAAAATCAACTCGAGATGAGAGGTTAGTCCCTGGCTTCGACTCCAGAGGAATACCACCTTACCACAAGCACCTCAAGAGGAGGCTCCTCTCAGCTCTAGGTATGTGAGACGGACCCTGATTTTGCGGCCTCAAGTGGAATGGGCACCGCGATGCCCTGACTCAAAATAAGGCCGGATATCCCTGCAGTGACTTGAATGCAGGCTCGTCTTGCATTTCCCAAGACGAAAGGATGTCTGAATCCCCTGTGGATACCTCAGAGAAAGATCTAGTTCCCCACCTCATCGCGACCGGAGGCCTCATATACTTTGAAAACTCCAGAGGTACGCGGAGATCAGTGCCTCCAAAGGAGACGATGCCTGACTCCTCGTGAAACTTGATAGGAGTCTCAGGATTCCTGTGGCACATGGAAAGGGACTCTTGGTCTCCCACCTCAGCTGGAGAGGCATCCCAATTGCCCTGCCAAGCCTCGAGGAGAATCCTGAGTTGTCCCTCGCAACTAGGCAGGAGTCCTGACGTCGCTGAACAAACACATGGCTGGAAGGGCCATCCCCGACATAACTCGAGAATATACCCCAGGTTCCCGCCGCAACTCGAGAAAAACCATGAGACTTCCCCCTCGCCGCGAGATGAGGCCCGATTCCCCTGCACTGCGTGCAGAGCAATTCCGTGTTGCACATCACACATGAAAGGAGCCTTGATTTCCTTGATGGCACTCCAGAGAAACCCCAAGAACACTGTTTCAAGGCTAGAGGCACCCTGAGGTCACTGTAGCAACACGAAAGAGCTCCGTGGACCAAAAATCAACTCGAGATGAGAGGTTAGTCCCTGGCTTCGACTCCAGAGGTATACCACCTTACCACAAGCACCTCAAGAGGAGGCTTCTCTCAGCTCTAGCTAAGTGAGAGGGTCCCTGAGTTTGTGGCCTCAAGTGGAATGGACACCGCGACGCCCTGACTCGAAATAAGGCCGGATATCCCTGCAGTGACTTGAATACAGGCTCGTCTTGCATCTCCCAAGACGAAAGGATGTCTGAATCCCCTGTGGAGAACACAGAGAAAAACCTAGTTCCCCACCTCATCGCGACCGGAGGCCTCACATCCTTTGAAAACTCCAGAGGTACGCGGAGATCAGTGCCTCCAAAAGAGACGATGCCTGACTCCTCGTGAAACTTGATAGAAGTCCCAGGATTCCTGTGGCATGTGGAAAGGGACCCTTGGTCTCCCGCCTCAGCTGGAGAAGCGTCCCAATTGCCCTGCCAAGCCTCGAGGAGAATCCCGAGTTGTCCCTCGCAACTAGGCAGGAGTCCTGCCGTCGCTGAAAAAACACGTGGGTGGAAGGGCCATCCCCGTCGTAACTCGAGAATATACCCCAGGTTCTCGCCGCAACTCGAGAAAAACCATGAGTCTTCCCCCTCGCCGTGAGATGAGGCCCGATTCCGCTGCACTGCATGCAGAGCAATTCCGTGTTGCACATCAAACATGAAAGGAGCCTTGATTTCCTTGATGGCACTCCAGAGAAACCCCAAGAACACTGTTTCAAGGCTAGAGGCACCCTGAGGTCACTGTAGCAAAATGAAAGAGCTCCGTGGACCAAAAATCAACTCGAGATGAGAGGTTAGTCCCTGGCTTCGACTCCAGAGGAATACCACCTTACCACAAGCACATCAAGAGGAGGCTTCTCTCAGCTCTAGGTATGTGAGAGGGACCCTGAGTTTGCAGCCTCAAGTGGAATGGACACCGCGATGCCCTGACGCGAAATAAGGCCGGATATCCCTGCAGTGACTTGAATGCAGGCTCGTCTTGCATCTCCCAAGACGAAAGGATGTCTGAATCCCCTGTGGAGACCACAGAGAAAGACCTAGTTCCCCACCTCATCGCGACCGGAGGCCTCACATCCTTTGAAAACTCCAGAGGTACGCGGAGATCAGTGCCTCCAAAGGAGACGATGCCTGACTCCTCGAGAAACTTGATAGGAGTCCCAGGATTCCTGTGGCACGTGGAAAGGGACCCTTGGTCTCGCCCCTCAGCTGGAGAGGCGTCCCAATTGCCCTGCCAAGCCTCGAGGAGAATGCCGAGTTGTCCCTCGCAACTAGGCAGGAGTTTTGCCGTCGCTGAACAAACACATGTGTGGAAGGGCCATCCCCGTCGTAACTCGAGAATATACCCCAGGTTCCCGCCGCAACTCGAGAAAAACCATGAGACTTCCGCCTCGACGCGAGATGAGGACCGATTCCCCTGCACTGCGTGCAGAGCAATTCCGAGCTGCACATCACACATGAAAGGAGCCTTGATTTCCTTGATGGCACTCCAGAGAAACCCCAAGAACACTGTTTCAAGGCTAGAGGCACCCTGAGGTCACTGTAGCAACACTAAAGAGCTCCGTGGACCAAAAATCAACTCGAGATGAGAGGGTAGTCCCTGGCTTCGACTCCAGAGGAATACCACCTTACCACAAGCACCTCAAGAGGAGGCTTCTCTCAGCTCTAGCTAAGTGAGAGGGACCCTGAGTTTGTGGTCTCAAGTGGAATGGACACCGCGATGCCCTGACTCGAAATAATGCCGGATATCCCTGCAGTGACTTGAATGCAGGCTCGTCTTGCATCTCCCAAGACGAAAGGATGTCTGAATCCCCTGTGGAGACCACAGAGAAAGACCTAGTTCCCCACCTCATCGCGACCGGAGGCCTCACATCCTTTGAAAACTCCAGAGGTACGCGGAGATCAGTGCCTCCAAAGGAGACGATGCCTGACTCCTCGTGAAACGTGATAGGAGTCCCAGGATTCCTGTGGCACGTGGAAAGGGACCCTTGGTCTCCCGCCTCAGCTGGAGAGGCGTCCCAATTGCCCTGCCAAGCCTCGAGGAGAATCCCGAGTTGTCCCTTGCAACTAGGCAGGAGTCCTGAAGTCGCTGAACAAACACGTGGGTGGAAGGGGCATCGCCGTCGGAACTCGAGAATATACCCCAGGTTCCCGCCGCAACTCGAGAAAAACAATGAGACTTCCCCCTCGCCGCGAGATGAGGCCCGATTCCCCTGCACTGCGTGCAGAGCAATTCCGTGTTGCACATCACACATGAAAGGAGCCTTGATTTCCTTGATGGCACTCCAGAGAAACCCCAAGAAGACTGTTTCCAGGCTAGAGGGATCCTGAGGTCACTGTAGCAACCCGAAAGAGCTCCGTGGACCAAAAATCCATTCGAGATGAGAGGTTAGTCCCTGGCTTCGACTCCAGAGGAATACCACCTTACCACAAGCACCTCAAGAGGAGGCTTCGCTCAGCTCTAGCTATGTGAGAGGGACCCTGAATTTGCAGCCTCAAGTGGAATGGACACCGCGAAGCCCTGACTCGAAATAAGGCCGGATATCCCTGCAGTGACTTGAATGCAGGCTCGTCTTGCATCTACCAAGATGAAAGGATATCTGAATCCCCTGTGGAGACAACAGAGAAAGACCTAGTTCCCCACCACATCGCGACCGGAGGCCTCACATCCTTTGAAAACTCCAGAGGTACGCGTAGATCAGTGCCTCCAAAGGAGACGATGCCTGACTCCTCGTGAAAATTAATAGAAGTCCCAGGATTCCTGTGGCACGTGGAAAGGGACCCTTGGTCTCCCGCCTCAGCTGGAGAGGCGTCCCAATTGCCCTGCCAAGCCTCGAGGAGAATACCGAGTTGTCCCTCGCAACTAGGCAGGAGTCCTGACGTCGCTGAACAAACACGTGGATGGAAGGGCCATCACCGTCGTAACTCGAGAATATACCCCAGGTTCCCGCCGCAACTCGAGAAAAACCATGACACTTCCCACTCGCCGCGAGATGAGGCTCGATTCCCCTACACTGCGTGCAGAGCAATTCCGTGTTGCACATCACACATGAAAGGAGCCTTGATTTCCTTGATGGCACTCCAGAGAAACCCCAAGAACACTGTTTCAAGGCTAGAGGGATCCTGAGGTCACTGTAGCAACACGAAAGAGCTCCCTGGACCAAAAATCAACTCGAGATGAGAGGTTAGTCCCTGGCTTCGACTCCAGAGGAATACCAACTTACCAAAAGTACCTCAAGAGGAGGCTTCTCTCAGCTCTAGGTATGTGAGAGGGACCCTGAGTTTGCGGCCTCAAGTGGAATGGACACTGCGATGCCCTGACGCGAAATAAGGCCGGATATCCCTGCAGTGACTTGAATGCAGGCTTGTCTTGCATCTCCCAAGACGAAAGGATGTCTGAATCCCCTGTGGAGACCACAGAGAAAGACCAAGTTCCCCACTTCATGGCGACCAGAGGCCTCACATCCTTTGAAAACTCCAGAGGTGCGCGGACATCAGTGCCTCCAAAGAAGACGATGCCTGACTCCTCGTGAAACTTGATAGGAGTCCCAGGATTCCTGTGGCACGTGGAAAGGGGCCCTTGGTCTCCCGCCTCAGCTGGAGAGGCGTCCCAATTGCCCTGCCAAGCCTCGAGGAGAATCCCGAGTTGTCCCTCGCAACTAGGCAGGAGTCCTGACGTCGCTGAACAAACACGTGGATGGAAGGGCCATCCCCGTCGTAACTCGAGAATATACCCCAGGTTCCCGCCGCAACTCGAGAAAAACCATGAGTCTTCCCCCGCGCCGCTAGATGAGGCCCAATTCCCCTGCACTGCGTGCAGAGCAATTCCGTCTTGCACATCACACATGAAAGGAGCCTTGATTTCCTTGATGGCACTCCAGAGAAACCCCAAGAACACTCTTTCAAGGCTAGAGGGATCCTGAGGTCACTGTAGCAACAAGAAACAGCTCCGTGGACCAAAAATCAACTCGAGATGAGAGGTTAGTCCCTGGCTTCGACTCCAGAGGAATACCACCTTACCACAAGCACCTCAAGAGGAGGCTTCTCTCAGCTCTAGATAAGTGAGAGGGTCCCTGAGTTTGTGGCCTCAAGTGAAATGGACACCGCGGCGCCCTGACTCGAAATAAGGCCGGATATCCCTGCAGTGACTTGAATGCAGGCTCGTCTTGCATCTTCCAAGATGAAAGGTTGTATGAATCTCCTGTGGAGACCACAGAGAAAGACCTAGTTCCCCACTTCATTGCGACCGGAGGCCTCACATCCTTTGAAAACTCCAGAGGTATGCGGAGATCAGTGCCTCCAAAGGAGACGATGCCTGACTCCTCGTGAAACTTGAAAGGAGTCCCAGGATTCCTGTGGCACGTGGAAAGGGACCCTTGGTCTCCCGCCTCAGCTGGAGAGGCGTCCCAATTGCCCTGCCAAGCCTCGAGGAGAATCCCGAGTTGTCCCTTGCAACTAGGCAGGAGTCCTGACGTCACTGAACAAACACGTGTGTGGAAGGGCCATCCCCGTCGTAACTCGAGAATATACCCCAGGTTCCCGCCGCAACTCGAAAAAAAACATGAGACTTCCCCCTCGCTGCAAAATGAGGCTCGATTCCCCTGCACTGCGTGCAGAGCAATTCCGAGTTGCACATCACACATGAAAGGAGCCTTGATTTCCTTGATGGCACTCCAGAGAAACCCCAAGAACACTGTTTCAAGGCTAGAGGGATCCTGAGGTCACTGTAGCAACACGAAAGAGCTCTGTGGAACAAAAATCAACTCGAGATGAGGGGTTAGTCCCTGGCTTCGATTCCAGAGGAATACCACCTTACCACAAGCACCTCAAGAGGAGGCTTCTCTCAGCTCTAGGTATGTGAGAGGGACCCTGAGTTTGCAGCCTCAAGTGGAATGGACACCGTGATGCCCTGACTCAAAATAAGGCCGGATATCCCTGCAGTGACTTGAATGCAGGCTCGTCTTGCATCTCCCAAGACGAAAGGATGTCTGAATCCCCTGTGGAGACCACAGAGAAAGACCTAGTTCCCCACCTCATCGCGACCGGAGGCCTCACATCCTTTGAAAACTCCAGAGGCACGCGGAGATCAGTGCCTCCAAAGGAGACGATGCCTGACTCCTCGTGAGACTTGATAGGAGTCCCAGGATTCCTGTGGCACGTGGAAAGGGACCCTTGGTCTCCCGCCTCAGCTGGAGAGGCGTCCCAATTGCCCTGCCAAGCCTCGAGGAGAATCCCGAGTTGTCCCTCGCAACTAGGCAGGAGTCCTGACGTCGCTGAACAAACACGTGGGTGGAAGGGCCATCCCCGTCGTAACTCGAGAATATACCCCAGGTTCCCGCCGCAACTCGAGAAAAACCATGAGACTTCCCCCTCGCCCTGAGATGAGGCCCGATTCCCCTGCACTACGTGCAGAGCAATTCCGTGTTGCACATCACACATGAAAGGAGCCTTGATTTCCTTGATGGCACTCCAGAGAAACCCCAAGAACACTGTTTCAAGGCTAGAGGGATCCTGAGGTCACTGTAGCAACACGAAAGAGCTCCGTGGACCAAAAATCAACTCGAGATGAGAGGTTAGTCCCTGGCTTCGACTTCAGAGGAATACCACCTTACCACAAGCACCTCAAGAGGAGGCTTCTCTCAGCTCTAGGTATGTGAGAGGGACCCTGAGTTTGCAGCCTCAAGTGGAATGGACACCGCGAAGCCCTGACGCGAAATAAGGCCGGATATCCCTGCAGCGACTTGAATGCAGGCTCGTCTTGCATCTCCCAAGACGAAAGGATGTCTGAATCCCCTGTGGAGACCACAGAGAAAGACTAGTTCCCCACCTCATCGAGACCGGAGGCCTCACATCCTTTGAAAACTCCAGAGGTACGCGGAGATCAGTGCCTCCAAAGGAGACGATGCCTGACTCCTTGTGAAACTCGTTAGGAGTCCCAGGATTCCTGTGGCACGTGGAAAGGGACCCTTCGTCTCCCGCCTCAGCTGGAGAGGCGTCCCAATTGCCCTACCAAGCCTCGAGGAGAATCCCGAGTTGTCCCTCGCAACTAGGCAGGAGTCCTGCCGTCGCTGAACAAACACGTTGTTGGAAGGGCCATCCCCGTCGTAACTCGAGAATATACCCCAGGTTCCCGCCGCAACTCGAGAAAAACCATGAGACTTCCCCCTCGCCGCGAGATGAGGCCCGATTCCCCTGCACTGCGTGCAGAGCAATTCCGTGTTGCACATCACACATGAAAGGAGCCTTGATTTCCTTGATGGCACTCCAGAGAAACCCTAAGAACACTGTTTCAAGGCTAGAGGGATCCTGAGGTCACTGTAGCAACACGAAAGAGCTCCGTGGACCAAAAATCAACTCGAGATGAGAGGTTAGTCCCTGGCTTCGACTCCAGAGGAATACCACCTTACCACAAGCACCTCAAGAGGAGGCTTCTCTCAGCTCTAGGTATGTGAGAGGGACCCTGAGTTTGCGGCCTTAACTGGAATGGACACCGCGATGCCCTGACTTGAAATAAGGCCGGATATCCCTGCAGTGACTTGAATCCAGGCTCGTCTTGCATCTCCCAAGACGAAAGGATGTCTAAATCCCCTGTGGAGACCACAGAGAAAGACCTAGTTCCCCACCTCATCGCGACCGGAGGCCTCACATCCTTTGAAAACTCCAGAGGTACGCGGAGATCAGTGTCTCCAAAGGAGACGATGCCTGACTCCTCGTGAAACTTGATAGGAGTCCCAGGATTCCTGTGGCACGTGGAAAGGAACCCTTGGTCTCCCGCCTCAGCTGGAGAGGCATCCCAATTGCCCTGCCAAGCCTTGAGGAGAATCCCGAGTTGTCCCTCGCAACTAGGCAGGAGTCCTGACGTCGCTGAAGGAACACGTGGCTGAAAGGGCCATCCCCGTCGTAACTCGAGAATATACCCCAGGTTCCCGCCGCAACTTGAGAAAAACCATGAGACTTTCCCCTCGCCGCGAGATGAGGCCCGATTCCCCTGCACTGTGTGCAGAGCAATTCCGTGTTGCACATCACACATGAAAGGAGCCTTGATTTCCTTGATGGCACTCCAGAGAAACCCCAAGAAAACTGTTTCAAGGCTAGAGGGATCCTGTGGTCACTGTAGCAACACGAAAGAGCTCCGTGGACCAAAAATCAACTCGAGATGAGAGGTTAGTCCCTGGCTTCATCTCCAGAGGAATATCACCTTAACACAAGCACCTCAAGAGGAGGCTTCTCTCAGCTCTAGGTATGTGAGAGGGACCCTGAGTTTGCAGCCTCAAGTGGAATGAACACCGCGATGCCCTGACTCGAAATAAGGCCGGATATCCCTGCAGTGACTTGAATGCAGGCTCGTCTTGCATCTCCCAAGATGAAAGGATGTCTGAATCCCCTGTGGAGACCACAGAGAAAAACCTAGTTCCCCACCTCATCGCGACCGGAGGCCTCACATCCTTTGAAAACTCCAGAGGTATGCGGAGATCAGTGCCTCCAAAGGAGACGATGCCTGACTCCTCGTGAAACTTGATACGAGTCCCAGGATTTCTGTGGCACGTGGAAAGGAACCCTTGGTCTCCCGCCTCAGCTGGAGAGGCGTCCCAATTGCCCTGCCAAGCCTCGAGGAGAATCCCGAGTTGTCCCTCGCAACTAGGCAGGAGTCCTGACGTCGCTGAACAAACACGTGTGTGGAAGGGCCATCCCCGTCGCAACTCGAGAATATACCCCAGGTTCCCGCCGCAACTCGAGAAAAACCATGAGACTTGCCCCTCGCCGCGAGATGTGGCCCGATTCTCCTGCACTGCGTGCAGAGCAATTTCGTGTTGCACATCACACATGAAAGGAGCCTTGATTTCCTTGATGGCACTCCAGAGAAACCCCAAGAACACTGTTTCAAGGCTAGAGGGATCCTGAGGTCACTGTAGCAACACGAAAGAGCTCCGTGGACCAAGAATCAACTCGAGATGAGAGGTTAGTCCCTGGCTTCGACTCCAGAGGAATACCACCTTACCACAAGCACCTCAAGAGGAGGCTTCTCTCAGCTCTAGGTATGTGAGAGGGACCCTGAGTTTGCGGCCTCAAGTGGAATGGACACCGCGATGCCCTGACTCGAAATAAGGCCGGATATCGCTGCAGTGACTTGAATGCAGGCTCGTCTTGCATCTCCCAAGAAGAAAGGATGTCTGAATCCCCTGTGGAGACCACAGAGAAAGACCTACTTCCCCACCTCATCGCGAACCGAGACGTCACATTCTTTGAAAACTTCACAGGTACGCGGAGATCAGTGCCTCCAAAGGAAACGATGCCTGACTCCTCGTGAAACTTGATAGGAGTCCCAGGATTCCTGTGCACGTGGAAAGGGACCCTTGATCTCCCGCCTCAGCTGGAGAGGCGTCCCAATTGCCCTGCCAAGCCTCGAGGAGAATCCCGAGTTGTCCCTCGCAACTAGGAAGGCGTCCTGAAGTCGCTGAACAAACACGTGGTTGGAAGGGCCATCCCCGTCGTAACTCGAGAATATACCCCAGGTTCCCGCCGCAACTCGAGAAAAACCATGAGACTTCCCCCTCGCCGCGAGATGAGGCCCGATTCCCCTGCACTGCGTGCAGAGCAATTCCGTGTTGCACATCACACATGAAAGGAGCCTTGATTTCCTTGGTGGCACTCCAGAGAAACCCCAAGAACACTGTTTCAAGGCTAGAGGGATCCTGAGGTCACTGTAGCAACAGGAAAGAGCTCCGTGGACCAAAAATCAACTCGAGATGAGAGGTTAGTCCCTGGCTTCGACTTCAGAGGAATACCACCTTACCACAAGCACCTCAAGAGGAGGCTTCTCTCAGCTCTAGGTATGTGAGAGGGACCCTGAGTTTGCGGCCTCAAGTGGAATAGACACCGCGATGCCCTGACTCGAAATAAGGCCGGATATCCCTGCAGTGACTTGAATGCAGGCTCGTCTTGCATCGCCCAAGACGAAAGGATGTCTGAATCCCCTGTGGAGACCACAGAGAAAGACCTAGTTCCCCACCTCATCGCGACCGGAGGCCTCACATCCTTTGAAAACTCCAGAGGTACGCGGAGATCAGTGCCTCCAAAGGAGACGATGCCTGACTCCTCGTGAAACTTGATAGGAGTCCCAGGATTCCTGTGGCACGTGGAAAGGGACCCTTGGTCTCCCGCCTCAGCTGGAGAGGCGTCCCAATTGCCCTGCCAAGCCTCGAGGAGAATTCCGAGTTGTCCCTCGCAACTAGGCAGGAGTCCTGACGTCGCTGAACAAACACGTTGTTGGAAGGGCCACCCCCGTCGTAACTCGAGAATATACCCCAGGTTCCAGCCGCAACTCGAGAAAAACCATGAGACTTCCCCCTCGCCGCGAGATGAGGCCCGATTCCCCTGCACTGCGTGCAGAGCAATTCCGTGTTGCACATCACACATGAAAGGAGCCTTGATTTCTTTGGTGGCACTCCAGAGAAACCCCAAGAACACTGTTTCAAGGCTAGAGCGATCCTGAGGTCACTGTAGCAACACGAAAGAGCTCCGTGGACCAAAAATCAACTCGAGATGAGAGGTTAGTCCCTGGCTTCGACTCCAGAGGAATACCACCTTACCACAAGCACCTCAAGAGGAGGCTTCTCTCAGCTCTAGGTATGTGAGAGGGACCCTGAGTTTGCGGCCTCAAGTGGAATAGACACCGCGATGCCCTGACTCGAAATAAGGCCGGATATCCCTGCAGTGACTTGAATGCAGGCTCGTCTTGCATCTCCCAAGACGAAAGGATGTCTGAATCCCCTGTGGAGACCACAGAGAAAGACCTACTTCCCCACCTCATCGCGAACCGAGACCTCACATTCTTTGAAAACTTCACAGGTACGCGGAGATCAGTGCCTCCAAAGGAAACGATGCCTGACTCCTCGTGAAACTTGATAGGAGTCCCAGGATTCCTGTGCACGTGGAAAGGGACCCTTGGTCTCCCGCCTCAGCTGGAGAGGCGTCCAAATTGCCCTGCCAAGCCTCGAGGAGAATCCCGAGTTGTCCCTCGCAACTAGGAAGGCATCCTGAAGTCGTTGAACAAACACGTGGTTGGAAGGGCCATCCCCGTCGTAACTCGAGAATATACCCCAGGTTCCCGCCGCAACTCGAGAAAAACCATGAGACTTCCCCCTCGCCGCGATATGAGGCCCGATTCCCCTGCACTGCGTGCAGAGAAATTCCGTGTTGCACATCACACATGAAAGGAGCCTTGATTTCCTTGGTGGCACTCCAGAGAAACCCCAAGAACACTGTTTCAAGGCTAGAGGGATCCTGAGGTCACTGTAGCAACACGAAAGAGCTCCGTGGACCAAAAATCAACTCGAGATGAGAGGTTAGTCCCTGGCTTCGACTTCAGAGGAATACCACCTTACCACAAGCACCTCAAGAGGAGGCTTCTCTCAGCTCTAGGTATGTGAGAGGGACCCTGAGTTTGCGGCCTCAAGTGGAATAGACACCGCGATGCCCTGACTCGAAATAAGGCCGGATATCCCTGCAGTGACTTGAATGCAGGCTCGTCTTGCATCGCCCAAGACGAAAGGATGTCTGAATCCCCTGTGGAGACCACAGAGAAAGACCTAGTTCCCCACCTCATCGCGACCGGAGGCCTCACATCCTTTGAAAACTCCAGAGGTACGCGGAGATCAGTGCCTCCAAAGGAGACGATGCCTGACTCCTCGTGAAACTTGATAGGAGTCCCAGGATTCCTGTGGCACGTGGAAAGGGACTCTTGGTCTCCCACCTCAGCTGGAGAGGCGTCCCAATTGCCCTGCCAAGCCTCGAGGAGAATCCCGAGTTGTCCCTCGCAACTAGGCAGGAGTCCTGACGTCGCTGAAGGAACACGTGCCTGGAAGGGCCATCCCCGTCGTAACTCGAGAATATACCCCAGGTTCCAACAGCAACTCGAGAAAAACCATGAGACTTCACCCTCGCCGCGAGATGAGGCCCGATTCCCCTGCACTGCGTGCAGAACAATTGGGTGTTGCACATCACACATGAAAGGAGCCTTGATTTCCTTGGTGGCACTCCAGAGAAACCCCAAGAACACTGTTTCAAGGCTAGAGGGATCCTGAGGTCACTGTAGCAACACGAAAGAGCTCCATGGACCAAAAATCAACTCGAGATGAGAGGTTAGTCCCTGGCTTCGACTCCAGAGGAATACCACCTTACCACAAGCACCTCAAGAGGAGGCTTCTCTCAGCTCTAGGTATGTGAGAGGGACCCTGAGTTTGCAGCCTCAAGTGGAATGGACACCGCGATGCCCTGACTCGAAATAAGGCCGGATATCCCGGCAGTGACTTGAATGCAGGCTCGTCTTGCATCTCCCAAGACGAAAGGATGTCTGAATGCCCTGTGGAGACCACAGAGAAAGACCTACTTCCCCACCTCATCGCGAACCGAGACCTCACATCCTTTGAAAACTTCACAGGTACGCGGAGATCAGTGCCTCCAAAGGAAACGATGCCTGACTCCTCGTGAAACTTGATAGGAGTCCCAGGATTCCTGTGCACGTGGAAAGGGACCCTTGGTCTCCCGCCTCAGCTGGAGAGGCGTCCAAATTGCCCTGCCAAGCCTCGAGGAGAATCCCGAGTTGTCCCTCGCAACTTGGAAGGCGTCCTGAAGTCGCTGAACAAACACGTGGTTGGAAGGGCCATCCCCGTCGTAACTCGAGAATATAACCCAGGTTTCCACCGCAACTCGAGAAAAACCATGAGACTTCCCCCTCGCCGCGATATGAGGCCCGATTCCCCTGCACTGCGTGCAGAGCAATTCCGTGTTGCACATCACACATGAAAGGAGCCTAGATTTCCTTGGTGGCACTCCAGAGAAACCCCAAGAACACTGTTTCAAGGCTAGAGGGATCCTGAGGTCACTGTAGCAACACGAAAGAGCTCCGTGGACCAAAAATCAACTCGAGATGAGAGGTTAGTCCCTGGCTTTGACTCCAGAGGAATACCACCTTACCACAAGCACCTCAAGAGGAGGCTTCTCTCAGCTCTAGGTATGTGAGAGGGACCCTGAGTTTGCGGCCTCAAGTGGAATGGACACCGCGATGCCCTGACTAGAAATAAGGCCGGATATCCCTGCAGTGACTTGAATGCAGGCTCGTCTTGCATCGCCCAAGACGAAAGGATGTCTGAATCCCCTGTGGAGACCACAGAGAAAGACCTAGTTCCCCACCTCATCGCGACCGGAGGCCTCACATCCTTTGAAAACTCCAGAGGTACGCGGAGATCAGTGCCTCCAAAGGAGACGATGCCTGACTCCTCGTGAAACTTGATAGGAGTCCCAGGATTTCTGTGGCACGTGGAAAGGGACCCTTGGTCTCCCGCCTCAGCTGGAGAGGCGTCCCAATTGCCCTGCCAAGCCTCGAGGAGAATCCCGAGTTGTCCCTCACAACTAGGCAGGAGTCCTGCCGTCACTGAACAAACACGTGGGTGGAAGGGCCATCCCCGTCGTAACTCGAGAATATACCCCAGGTTCCCGCCGCAACTCGAGAAAAACCATGAGACTTCCCCCTCGCCGTGATATGAGGCCCGATTCCCCAGCACTGCGTGCAGAGCAATTCCGTGTTGCACATCACACATGAAAGGAGCCTTGATTTCCTTGGTGGCACTCCAGAGAAACCCCAAGAACACTGTTTCAAGGCTAGAGCGATCCTGAGGTCACTGTAGCAACAGGAAAGAGCTCCGTGGACCAAAAATCAACTCGAGATGAGAGGTTAGTCCCTGGCTTCGACTCTAGAGGAATACCACCTTACCACAAGCACCTCAAGAGGAGGCTTCTCTCAGCTCTAGGTATGTGAGAGGGACCCTGAGTTTGTGGCCTCAAGTGGAATGGACACCGCGATGCCCTGACTCGAAATAAGGCCGGATATCCCTGCAGTGACTTGAATCCAGGCTCGTCTTGCTTCGCCCAAGACGAAAGGATGTCTGAATCCCCTGTGGAGACCACAGAGAAAGACCTAGTTCCCCACCTCATCGCGACCCTAGGCCTCACATCCTTTGTAAACTCCAGAGGTACGCGGAGATCTGTGCCTCCAAAGGAGACGATGCCTGACTCCTCGTGAAACTTGATAGGAGTCCCAGGATTCCTGTGGCACGTGGAAAGGGACCCTTGGTCTCCCGCCTCAGCTGGAGAGGCGTCCCAATTGCCCTGCCAAGCCTCGAGGAGAATCCCGAGTTGTCCCTCGCAACTAGGCAGGAGTCCTGACGTCGCTGAACAAACACTTGGGTGGACGGGCCATCCCCATTGTAACTCGAGAATATACCCCAGGTTCCCGCCGCAACTCGAGAAAAACCATGAGACTTTCCCTTCGCCGCGAGATGAGGCCCGATTCCCCTGCACTGCGTGCAGAGCAATTCCGTGTTGCACATCACACATGAAAGGAGCCTTGATTTCCTTGATGGCACTCCAGAGAAACCCCAAGAACACTGTTTCAAGGCTAGAGGGATCCTGAGGTCACTGTAGCAACACGAAAGAGCTCCGTGGACCACAAATCAACTCGAGATGAGAGGTTAGTCCCTGGCTTCGACTCCAGAGGAATACCACCTTACCACAAGCACCTCAAGAGGAGGCTTCTCTCAGCTCTAGGTATGTGAGAGGGACCCTGAGTTTGCGGCCTCAAGTGGAATGGACACCGCGATGCCCTGACTCGAAATAAGGCCGGATATCCCTGCAGTGACTTGAATGCAGGCTCGTCTTGCATCTCCCAAGACGAAAGGATGTCTGAATCCCCTGTGGAGACCACAGAGAAAGTCCTAGTTCCCCACCTCATCGCGACCGGAGGCCTCACATCCTTTGAAAACTCCAGAGGTACGCGGAGATCAGTGCCTCCAAAGGAGACGATGCCTGACTCCTCGTGAAACTTGATACGAGTCCCAGGATTCCTGTGGCACGTGGAAAGGGACTCTTGGTCTCCCGCCTCAGCTGGAGAGGCGTCCCAATTGCCCTGCCAAGCCTCGAGGAGAATCCCGAGTTTTCCCTCGCAACTAGGCAGGAGTCCTGACGTCGCTGAAGGTACACGTGGCTGGAAGGGCCATCCCCGTCGTAACTCGAGAATATACCCCAGGTTCCCGCCGCAACTCGAGAAAAACCATGAGACTTCACCCTCGCCGCGAGATGAGGCCCGATTCCCCTGCACTGCGTGCAGAACAATTGGGTGTTGCACATCACACATGAAAGGAGCCTTGATTTCCTTGGTGGCACTCCAGAGAAACCCCAAGAACACTGTTTCAAGGCTAGAGGGATCCTGAGGTCACTGTAGCAACACGAAAGAGCTCCATGGACCAAAAATCAACTCGAGATGAGAGGTTAGTCCCTGGCTTCGACTCCAGAGGAATACCACCTTACCACAAGCACCTCAAGAGGAGGCTTCTCTCAGCTCTAGGTATGTGAGAGGGACCCTGAGTTTGCAGCCTCAAGTGGAATGGACACCGCGATGCCCTGACTCGAAATAAGGCCGGATATCCCGGCAGTGACTTGAATGCAGGCTCGTCTTGCATCTCCCAAGACGAAAGGAT
The DNA here is from genome assembly GCF_910594005.1 of Cervus elaphus. NCBI lineage: Eukaryota > Metazoa > Chordata > Mammalia > Artiodactyla > Cervidae > Cervus > Cervus elaphus. The sequence goes on along the minus strand of NC_057824.1, from coordinate 8,559,286 downwards.
GTCTGAATCCCCTGTGGAGACCACAGAGAAAGACCTACTTCCCCACCTCATCGCGAACCGAGACCTCACATCCTTTGAAAACTTCACAGGTACGCGGAGATCAGTGCCTCCAAAGGAAACGATGCATGACTCCTCGTGAAACTTGATAGGAATCCCAGGATTCCTGTGCACGTGGAAAGGGACCCTTGGTCTCCCGCCTCAGCTGGAGAGGCGTCCAAATTGCCCTGCCAAGCCTCGAGGAGAATCCCGAGTTGTCCCTCGCAACTTGGAAGGCGTCCTGAAGTCGCTGAACAAACACGTGGTTGGAAGGGCCATCCCCGTCGTAACTCGAGAATATAACCCAGGTTTCCGCCGCAACTCGAGAAAAACCATGAGACTTCCCCCTCGCCGCGATATGAGGCCCGATTCCCCTGCACTGCGTGCAGAGCAATTCCGTGTTGCACATCACACATGAAAGGAGCCTTGATTTCCTTGGTGGCACTCCAGAGAAACCCCAAGAACACTGTTTCAAGGCTAGAGGGATCCTGAGGTCACTGTAGCAACACGAAAGAGCTCCGTGGACCAAAAATCAACTCGAGATGAGAGGTTAGTCCCTGGCTTCGACTCCAGAGGAATACCACCTTACCACAAGCACCTCAAGAGGAGGCTTCTCTCAGCTCTAGGTATGTGAGAGGGACCCTGAGTTTGCGGCCTCAAGTGGAATGGACACCGCGATGCCCTGACTCGAAATAAGGCCGGATATCCCTGCAGTGACTTGAATGCAGGCTCGTCTTGCATCGCCCAAGACGAAAGGATGTCTGAATCCCCTGTGGAGACCACAGAGAAAGACCTAGTTCCCCACCTCATCGCGACCGGAGGCCTCACATCCTTTGAAAACTCCAGAGGTACGCGGAGATCAGTGCCTCCAAAGGAGACGATGCCTGACTCCTCGTGAAACTTGATAGGAGTCCCAGGATTTCTGTGGCACGTGGAAAGGGACCCTTGGTCTCCCGCCTCAGCTGGAGAGGCGTCCCAATTGCCCTGCCAAGCCTCGAGGAGAATCCCGAGTTGTCCCTCGCAACTAGGCAGGAGTCCTGCCGTCACTGAACAAACACGTGGGTGGAAGGGCCATCCCCGTCATAACTCGAGAATATACCCCAGGTTCCCGCCGCAACTCGAGAAAAACCATGAGACTTCCCCCTCGCCGTGATATGAGGCCCGATTCCCCAGCACTGCGTGCAGAGCAATTCCGTGTTGCACATCACACATGAAAGGAGCCTTGATTTCCTTGGTGGCACTCCAGAGAAACCCCAAGAACACTGTTTCAAGGCTAGAGCGATCCTGAGGTCACTATAGCAACAGGAAAGAGCTCCGTGGACCAAAAATCAACTCGAGATGAGAGGTTAGTCCCTGGCTTCGACTCTAGAGGAATACCACCTTACCACAAGCACCTCAAGAGGAGGCTTCTCTCAGCTCTAGGTATGTGAGAGGGACCCTGAGTTTGTGGCCTCAAGTGGAATGGACACCGCGATGCCCTGACTCGAAATAAGGCCGGATATCCCTGCAGTGACTTGAATGCAGGCTCGTCTTGCTTCGCCCAAGACGAAAGGATGTCTGAATCCCCTGTGGAGACCACAGAGAAAGACCTAGTTCCCCACCTCATCGCGACCCTAGGCCTCACATCCTTTGAAAACTCCAGAGGTACGCGGAGATCAGTGCCTCCAAAGGAGACGATGCCTGACTCCTCGTGAAACTTGATAGGAGTCCCAGGATTCCTGTGGCACGTGGAAAGGGACCCTTGGTCTCCCGCCTCAGCTGGAGAGGCGTCCCAATTGCCCTGCCAAGCCTCGAGGAGAATCCCGAGTTGTCCCTCGCAACTAGGCAGGAGTCCTGACGTCGCTGAACAAACACGTTGTTGGAAGGGCCATCCCCGTCGTAACTCGAGAATATACCCCAGGTTCCCGCCGCAACTCGAGAAAAACCATGAGACTTCCCCCTCGCCGCGAGATGAGGCCCGATTCCCCTGCACTGCGTGCAGAGCAATTCCTTGTTGCACATCACACATGAAAGGAGCCTTGATTTCCTTGATGGCACTCCAGAGAAACCCCAAGAACACTGTTTCAAGGCTAGAGGGATCCTGTGGTCACTGTAGCAACACGAAAGAGCTCCGTGGACCAAAAATCAACTCGAGATGAGAGGTTAGTCCCTGGCTTCATCTCCAGAGGAATATCACCTTAACACAAGCACCTCAAGAGGAGGCTTCTCTCAGCTCTAGGTATGTGAGAGGGACCCTGAGTTTGCAGCCTCAAGTGGAATGAACACCGCGATGCCCTGACTCGAAATAAGGCCGGATATCCCTGCAGTGACTTGAATGCAGGCTCGTCTTGCATCTCCCAAGACGAAAGGATGTCTGAATCCCCTGTGGAGACCACAGAGAAAAACCTAGTTCCCCACCTCATGGCGACCGGAGGCCTCACATCCTTTGAAAACTCCAGAGGTACGCGGAGATCAGTGCCTCCAAAGGAGACGATGCCTGACTCCTCGTGAAACTTGATACGAGTCCCAGGATTTCTGTGGCACGTGGAAAGGAACCCTTGGTCTCCTGTCTCAGCTGGAGAGGCGTCCCAAATGCCCTGCCAAGCCTCGAGGAGAATCCCGAGTTGTCCCTCGCAACTAGGCAGGAGTCCTGACGTCGCTGAACAAACACGTGTGTGGAAGGGCCATCCCCGTCGAAACTCGAGAATATACCCAAGGTTCCCGCCGCAACTCGAGAAAAACCATGAGACTTCCCACTCGCCGTGAGATGAGGCCCGATCCCCCTGCACTGCATGCAGAGCAATTCCGTGTTGCACATCACACATGAAAGGAGCCTTGATTTCCTTGGTGGCACTCCAGAGAAACCCCAAGAACACTGCTTTAAGGCTAGAGGGATCCTGAGGTCACTGTAGCAACACGAAAGAGCTCCGTGGACCACAAATCAACTCGAGATGAGAGGTTAGTCCCTGGCTTTGACTCCAGAGGCATACCACCTTACCACAAGCACCTCAAGAGGAGGCTTCTCTCAGCTCTAGGTATGTGAGTGGGACCCTGATTTTGCGGCCTCAAGTGGAATGGACACCGCGATGCCCTGACTTGAAATAAGGCCGGATATCCCTGCAGTGACTTGAATGCAGGCTCGTCTTGCATCTCCCAAGACGAAAGGATGTCTGAATCACCTGTGTAGACCACAGAGAAAGACCTAGTTCCCCACCTCATCGCGACCGGAGGCCTCACATCCTTTGAAAGCTCCAGAGGTACGCGGAGAACAGTGCCTAAAAAGGAGACGATGCCTGACTCCTCGTGAAACTTGATAGTAGTCCTAGGATTCCTGTGGCACGTGGAAAGGGATCCTCGGTCTCCCGCCTCAGCTGGAGAGGCGTCCCAATTGCCCTGCCAAGCCTCGAGGAGAATCCCGACTTGTCCCTCGCAACTAGGCAGGAGTCCTGACGTCGCTGAACAAACACTTGGGTGGACGGGCCATCCCCATTGTAACTCGAGAATATACCCCAGGTTCCCGCCGCAACTCGAGAAAAACCATGAGACTTTCCCTTCGCCGCGAGATGAGGCCCTATTCCCCTGCACTGCGTGCAGAGCAATTCCGTGTTGCACATCACACATGAAAGGAGCCTTGATTTCCTTGATGGCACTCCAGAGAAACCCCAAGAACACTGTTTCAAGGCTAGAGGGATCCTGTGGTCACTGTAGCAACACGAAAGAGCTCCGTGGACCAAAAATCAACTCGAGATGAGAGGTTAGTCCCTGGCTTCATCTCAAGAGGAATATCACCTTAACACAAGCACCTCAAGAGGAGGCTTCTCTCAGCTCTAGGTATGTGAGAGGGACCCTGAGTTTGCAGCCTCAAGTGGAATGAACACCGCGATGCCCTGACTCGAAATAAGGCCGGATATCCCTGCAGTGACTTGAATGCAGGCTCGTCTTGCATCTCCCAAGACGAAAGGATGTCTGAATCCCCTGTGGAGACCACAGAGAAAAACCTAGTTCCCCACCTCATGGCGACCGGAGGCCTCACATCCTTTGAAAACTCCAGAGGTACGCGGAGATCAGTGCCTCCAAAGGAGACGATGCCTGACTCCTCGTGAAACTTGATACGAGTCCCAGGATTTCTGTGGCACGTGGAAAGGAACCCTTGGTCTCCTGTCTCAGCTGGAGAGGCGTCCCAAATGCCCTGCCAAGCCTCGAGGAGAATCCCGAGTTGTCCCTCGCAACTAGGCAGGAGTCCTGACGTCGCTGAACAAACACGTGTGTGGAAGGGCCATCCCCGTCGAAACTCGAGAATATACCCAAGGTTCCCGCCGCAACTCGAGAAAAACCATGAGACTTCCCACTCGCCGTGAGATGAGGCCCGATCCCCCTGCACTGCATGCAGAGCAATTCCGTGTTGCACATCACACATGAAAGGAGCCTTGATTTCCTTGGTGGCACTCCAGAGAAACCCCAAGAACACTGCTTTAAGGCTAGAGGGATCCTGAGGTCACTGTAGCAACACGAAAGAGCTCCGTGGACCACAAATCAACTCGAGATGAGAGGTTAGTCCCTGGCTTTGACTCCAGAGGCATACCACCTTACCACAAGCACCTCAAGAGGAGGCTTCTCTCAGCTCTAGGTATGTGAGAGGGACCCTGATTTTGCGGCCTCAAGTGGAATGGACACCGCGATGCCCTGACTTGAAATAAGGCCGGATATCCCTGCAGTGACTTGAATGCAGGCTCGTCTTGCATCTCCCAAGACGAAAGGATGTCTGAATCACCTGTGTAGACCACAGAGAAAGACCTAGTTCCCCACCTCATCGCGACCGGAGGCCTCACATCCTTTGAAAGCTCCAGAGGTACGCGGAGAACAGTGCCTAAAAAGGAGACGATGCCTGACTCCTCGTGAAACTTGATAGTAGTCCTAGGATTCCTGTGGCACGTGGAAAGGGATCCTTGGTCTCCCGCCTCAGCTGGAGAGGCGTCCCAATTGCCCTGCCAAGCCTCGAGGAGAATCCCGACTTGTCCCTCGCAACTAGGCAGGAGTCCTGACGTCGCTGAACAAACACTTGGGTGGACGGGCCATCCCCATTGTAACTCGAGAATATACCCCAGGTTCCCGCCGCAACTCGAGAAAAACCATGAGACTTTCCCTTCGCCGCGAGATGAGGCCCGATTCCCCTGCACTGCGTGCAGAGCAATTCCGTGTTGCACATCTCACATGAAAGGAGCCTTGATTTCCTTGATGGCACTCCAGAGAAACCCCAAGAACACTGTTTCAAGGCTAGAGGGATCCTGAGGTCACTGTAGCAACACGAAAGAGCTCCGTGGACCAAAAATCAACTCGAGATGAGAGGTTAGTCCCTGGCTTCGACTCCAGAGGAATACCATCTTACCACAAGCACCTCAAGAGGAGGCTTCTCTCAGCTCTAGGTATGTGAGAGGGACCCTGACTTTGCGGCCTCAAGTGGAATGGACACTGCGATGCCCTGACGCAAAATAAGGCCGGATATCCCTGCAGTGACTTGAATGCAGGCTCGTCTTGCATCTCCCAAGATGAAACGATGTCTGAATCCCCTGTGGAGACCACAGACAAAGACATAGTTCCCCACCTCATCGCGAACGGAGGCCTCACATCCTTTGAAAACTCCAGAGGTACGCGGAGATCAGGGCCTCCAAAAGAGACGATGCCTGACTCCTCGTGAAAGTTGATAGGAGTCCCAGGATTCCTGTGGAAAGTGGAAAGGGACCCTTGGTCTCCCTCCTCAGCTGGAGAGGCGTCCCAATTGTCCTGCCAAGCCTCGAGGAGAATCCCGAGTTGTCCCTCGCAACTAGGCAGGAGTCCTGCCGTCGCTGAACAAACACGTGGGTGGAAGGGCCATCCCCGTCGTAACTCGAGAATATACCCCAGGTTCCCGCCGCAACTCGAGAGAAACCATGACACTTCCCACTCGCCGGGAGATGAGGCCTGATTCCCCTGCCCTGCATGCAGAGCAATTCCGTGTTGCACATCACACATGAAAGGAGCCTTGATTTCCTTGATGGTACGCCAGAGAAACCCCAAGAACACTGTTTCAAGGCTAGAGGGATCCTGAGGTCACTGTAGCAACAAGAAAGAGCTCCGTGGACCAAAAATCAACTCGAGATGAGGGGTTAGTCCCTGGCTTCGACTCCAGAGGAATACCACCTTACCACAAGCACCTCAAGAGGAGGCTTCTCTCAGCTCTAGGTATGTGAGAGGGACCCTGAGTTAGCGGCCTCAGGTGGAATGGACACCGCTATGCCCTGACTCGAAATAAGGCCGGATATCCCTGCAGTGACTTGAATGCAGGCTCGTCTTGCATCTCCCAAGACGAAAGGATGTCTGAATCCCCTGTGGAGACCACAAAGAAAGACCTAGTTCCCCATTTCATCGCGACTGGAGGCCTCACATCCTTTGAAAATTTCAGAGGTACGCAGAGATCAGTGCCTCCAAAGGAGACGATGCCTGACTCCTCGTGAAACTTGATAGGAGTCCCAGGATTCCTGTGGCACGTGGAAAGGGACCCTTGGTCTCGCCCCTCAGCTGGAGAGGTGTCCCAATTGCCCTGCCAAGCGTCGAGGAGAATGCCTAGTTGTCCCTCGCAACTAGGCAGGAGTTTTGCCGTCGCTGAACAAACACTTGTGTGGAAGGGCCATCCCCGTCGTAACTCGAGAATATACCCCAGGTTCCCGCCGCAACTCGAGAAAAACCATGAAACTTCCCCCTCGCCGCGAGATGAGGCCCGATTCCCCTGCACTTCGTGCAGAGCAATTCCGAGTTGTACATCACACATGAAAGGAGCCTTGATTTCCTTGATGGCACTCCAGAGAAACCCCAAGAACACTGTTTCAAGGCTAGAGGCACCCTGAGGTCACTGTAGCAACACTAAAGAGCTCCGTGGACCAAAAATCAACTCGAGATGAGAGGTTAGTCCCTGGCTTCGACTCCAGAGGAATACCACCTTACCACAAGCACCTCAAGAGGAGGCTTCTCTCAGCTCTAGGTAAGTGAAAGTGACCCTGAGTTTGTGGTCTCAAGTGGAATGGACACCGCGATGCCCTGACTCGAAATAATGCCGGATATCCCTGCAGTGACTTGAATGCAGGCTCGTCTTGCATCTCCCAAGACGAAAGGATGTCTGAATCCCCTGTGGAGACCACAGAGAAAAACCTAGTTCCCCACATCATCGCGACCGGAGGCCTCACATCCTTTGAAAACTCCAGAGGTACACGGAGATCAGTGCCTCCAAAAGAGACGATGCCTGACTCCTCGTGAAACTTGATAGGAGTCCCAGGATTCCTGTGGCACGTGGAAAGGAACCCTTGGTTTCTCGCCTCAGCTGGATAGGCGTCCCAATTGCCCTGCCAAGCCTCGAGGAGAATCCCGAGTTGTCCCTCGCAACTAGGCAGGAGTCCTGAAGTCGCTGAACAAACACGTGGGTGGAAGGGGCATCGCCGTCGGAACTCGAGAATATACCCCAGGTTCCCGCCGCAACTCGAGAAAAACCATGAGACTTCCCCCTCGCCGCTAGATGAGGCCCGATTCCCCTGCACTGCGTGCAGAGCAATTCCGTGTTGCACATCAAACATGAAAGGAGCCTTGATTTCCTTGATGGCACTCCAGAGAAACCCCAAGAAGACTGTTTCCAGGCTAGAGGGATCCTGAGGTCACTGTAGCAACCCGAAAGAGCTCCGTGGACCAAAAATCCACTCGAGATGAGAGGTTAGTCCCTGGCTTCGACTCCAGAGGAATACCACCTTACCACAAGCACCTCAAGAGGAGGCTTCTCTCAGCTCTAGCTAAGTAAGAGGTTCCCTGAGTTTGTGGCCTCAAGTGAAATGGACACCGCGACGCCCTGACTCGAAATAAGGCCGGATATCCCTGCAGTGACTTGAATACAGGCTCGTCTTGCATCTCCCAAGACGAAAGGATGTCTGAATCCCCTGTGGAGACCACAGAGAAAAACTAGTTCCCCACCTCATCGCGACCGGAGGCCTCACATCCTTTAAAAACTCCAGAGGTACGCGGAGATCAGTGCCTCCAAAAGAGACGATGCCTGACTCCTCGTGAAACTTGATAGGAGTCCCAGGATTCCTGTGGCACGTGGAAAGGGACCCTTGGTCTCACGCCTCAGCTGGAGAGGCATCCCAATTGCCCTGCCAAGCCTCGAGGAGAATCCCGAGTTGTCCCTCGCAACTAGGCAGGAGTCCTGCCGTCGCTGAACAAACACGTGTGTGGAAGGGCCATCCCCGTCGAAACTCGAGAATATACCCCAGGTTCCCGCCGCAACTCGAGAAAAACCATGAGACTTCCCCCTCGCCGCGATATGAGGCCCGATTCCCCTGCACTGCGTGCAGAGCAATTCCGTGTTGCACATCACACATGAAAGGAGCCTTGATTTCCTTGGTGGCACTCCAGAGAAACCCCAAGAACACTGTTTCAAGGCTAGAGGGATCCTGAGGTCACTGTAGCAACACGAAAGAGCTCCGTGGACCAAAAATCAACTCGAGATGAGAGGTTAGTCCCTGGCTTCGACTCCAGAGGAATACCACCTTACCACAAGCACCTCAGAGGAGGCTTCTCTCAGCTCTAGGTATGTGAGAGGGACCCTGAGTTTGCGGCCTCAAGTGGAATGGACATCGCGATGCCCTGACTCGAAATAAGGCCGGATATCCCTGCAGTGACTTGAATGCAGGCTCGTCTTGCATCGCCCAAGACGAAAGGATGTCTGAATCCCCTGTGGAGACCACAGAGAAAGACCTAGTTCCCCACCTCATCGCGACCGGAGGCCTCACATCCTTTGAAAACTCCAGAGGTACGCGGAGATCAGTGCCTCCAAAGGAGACGATGCCTGACTCCTCGTGAAACTTGATAGGAGTCCCAGGATTTCTGTGGCACGTGGAAAGGGACCCTTGGTCTCCCGCCTCAGCTGGAGAGGCGTCCCAATTTCCCTGCCAAGCCTCGAGGAGAATCCCGAGTTGTCCATCGCAATTAGGCAGGAGTCCTGCCGTCACTGAACAAACACGTGGGTGGAAGGGCCATCCCCGTCGTAACTCGAGAATATACCCCAGGTTCCCGCCGCAACTCGAGAAAAACCATGAGACTTCCCCCTCGCCGTGATATGAGGCCCGATTCCCCTGCACTGCGTGCAGAGCAATTCCGTGTTGCACATCACACATGAAAGGAGCCTTGATTTCCTTGATGGCACTCCAGAGAGAAACCCCAAGAACACTGTTTCAAGGCTAGAGGGATCCTGAGGTCACTGTAGCAACACGAAAGAGCTCCGTGGACCAAAAATCAACTCGAGATGAGAGGTTAGTCCCTGGCTTCGACTCCAGAGGAATACCACCTTACCACAAGCACCTCAAGAGGAGGCTTCTCTCAGCTCTAGGTATGTGAGAGGGACCCTGAGTTTGCGGCCTCAAGTGGAATGGACATCGCGATGCCCTGACTCGAAATAAGGCCGGATATCCCTGCAGTGACTTGAATGCAGGCTCGTCTTACATCGCCCAAGACGAAAGGATGTCTGAATCCCCTGTGGAGACCACAGAGAAAAACCTAGTTCCCCAACTCATCGCGACCGGAAGCCTCACATCCTTTGAAAACTCCAGAGGTACGCGGAGATCAGTGCCTCCAAAGGAGACGATGCCTGACTCCTCGTGAAACTTGATAGGAGTCCCAGGATTTCTGTGGCACGTGGAAAGGAACCCTTGGTCTCCCGTCTCAGCTGGAGAGGCGTCCCAATTGCCCTGCCAAGCCTCGAGGAGAATCCCGAGTTGTCCCTCGCAACTAGGCAGGAGTCCTGACGTCGCTGAACAAACACGTGTGTGGAAGGGCCATCCCCGTCGAAACTCGAGAATATACCCCAGGTTCCCGCCGCAACTCGAGAAAAACCATGAGACTTCCCCCTCGCCGCGAGATGAGGCCCGATTCCCCTGCACTGCGTGCAGAGCAATTTCGTGTTGCACATCACACATGAAAGGAGCCTTGATTTCCTTGATGGCACTCCAGAGAAACCCCAAGAACACTGTTTCAAGGCTAGAGGGATCCTGAGGTCACTGTAGCAACACGAAAGAGCTCCGTGGACCAAGAATCAACTCGAGATGAGAGGTTAGTCCCTGGCTTCGACTCCAGAGGAATACCACCTTACCACAAGCACCTCAAGAGGAGGCTTCTCTCAGCTCTAGATATGTGAGAGGGACCCTGAGTTTGCGGCCTCAAGTGGAATGGACACCGCGATGCCCTGACTCGAAATAAGGCCGGATATCCCTGCAGTGACTTGAATGCAGGCTCGTCTTGCATCGCCCAAGACGAAAGGATGTCTGAATCCCCTGTGGAGACCACAGAGAAAGACCTAGTTCCCCACCTCATCGCGACCGGAGGCCTCACATCCTTTGAAAACTCCAGAGGTACGCGGAGATCAGTGCCTCCAAAGGAGACGATGCCTGACTCCTCGTGAAACTTGATAGGAGTCCCAGGATTTCTGTGGCACGTGGAAAGGGACCCTTGGTCTCCCGCCTCAGCTGGAGAGGCGTCCCAATTGCCCTGCCAAGCCTCGAGGAGAATCCCGAGTTGTCCCTCGCAACTAGGCAGGAGTCCTGCCGTCACTGAACAAACACGTGGGTGGAAGTGCCATCCCCGTCGTAACTTAAGAATATACCCCAGGTTCCCGCCGCAACTCGAGAAAAACCATGAGACTTCCCCCTCGCCGTGATATGAGGCCCGATTCCCCTGCACTGCGTGCAGAGCAATTCCGTGTTGCACATCACACATGAAAGGAGCCTTGATTTCCTTGGTGGTACTCCAGAGAAACCCCAAGAACACTGTTTCAAGGCTAGAGCGATCCTGAGGTCACTGTAGCAACACGAAAGAGCTCCGTGGACCAAAAATCAACTCGAGATGAGAGGTTAGTCCCTGGCTTCGACTCCAGAGGAATACCACCTTACCACAAGCACCTCAAGAGGAGGCTTCTCTCAGCTCTAGGTATGTGAGAGGGACCCTGAGTTTGCGGCCTCAAGTGGAATGGACACCGCGATTCCCTGACTCGAAATAAGGCCGGATATCCCTGCAGTGACTTGAATGCAGGCTCGTCTTGCATCTCCCAAGACGAAAGGATGTCTGAATCCCCTGTGGAGACCACAGAGAAAGACCTAGTTCCCCACCTCATCGCGACCGGAGGCCTCACATCCTTTGAAAACTCCAGAGGTACGCGGAGATCAGTGCCTCCAAAGGAGACGATGCCTGACTCCTCGTGAAACTTGATAGGAGTCCCAGGATTCCTGTGGCACGTGGAAAGGGACTCTTGGTCTCCCGCCTCAGCTGGAGAGGCGTCCCAATTGCCCTGCCAAGCCTCGAGGAGAATCCCGAGTTGTCCCTCGCAACTAGGCAGGAGTCCTGACGTCGCTGAAGGAACACGTGGCTGGAAGGGCCATCCCCGTCGTAACTCGAGAATATACCCCAGGTTCCCGCTGCAACTCGAGAAAAACCATGAGACTTCCCCCTCGCCGCGAGATGAGGCCCGATTCCCCTGCACTGCGTGCAGAACAATTGGGTGTTGCACATCACACATGAAAGGAGCCTTGATTTCTTTGGTGGCACTCCAGAGAAACCCCAAGAACACTGTTTCAAGGCTAGAGGGATCCTGAGGTCACTGTAGCAACACGAAAGAGCTCCGTGGACCAAGAATCAACTCGAGATGAGAGGTTAGTCCCTGGCTTCGACTCCAGAGGAATACCACCTTACCACAAGCACCTCAAGAGGAGGCTTCTCTCAGCTCTAGATATGTGAGAGGGACCCTGAGTTTGCGGCCTCAAGTGGAATGGACACCGCGATGCCCTGACTCGAAATAAGGCCGGATATCCCTGCAGTGACTTGAATGCAGGCTCGTCTTGCATCGCCCAAGACGAAAGGATGTCTGAATCCCCTGTGGAGACCACAGAGAAAGACCTAGTTCCCCACCTCATCGCGACCGGAGGCCTCACATCCTTTGAAAACTCCAGAGGTACGCGGAGATCAGTGCCTCCAAAGGAGACGATGCCTGACTCCTCGTGAAACTTGATAGGAGTCCCAGGATTTCTGTGGCACGTGGAAAGGGACCCTTGGTCTCCCGCCTCAGCTGGAGAGGCGTCCCAATTGCCCTGCCAAGCCTCGAGGAGAATCCCGAGTTGTCCCTCGCAACTAGGCAGGAGTCCTGCCGTCACTGAACAAACACGTGGGTGGAAGTGCCATCCCCGTCGTAACTTGAGAATATACCCCAGGTTCCCGCCGCAACTCGAGAAAAACCATGAGACTTCCCCCTCGCCGTGATATGAGGCCCGATTCCCCTGCACTGCGTGCAGAGCAATTCCGTGTTGCACATCACACATGAAAGGAGCCTTGATTTCCTTGGTGGTACTCCAGAGAAACCCCAAGAACACTGTTTCAAGGCTAGAGCGATCCTGAGGTCACTGTAGCAACACGAAAGAGCTCCGTGGACCAAAAATCAACTCGAGATGAGAGGTTAGTCCCTGGCTTCGACTCCAGAGGAATACCACCTTACCACAAGCACCTCAAGAGGAGGCTTCTCTCAGCTCTAGGTATGTGAGAGGGACCCTGAGTTTGCGGCCTCAAGTGGAATGGACACCGCGATTCCCTGACTCGAAATAAGGCCGGATATCCCTGCAGTGACTTGAATGCAGGCTCGTCTTGCATCTCCCAAGACGAAAGGATGTCTGAATCCCCTGTGGAGACCACAGAGAAAGACCTAGTTCCCCACCTCATCGCGACCGGAGGCCTCACATCCTTTGAAAACTCCAGAGGTACGCGGAGATCAGTGCCTCCAAAGGAGACGATGCCTGACTCCTCGTGAAACTTGATAGGAGTCCCAGGATTCCTGTGGCACGTGGAAAGGGACTCTTGGTCTCCCGCCTCAGCTGGAGAGGCGTCCCAATTGCCCTGCCAAGCCTCGAGGAGAATCCCGAGTTGTCCCTCGCAACTAGGCAGGAGTCCTGACGTCGCTGAAGGAACACGTGGCTGGAAGGGCCATCCCCGTCGTAACTCGAGAATATACCCCAGGTTCCCGCTGCAACTCGAGAAAAACCATGAGACTTCACCCTCGCCGCGAGATGAGGCCCGATTCCCCTGCACTGCGTGCAGAACAATTGGGTGTTGCACATCACACATGAAAGGAGCCTTGATTTCTTTGGTGGCACTCCAGAGAAACCCCAAGAACACTGTTTCAAGGCTAGAGGGATCCTGAGGTCACTGTAGCAACACGAAAGAGCTCCGTGGACCAAAAATCAACTCGAGATGAGAGGTTAGTCCCTGGCTTCGACTCCAGAGGAATACCACCTTACCACAAGCACCTCAAGAGGAGGTTTCTCTCAGCTCTAGGTATGTGAGAGGGACCCTGACTTTGCGGCCTCAAGTGGAATGGACACTGCGATGCCCTGATGTAAAATAAGGCCGGATATCCCTGCAGTGACTTGAATGCAGGCTCGTCTTGCATCTCCCAAGATGAAACGATGTCTGAATCCCCTGTGGAGACCACAGACAAAGACATAGTTCCCCACCTCATCGCGACCGGAGGCCTCACATCCTTTGAAAACTCCAGAGGTACGCGGAGATCAGGGCCTCCAAAAGAGACGATGCCTGACTCCTCGTGAAAGTTGATAGGAGTCCCAGGATTCCTGTGGAACGTGGAAAGGGACCCTTGGTCTCCCTCCTCAGCTGGAGAGGCGTCCCAATTGCCCTGCCAAGCCTCGAGGAGAATCCCGAGTTGTCCCTCGCAACTAGGCAGGAGTCCTGCCGTCGCTGAACAAACACGTGGGTGGAAGGGCCATCCCCGTCGTAACTCGAGAATATACCCCAGGTTCCCGCCGCAACTCGAGAAAAACCATGACACTTCCCACTCGCCGCGAGATGAGGCCTGATTCCCCTGCCCTGCATGCAGAGCAATTCCGTGTTGCACATCACACATGAAAGGAGCCTTGATTTCCTTGATGGCACTCCAGAGAAACCCCAAGTACACTGTTTCAAGGCTAGAGGGATCCTGAGGTCACTGTAGCAACACGAAAGAGCTCCATGGACCAAAAATCAACTCGAGATGAGAGGTTAGTCCCTGGCTTCGACTCCAGAGGAATACCACCTTACCACAAGCACCTCAAGAGGAGGCTTCTCTCAGCTCTAGGTATGTGAGAGGAACCCTGAGTTTGCGGCCTCAAGTGGAATGGACACCGTGATGCCCTGACTCGAAATAAGGCCGGATATCCCTGCAGTGACTTGAATGCAGGCTCGTCTTGCATCTCCCAAGACGAAAGGATGTCTGAATCCCCTGTGGAGACCACAGAGAAAGTCCTAGTTCCCCACCTCATCGCGACCGGAGGCCTCACATCCTTTGAAAACTCCAGAGGTACGCGGAGATCAGTGCCTCCAAAGGAGATGATGCCTGACTCCTCGTGAAACTTGATAGGAGTCCCAGGATTCCTGTGGCACGTGGAAAGGGACACTTGGTCTCCCGCCTCAGCTGGAGAGGCGTACCAATTGCCCTGCCAAGCCTCGAGGAGAATCCCGAGTTGTCCCTCGCAACAAGGCAGGAGTCCTGCCGTCGCTGAACAAACACGTGGGTGGAAGGGCCATCCCCGTCGTAACTCGAGAATATACCCCAGGTTCCCGCCGCAACTCGAGAAAAACCATGAGACTTCCCCCTCGCCGCGAGATGAGGCCCGATTCCCCTGCACTGCGTGCAGAGCAATTCAGTGTTGCACATCCCACATGAAAGGAGCCTTGATTTCCTTGATGGCACTCCAGAGAAACCCCAAGAACACTGTTTCAAGGCTAGAGGGATCCTGAGGTCACTGTAGCAACAGGAAAGAGCTCCATGGACCAAAAATCAACTCGAAATGAGAGGTTAGTCCCTGTCTTCGACTCCAGAAGAATACCACCTTACCACAAGCACCTCAAGAGGAGGCTTCTCTCAGCTCTAGGTATGTGAGAGGGACCCTGAGTTTGTGGCCTCAAGTGGAACAGACACCGCGATGCCCTGACTCAAAATAAGGCCGGATATCCCTGCAGTGACTTGAATGCAGGCTCGTCTTGCATCTCCCAAGATGAAACGATGTCTGAATCCCCTGTGGAGACCACAGAGAAAGACCTAGTTCCCCACCTCATCGCGACCGGAGGCCTCACATCCTTTGAAAACTCCAGAGGTACGCGGAGATCAGTGCCTCCAAAGGAGACGATGCCTGACTCCTCGTGAAACTTGATAGGAGTCCCAGGATTCCTGTGGCACGTGGAAAGGGACACTTGGTTTCCCGCCTCAGCTGGAGAGGCGTCCCAAAGGCCCTGCCAAGCCTCGAGGAGAATCCCGAGTTGTCCCTCGCAACTAGGCAGGAGTCCTGACGTCGCTGAAGAAACACGTGGGTGGAAGGGCCATCCCCGTCGTAACTCGAGAATATACCCCAGGTTCCCGCCGCAACTCGAGAAAAACCATGAGACTTCCCCCTCGCCGCGAGATGAGGCCCGATTCCCCTGCACTGCGTGCAGAGCAATTCCGTGTTGCACATCACACATGAAAGGAGCCTTGATTTCCTTGATGGCACTCCAGAGAAACCCCAAGAACACTGTTTCAAGGCTAGAGGGATCCTGAGGTCACTGTAGCAACACGAAAGAGCTCCATGGACCAAAAATCAACTCGAGATGAGAGGTTAGTCCCTGGCTTCGACTCCAGAGGAATACCACCTTACCACAAGCACCTCAAGAGGAGGCTTCTCTCAGCTCTAGGTATGTGAGAGGGACCCTGAGTTTGCGGCCTCAAGTGGAATGGACACCGCGATGCCCTGACTCGAAATAAGGCCGGATATCCCTGCAGTGACTTGAATGCAGGCTCGTCTTGCATCTCCCAAGAAGAAAGGATGTCTGAATCCCCTGTGGAGACCACAGAGAAAGACCTAGTTCCCCACCTCATCGCGACCGGAGGCCTCACATCCTTTGAAAACTCCAGAGGTACGCGGAGATCAGTGCCTCCAAAGGAGACGATGCCTGACTCCTCGTGAAACTTGATAGGAGTCCCAGGATTTCTGTGGCACGTGGAAAGGGAAACTTGGTCTCCCGCCTCAGCTGGAGAGGCGTCCCAATTGCCCTGCCAAGCCTCGAGGAGAATCCCGAGTTGTCCCTCGCAACTAGGCAGGAGTCCTGCCGTCACTGAACAAACACGTGGGTGGAAGTGCCATCCCCGTCGTAACTTGAGAATATACCCCAGGTTCCCGCCGCAACTCGAGAAAAACCATGAGACTTCCCCCTCGCCGTGATATGAGGCCCGATTCCCCTGCACTGCGTGCAGAGCAATTCCGTGTTGCACATCACACATGAAAGGAGCCTTGATTTCCTTGGTGGTACTCCAGAGAAACCCCAAGAACACTGTTTCAAGGCTAGAGCGATCCTGAGGTCACTGTAGCAACACGAAAGAGCTCCGTGGACCAAAAATCAACTCGAGATGAGAGGTTAGTCCCTGGCTTCGACTCCAGAGGAATACCACCTTACCACAAGCACCTCAAGAGGAGGCTTCTCTCAGCTCTAGGTATGTGAGAGGGACCCTGAGTTTGCGGCCTCAAGTGGAATGGACACCGCGATGCCCTGACTCGAAATGAGGCCGGATATCCCTGCAGTGACTTGAATGCAGGCTCGTCTTGCATCTCCCAAGACGAAAGGATGTCTGAATCCCCTGTGGAGACCACAGAGAAAGACCTAGTTCCCCACCTCATCGCGACCGGAGGCCTCACATCCTTTGAAAACTCCAGAGGTACGCGGAGATCAGTGCCTCCAAAGGAGACGATGCCTGACTCCTCGTGAAACTTGATAGGAGTCCCAGGATTCCTGTGGCACGTGGAAAGGGACTCTTGGTCTCCCGCCTCAGCTGGAGAGGCGTCCCAATTGCCCTGCCAAGCCTCGAGGAGAATCCCGAGTTGTCCCTCGCAACTAGGCAGGAGTCCTGACGTCGCTGAAGGAACACGTGGCTGGAAGGGCCATCCCCGTCGTAACTCGAGAATATACCCCAGGTTCCCGCTGCAACTCGAGAAAAACCATGAGACTTCACCCTCGCCGCGAGATGAGGCCCGATTCCCCTGCACTGCGTGCAGAACAATTGGGTGTTGCACATCACACATGAAAGGAGCCTTGATTTCCTTGGTGGCACTCCAGAGAAACCCCAAGAACACTGTTTCAAGGCTAGAGGGATCCTGAGGTCACTGTAGCAACACGAAAGAGCTCCGTGGACCAAAAATCAACTCGAGATGAGAGGTTAGTCCCTGGCTTCGACTCCAGAGGAATACCACCTTACCACAAGCACCTCAAGAGGAGGCTTCTCTCAGCTCTAGGTATGTGAGAGGGACCCTGAGTTTGCGGCCTCAAGTGGAATGGACATCGCGATGCCCTGACTCGAAATAAGGCCGGATATCCCTGCAGTGACTTGAATGCAGGCTCGTCTTGCATCGCCCAAGACGAAAGGATGTCTGAATCCCCTGTGGAGACCACAGAGAAAGACCTAGTTCCCCACCTCATCGCGACCGGAGGCCTCACATCCTTTGAAAACTCCAGAGGTACGCGGAGATCAGTGCCTCCAAAGGAGACGATGCCTGACTCCTCGTGAAACTTGATAGGAGTCCCAGGATTTCTGTGGCACGTGGAAAGGGACCCTTGGTCTCCCGCCTCAGCTGGAGAGGCGTCCCAATTGCCCTGCCAAGCCTCGAGGAGAATCCCGAGTTGTCCCTCGCAATTAGGCAGGAGTCCTGCCGTCACTGAACAAACACGTGGGTGGAAGGGCCATCCCCGTCGTAACTCGAGAATATACCCCAGGTTCCCGCCGCAACTCGAGAAAAACCATGACACTTCCCACTCGCCGCGAGATGAGGCCTGATTCCCCTGCCCTGCATGCAGAGCAATTCCGTGTTGCACATCACACATGAAAGGAGCCTTGATTTCCTTGATGGCACTCCAGAGAAACCCCAAGTACACTGTTTCAAGGCTAGAGGGATCCTGAGGTCACTGTAGCAACACGAAAGAGTTCCATGGACCAAAAATCAACTCGAGATGAGAGGTTAGTCCCTGGCTTCGACTCCAGAAGAATACCACCTTACCACAAGCACCTCAAGAGGAGGCTTCTCTCAGCTCTAGGTATGTGAGAGGGACCCTGAGTTTGTGGCCTCAAGTGGAACGGACACCGCGATGCCCTGACTCGAAATAAGGCCGGATATCCCTGCAGTGACTTGAATGCAGGCTCGTCTTGCATCTCCCAAGATGAAACGATGTCTGAATCCCCTGTGGAGACCACAGAGAAAGACCTAGTTCCCCACCTCATCGCGACCGGAGGCCTCACATCCTTTGAAAACTCCAGAGGTACGCGGAGATCAGTGCCTCCAAAGGAGACGATGCCTGACTCCTCGTGAAACTTGATAGGAGTCCCAGGATTCCTGTGGCACGTGGAAAGGGACCCTTGGTTTCCCGCCTCAGCTGGAGAGGCGTCCCAAAGGCCCTGCCAAGCCTCGAGGAGAATCCCGAGTTGTCCCTCGCAACTAGGCAGGAGTCCTGACGTCGCTGAAGAAACACGTGGGTGGAAGGGCCATCCCCGTCGTAACTCGAGAATATACCCCAGGTTCCCGCCGCAACTCGAGAAAAACCATGAGACTTCCCCCTCGCCGCGAGATGAGGCCCGATTCCCCTGCACTGCGTGCAGAGCAATTCCGTGTTGCACATCACACATGAAAGGAGCCTTGATTTCCTTGATGGCACTCCAGAGAAACCCCAAGAACACTGTTTCAAGGCTAGAGGGATCCTGAGGTCACTGTAGCAACACGAAAGAGCTCCATGGACCAAAAATCAACTCGAGATGAGAGGTTAGTCCCTGGCTTCGACTCCAGAGGAATACCACCTTACCACAAGCACCTCAAGAGGAGGCTTCTCTCAGCTCTAGGTATGTGAGAGGGACCCTGAGTTTGCGGCCTCAAGTGGAATGGACACCGCGATGCCCTGACTCGAAATAAGGCCGGATATCCCTGCAGTGACTTGAATGCAGGCTCGTCTTGCATCTTCCAAGACGAAAGGATGTCTGAATCCCCTGTGGAGACCACAGAGAAAGTCCTAGTTCCCCACCTCTTCGCGACCGGAGGCCTCACATCCTTTGAAAACTCCAGAGGTACGCGGAGATCAGTGCCTCCAAAGGAGACGATGCCTGACTCCTCGTGAAACTTGATAGGAGTCCCAGGATTCCTGTGGCACGTGGAAAGTGACCCTTGGTCTCCCGCCTCAGCTGGAGAGGCGTCCCAATGTCCCTGCAAAGCCTCGAGGAGAATCCCGAGTTGTCCCTCGCAACTAGGCAGGAGTCCTGCCGTCACTGAACAAACACGTGGGTGGAAGGGCCATCCCCGTCATAACTCGAGAATATACCCCAGGTTCCCGCCGCAACTCGAGAAAAACCATGAGACTTCCCCCTCGCCGCGAGATGAGGCCCGATTCCTCTGCACTGCGTGCAGAGCAATTCCGTGTTGCACATCACACATGAAAGGAGCCTTGATTTCCTTGATGGCACTCCAGAGAAACCCCAAGAACACTGTTTCAAGGCTAGAGGGATCCTGAGGTCACTGTAGCAACAGGAAAGAGCTCCATGGACCAAAAATCAACTCGAGATGAGAGGTTAGTCCCTGGCTTCGACTCCAGAGGAATACCACCTTACCACAAGCACCTCAAGAGGAGGCTTCTCTCAGATCTAGGTATGTGAGAGGGACCCTGAGTTTGTGGCCTCAAGTGGAATAGACACCGCGATGCCCTGACTCGAAATAAGGCCGGATATCCCTGCAGTGACTTGAATGCAGGCTCGTCTTGCATCTCCCAAGACGAAAGGATGTCTGAATCCCCTGTGGAGACCACAGAGAAAGACCTAGTTCCCCACCTCATCGCGACCGGAGGCCTCACATCCTTTGAAAACTCCAGAGGTACGCGGAGATCAGTGCCTCCAAAGGAGACGATGCCTGACTCCTCGTGAAACTTGATAGGATTCCCAGGATTCCTGTGGCACGTGGAAAGGGACCCTTGGTCTCCCGCCTCAGCTGGAGAGGCGTCCCAATGGCCCTGCCAAGCCTCGAGGAGAATCCCGAGTTGTCCCTCGCAACTAGGCAGGAGTCCTGATGTCGCTGAACAAACACGTGGGTGGAAGGGCCATCCCCGTCGTAACTCGAGAATATACCCCACGTTCCCGCCGCAACTCGAGAAAAACCATGAGACTTCCCCCTCGCCGCGAGATGAGGCCCGATTCCCCTGCACTGCGTGCAGAGCAATTCCGTGTTGCACATCACACATGAAAGGAGCCTTGATTTCCTTGATGGCACTCCAGAGAAACCCCAAGAACACTGTTTCAAAGCTAGAGGGATCCTGAGGTCACTGTAGCAACACGAAAGAGCTCCATGGACCAAAAATCAACTCGAGATGAGAGGTTAGTCCCTGGCTTCGACTCCAGAGGAATACCACCTTACCACAAGCACCTCAAGAGGAGGCTTCTCTCAGCTCTAGGTATGTGAGAGGGACCCTGAGTTTGCGGCCTCAAGTGGAATGGACACCGCGATGCCCTGACTCGAAATAAGGCCGGATATCCCTGCAGTGACTTGAATGCAGGCTCGTCTTGCATCTCCCAAGACGAAAGGATGTCTGAATCCCCTGTGGAGACCACAGAGAAAGTCCTAGTTCCCCACCTCATCGCGACCGGAGGCCTCACATCCTTTGAAAACTCCAGAGGTACGCGGAGATCAGTGCCTCCAAAGGAGATGATGCCTGACTCCTCGTGAAACTTGATAGGAGTCCCAGGATTCCTGTGGCACGTGGAAAGGGACCCTTGGTCTCCCGCCTCAGCTGGAGAGGCGTACCAATTGCCCTGCCAAGCCTCGAGGAGAATCCTGAGTTGTCCCTCGCAACAAGGCAGGAGTCCTGCCGTCGCTGAACAAACACGTGGGTGGAAGGGCCATCCCCGTCGTAACTCGAGAATATACCCCAGGTTCCCGCCGCAACTCGAGAAAAACCATGAGACTTCCCCCTCGCCGCGAGATGAGGCCCGATTCCCCTGCACTGCGTGCAGAGCAATTCAGTGTTGCACATCACACATGAAAGGAGCCTTGATTTCCTTGATGGCACTCCAGAGAAACCCCAAGAACACTGTTTCAAGGCTAGAGGGATCCTGAGGTCACTGTAGCAACAGGAAAGAGCTCCATGGACCAAAAATCAACTCGAGATGAGAGGTTAGTCCCTGGCTTCGACTCCAGAGGAATACCACCTTACCACAAGCACCTCAAGAGGAGGCTTCTCTCAGCTCTAGGTATGTGAGAGGGACCCTGAGTTTGCGGCCTCAAGTGGAATGGACACCGCGATGCCCTGACTTGAAATAAGGCCGGATATCCCTGCAGTGACTTGAATGCAGGCTCGTCTTGCATCTCCCAAGACGAAAGGGTGTCTGAATCCCCTCTGGAGACCACAGAGAAAGACCTAGTTCCCCACCTCATCGCGACCGGAGGCCTCACATCCTTTGAAAACTCCAGAGGTACGCGGAGATCAGTGCCTCCAAAGGAGACGATGCCTGACTCCTCGTGAAACTTGATAGGAGTCCCAGGATTCCTGTGGCACGTGGAAAGGGACCTTTGGTCTCCCGCCTCAGCTGGAGAGGCGTCCCAATGGCCCTGCCAAGCCTCGAGGAGAATCCCGAGTTGTCCCTCGCAACTAGGCAGGAGTCCTGACGTCGCTGAACAAACACGTGGGTGGAAGGGCCATCCCCGTCGTAACTCGAGAATATACCCCAGGTTCCCGCCGCAACTCGAGAAAAACCATGAGACTTCCCCCTCGCCGCGAGATGAGGCCCGATTCCCCTGCACTGCATGCAGAGCAATTCCGTGTTGCACATCACACATGAAAGGAGCCTTGATTTCCTTGATGGCACTCCAGAGAAACCCCAAGAACACTGTTTCAAGGCTAGAGGGATCCTGAGGTCACTGTAGCAACAGGACAGAGCTCCATGGACCAAAAATCAACTCGAAATGAGAGGTTAGTCCCTGGCTTCGACTCCAGAGGAATACCACCTTACCACAAGCACCTCAAGAGGAGGCTTCTCTCAGCTCTAGGTATGTTAGAGGGACCCTGAGTTTGCGGCCTCAAGTGGAATGGACACCGCGATGCCCTGACTCGAAATAAGGCCGGATATCCCTGCAGTGACTTGAATGCAGGCTCGTCTTGCATCTCCCAAGACGAAAGGATGTCTGAATCCCCTGTGGAGACCACAGAGAAAGACCTAGTTCCCCACCTAATGACGACCGGAGGCCTCACATCATTTGAAAACTCCAGAGGTACGCGGAGATCAGTGCCTCCAAAGGAGACGATGCCTGACTCCTCGTGAAACTTGATAGGAGTCCCAGGATTCCTGTGGCACGTGGAAAGGGACCCTTGGTCTCCCGCCTCAGCTGGAGAGGCGTCCCAATTGCCCTGCCAAGCCTCAAGGAGAATCCCGAGTTGTCCCTCGCAACTAGGCAGGAGTCCTGACGTTGCTGAACAAACACGTGGGTGGAAGGGCCATCCCCGTCGTAACTCGAGAATATACCCCAAGTTCCCGCCGCAACTCGAGAAAAACCATGAGACTTCCCCCTCGCCGCGAGATGAGGCCCGATTCCCCTGCACTGCGTGCAGAGCAATTCCGTGTTGCACATCACACATGAAAGGAGCCTTGATTTCCTTGATGGCACTCCAGAGAAACCCCAAGAACACTGTTTCAAGGCTAGAGGGATCCTGAGGTCACTGTAGCAACAGGAAAGAGCTCCATGGACCAAAAATCAACTCGAAATGAGAGGTTAGTCCCTGTCTTCGACTCCAGAAGAATACCACCTTACCACAAGCACCTCAAGAGGAGGCTTCTCTCAGCTCTAGGTATGTGAGAGGGACCCTGAGTTTGTGGCCTCAAGTGGAACGGACACCGCGATGCCCTGACTCGAAATAAGGCCGGATATCCCTGCAGTGACTTGAATGCAGGCTCGTCTTGCATCTCCCAAGATGAAACGATGTCTGAATCCCCTGTAGAGACCACAGAGAAAGACCTAGTTCCCCACCTCATCGCGACCGGAGGCCTCACATCCTTTGAAAACTCCAGAGGTACGCGGAGATCAGTGCCTCCAAAGGAGACGATGCCTGACTCCTCGTGAAACTTGATAGGAGTCCCAGGATTCCTGTGGCACGTGGAAAGGGACCCTTGGTTTCCCGCCTCAGCTGGAGAGGCGTCCCAAAGGCCCTGCCAAGCCTCGAGGAGAATCCCGAGTTGTCCCTCGCAACTAGGCAGGAGTCCTGATGTCGCTGAAGAAACACGTGGGTGGAAGGGCCATTCCCGTCGTAACTCGAGAATATACCCCAGGTTCCCGCCGCAACTCGAGAAAAACCATGAGACTTCCCCCTCGCCGCGAGATGAGGCCCGATTCCCCTGCACTGCGTGCAGAGCAATTCCGTGTTGCACATCACACATGAAAGGAGCCTTGATTTCCTTGATGGCACTCCAGAGAAACCCCAAGAACACTGTTTCAAGGCTAGAGGGATCCTGAGGTCACTGTAGCAACACGAAAGAGCTCCATGGACCAAAAATCAACTCGAGATGAGAGGTTAGTCCCTGGCTTCGACTCCAGAGGAATACCACCTTACCACAAGCAACTCAAGAGGAGGCTTCTCTCAGCTCTAGGTATGTTAGAGGGACCCTGAGTTTGCGGCCTCAAGTGGAATGGACACCGCGATGCCCTGACTCGAAATAAGGCCGGATATCCCTGCAGTGACTTGAATGCAGGCTCGTCTTGCATCTCCCAAGACGAAAGGATGTCTGAATCCCCTGTGGAGACCACAGAGAAAGACCTAGTTCCCCACCTCTTCGCGACCGGAGGCCTCACATCATTTGAAAACTCCAGAGGTACGCGGAGATCAGTGCCTCCAAAGGAGACGATGACTGACTCCTCGTGAAACTTGATAGGAGTCCCAGGATTCCTGTGGCACGTGGAAAGGGACCCTTGGTCTCCCGCCTCAGCTGGAGAGGCGTCCCAATTGCCCTGCCAAGCCTCGAGGAGAATCCTGAGTTGTCCCTCGCAACTAGGCAGGAGTCCTGCCGTCGCTGAACAAACACGTGGGTGGAAGGGCCATCCCCGTCGTAACTCGAGAATATACCCCAAGTTCCCGCCGCAACTCGAGAAAAACCATGAGACTTCCCCCTCGCCGCGAGATGAGGCCCGATTCCCCTGCACTGCGTGCAGAGCAATTCCGTGTTGCACATCACACATGAAAGGAGCCTTGATTTCCTTGATGGCACTCCAGAGAAACCGCAAGAACACTGTTTCAAGGCTAGAGGGATCCTGAGGTCACTGTAGCAACAGGAAAGAGCTCCATGGACCAAAAATCAACTCGAGATGAGAGGTTAGTCCCTGGCTTCGACTCCAGAGGAATACCACCTTACCACAAGCACCTCAAGAGGAGGCTTCTCTCAGCTCTAGGTATGTGAGAGGGACCCTGAGTTTGCGGCCTCAAGTGGAATGGACACCGCGATGCCCTGACTCGAAATAAGCCCGGATATCCCTGCAGTGACTTGAATGCAGGCTCGTCTTGCATCTCCCAAGACGAAAGGATGTCTGAATCCCCTGTGGAGACCACAGAGAAAGTCCTAGTTCCCCACCTCATCGCGACCGGAGGCCTCACATCCTTTGAAAACTCCAGAGGTACGCGGAGATCAGTGCCTCCAAAGGAGATGATGCCTGACTCCTCGTGAAACTTGATAGGAGTCCCAGGATTCCTGTGGCACGTGGAAAGGGACACTTGGTCTCCCGCCTCAGCTGGAGAGGCGTACCAATTGCCCTGCCAAGCCTCGAGGAGAATCCCGAGTTGTCCCTCGCAACAAGGCAGGAGTCCTGACGTCGCTGAACAAACACGTGGGTGGAAGGGCCATCCCCGTCGTAACTCGAGAATATACCCCAGGTTCCCGCCACAACTCGAGAAAAACCATGAGACTTCCCCCTCGCCGCGAGATGAGGCCCGATTCCCCTGCACTGCGTGCAGAGCAATTCAGTGTTGCACATCCCACATGAAAGGAGCCTTGATTTCCTTGATGGCACTCCAGAGAAACCCCAAGAACACTGTTTCAAGGCTAGAGGGATCCTGAGGTCACTGTAGCAACAGGAAAGAGCTCCATGGACCAAAAATCAACTCGAAATGAGAGGTTAGTCCCTGTCTTCGACTCCAGAAGAATACCACCTACCACAAGCACCTCAAGAGGAGGCTTCTCTCAGCTCTAGGTATGTGAGAGGGACCCTGAGTTTGTGGCCTCAAGTGGAACGGACACCGCGATGCCCTGACTCGAAATAAGGCCGGATATCCCTGCAGTGACTTGAATGCAGGCTCGTCTTGCATCTCCCAAGATGAAACGATGTCTGAATCCCCTGTGGAGACCACAGAGAAAGACCTAGTTCCCCACCTCATCGCGACCGGAGGCCTCACATCCTTTGAAAACTCCAGAGGTACGCGGAGATCAGTGCCTCCAAAGGAGACGATGCCTGACTCCTCGTGAAACTTGATAGGAGTCCCAGGATTCCTGTGGCACGTGGAAAGGGACCCTTGGTTTCCCGCCTCAGCTGGAGAGGCGTCCCAAAGGCCCTGCCAAGCCTCGAGGAGAATCCCGAGTTGTCCCTCGCAACTAGGCAGGAGTCCTGACGTCGCTGAAGAAACACGTGGGTGGAAGGGCCATCCCCGTCGTAACTCGAGAATATACCCCAGGTTCCCGCCGCAACTCGAGAAAAACCATGAGACTTCCCCCTCGCCGCGAGATGAGGCCCGATTCCCCTGCACTGCGTGCAGAGCAATTCCGTGTTGCACATCACACATGAAAGGAGCCTTGATTTCCTTGATGGCACTCCAGAGAAACCCCAAGAACACTGTTTCAAGGCTAGAGGGATCCTGAGGTCACTGTAGCAACACGAAAGAGCTCCATGGACCAAAAATCAACTCGAGATGAGAGGTTAGTCCCTGGCTTCGACTCCAGAGGAATACCACCTTACCACAAGCACCTCAAGAGGAGGCTTCTCTCAGCTCTAGGTATGTGAGAGGGACCCTGAGTTTGCGGCCTCAAGTGGAATGGACACCGCGATGCCCTGACTAGAAATAAGGCCGGATATCCCTGCAGTGACTTGAATGCAGGCTCGTCTTGCATCTCCCAAGACGAAAGGATGTCTGAATCCCCTGTGGAGACCACAGAGAAAGACCTAGTTCCCCACCTCTTCGCGACCGGAGGCCTCACATCCTTTGAAAACTCCAGAGGTACGCGGAGATCAGTGCCTCCAAAGGAGACGATGCCTGACTCCTCGTGAAACTTGATAGGAGTCCCAGGATTCCTGTGGCACGTGGAAAGGGACCCTTGGTCTCCCGCCTCAGCTGGAGAGGCGTCCCAATGTCCCTGCCAAGCCTCGAGGAGAATCCCGAGTTGTCCCTCGCAACTAGGCAGGAGTCCTGACGACGCTGAACAAACACGTGGGTGGAAGGGCCATCCCCGTCGTAACTCGAGAATATACCCCAGGTTCCCGCCGCAACTCGAGAAAAACCATGAGACTTCCCCCTCGCCGCGAGATGAGGCCCGATTCCCCTGCACTGCGTGCAGAGCAATTCCGTGTTGCACATCACACATGAAAGGAGCCTTGATTTCCTTGATGGCACTTCAGAGAAACCCCAAGAACACTGTTTCAAGGCTAGAGGGATCCTGAGGTCATTGTAGCAACAGGAAAGAGCTCCATGGACCAAAAATCAACTCGAGATGAGAGGTTAGTCCCTGGCTTCGACTCCAGAGGAATACCACCTTACCACAAGCACCTCAAGAGGAGGCTTCTCTCAGCTCTAGGTATGTGAGAGGGACCCTGAGTTTGTGGCCTCAAGTGGAATAGACACCGCGATGCCCTGACTCGAAATAAGGCCGGATATCCCTGCAGTGACTTGAATGCAGGCTCGTCTTGCATCTCCCAAGAGGAAAGGATGTCTGAATCCCCTGTGGAGACCACAGAGAAAGACCTAGTTCCCCACCTCATCGCGACCGGAGGCCTCACATCCTTTGAAAACTCCAGAGGTACGCGGAGATCAGTGCCTCCAAAGGAGACGATGCCTGACTCCTCGTGAAACTTGATAGGAGTCCCAGGATTCCTGTGGCACGTGGAAAGGGACCCTTGGTCTCCCGCCTCAGCTGGAGAGGCGTCCCAATGGCCCTGCCAAGCCTCGAGGAGAATCCCGAGTTGTCCCTCACAACTAGGCAGGAGTCCTGATGTCGCTGAACAAACACGTGGGTGGAAGGGCCATCCCCGTCGTAACTCGAGAATATACCCCACGTTCCCGCCGCAACTCGAGAAAAACCATGAGACTTCCCCCTCGCCGCGAGATGAGGCCCGATTCCCCTGCACTGCGTGCAGAGCAATTCCGTGTTGCACATCACACATGAAAGGAGCCTTGATTTCCTTGATGGCACTCCAGAGAAACCCCAAGAACACTGTTTCAAGGCTAGAGGGATCCTGAGGTCACTGTAGCAACAGGAAAGAGCTCCATGGACCAAAAATCAACTCGAAATGAGAGGTTAGTCCCTGTCTTCGACTCCAGAAGAATACCACCTTACCACAAGCACCTCAAGAGGAGGCTTCTCTCAGCTCTAGGTATGTGAGAGGGACCCTGAGTTTGTGGCCTCAAGTGGAACGGACACAGCGATGCCCTGACTCGAAATAAGGCCGGATATCCCTGCAGTGACTTGAATGCAGGCTCGTCTTGCATCTCCCAAGATGAAACGATGTCTGAATCCCCTGTGGAGACCACAGAGAAAGACCTAGTTCCCCACCTCATCGCGACCGGAGGCCTCACATCCTTTGAAAACTCCAGAGGTACGCGGAGATCAGTGCCTCCAAAGGAGACGATGCCTGACTCCTCGTGAAACTTGATAGGAGTCCCAGGATTCCTGTGGCACGTGGAAAGGGACCCTTGGTTTCCCGCCTCAGCTGGAGAGGCGTCCCAAAGGCCCTGCCAAGCCTCGAGGAGAATCCCGAGTTGTCCCTCGCAACTAGGCAGGAGTCCTGACGTCGCTGAAGAAACACGTGGGTGGAAGGGCCATCCCCGTCGTAACTCGAGCATATACCCCAGGTTCCCGCCGCAACTCGAGAAAAACCATGAGACTTCCCCCTCGCCGCGAGATGAGGCCCGATTCCCCTGCACTGTGTGCAGAGCAATTCCGTGTTGCACATCACACATGAAAGGAGCCTTGATTTCCTTGATGGCACTCCAGAGAAACCCCAAGAACACTGTTTCAAGGCTAGAGGGATCCTGAGGTCACTGTAGCAACACGAAAGAGCTCCATGGACCAAAAATCAACTCGAGATGAGAGGTTAGTCCCTGGCTTCGACTCCAGAGGAATACCACCTTACCACAAGCAACTCAAGAGGAGGCTTCTCTCAGCTCTAGGTATGTGAGAGGGACCCTGAGTTTGCGGCCTCAAGTGGAATGGACACCGCGATGCCCTGACTAGAAATAAGGCCGGATATCCCTGCAGTGACTTGAATGCAGGCTCGTCTTGCATCTCCCAAGACGAAAGGATGTCTGAATCCCCTGTGGAGACCACAGAGAAAGACCTAGTTCCCCACCTCTTCGCGACCGGAGGCCTCACATCCTTTGAAAACTCCAGAGGTACGCGGAGATCAGTGCCTCCAAAGGAGACGATGCCTGACTCCTCGTGAAAGTTGATAGGAGTCCCAGGATTCCTGTGGCACGTGGAAAGGGACCCTTGGTCTCCCGCCTCAGCTGGAGAGGCGTCCCAATGTCCCTGCCAAGCCTCGAGGAGAATCCCGAGTTGTCCCTCGCAACTAGGCAGGAGTCCTGACGTCGCTGAACAAACACGTGGGTGGAAGGGCCATCCCCGTCGTAACTCGAGAATATGCCCCAGGTTCCCGCCGCAACTCGAGAAAAACCATGAGACTTCCCCCTCGCCGCGAGATGAGGCCCGATTCCCCTGCACTGCGTGCAGAGCAATTCCGTGTTGCACATCACACATGAAAGGAGCCTTGATTTCTTGATGGCACTTCAGAGAAACCCCAAGAACACTGTTTCAAGGCTAGAGGGATCCTGAGGTCACTGTAGCAACAGGAAAGAGCTCCATGGACCAAAAATCACCTCGAGATGAGAGGTTAGTCCCTGGCTTCGACTCCAGAGGAATACCACCTTACCACAAGCACCTCAAGAGGAGGCTTCTCTCAGCTCTAGGTATGTGAGAGGGACCCTGAGTTTGTGGCCTCAAGTGGAATAGACACCGCGATGCCCTGACTCGAAATAAGGCCGGATATCCCTGCAGTGACTTGAATGCAGGCTCGTCTTGCATCTCCCAAGAGGAAAGGATGTCTGAATCCCCTGTGGAGACCACAGAGAAAGACCTACTTCCCCACCTCATCGCGACCGGAGGCCTCACATCCTTTGAAAACTCCAGAGGTACGCGGAGATCAGTGCCTCCAAAGGAGACGATGCCTGACTCCTCGTGAAACTTGATAGGAGTCCCAGGATTCCTGTGGCACGTGGAAAGGGACCCTTGGTCTCCCGCCTCAGCTGGAGAGGCGTCCCAATGGCCCTGCCAAGCCTCGAGGAGAATCCCGAGTTGTCCCTCGCAACTAGGCAGGAGTCCTGATGTCGCTGAACAAACACGTGGGTGGAAGGGCCATCCCCGTCGTAACTCGAGAATATACCTCACGTTCCCGCCGCAACTCGAGAAAAACCATGAGACTTCCCCCTCGCCGCGAGATGAGGCCCGATTCCCCTGCACTGCGTGCAGAGCAATTCCGTGTTGCACATCACACATGAAAGGAGCCTTGATTTCCTTGATGGCACTCCAGAGAAACCCCAAGAACACTGTTTCAAAGCTAGAGGGATCCTGAGGTCACTGTAGCAACACGAAAGAGCTCCATGGACCAAAAATCAACTCGAGATGAGAGGTTAGTCCCTGGCTTCGACTCCAGAGGAATACCACCTTACCACAAGCACCTCAAGAGGAGGCTTCTCTCAGCTCTAGGTATGTGAGAGGGACCCTGAGTTTGCAGCCTCAAGTGGAATGGACACCGCGATGCCCTGACTCGAAATAAGGCCGGATATCCCTGCAGTGACTTGAATGCAGGCTCGTCTTGCATCTCCCAAGACGAAAGGATGTCTGAATCCCCTGTGGAGACCACAGAGAAAGTCCTAGTTCCCCACCTCATCGCGACCGGAGGCCTCACATCCTTTGAAAACTCCAGAGGTACGCGGAGATCAGTGCCTCCAAAGGAGATGATGCCTGACTCCTCGTGAAACTTGATAGGAGTCCCAGGATTCCTGTGGCACGTGGAAAGGGACGCTTGGTCTCCCGCCTCAGCTGGAGAGGCGTACCAATTGCCCTGCCAAGCCTCGAGGAGAATCCCGAGTTGTCCCTCGCAACAAGGCAGGAGTCCTGCCGTCACTGAACAAACACGTGGGTGGAAGGGCCATCCCCGTCGTAACTCGAGAATATACCCCAGGTTCCCGCCGCAACTCGAGAAAAACCATGAGACTTCCCCCTCGCCGCGAGATGAGGCCCGATTCCCCTGCACTGCGTGCAGAGCAATTCCGTCTTGCACATCACACATGAAAGGAGCCTTGATTTCCTTTATGGCACTCCAGAGAAACCCCAAGAATACTGTTTCAAGGCTAGAGGGATCCTGAGGTCACTGTAGCAACACGAAAGAGCTCCATGGACCAAAAATCAACTCGAGATGAGAGGTTAGTCCCTGGCTTCGACTCCAGAGGAATACCACCTTACCACAAGCACCTCAAGAGGAGGCTTCTCTCAGCTCTAGGTATGTGAGAGGGACCCTGAGTTTGTGGCCTCAAGTGGAATGGACACCGCGATGCCCTGACTCGAAATAAGGCCGGATATCCCTGCAGTGACTTGAATGCAGGCTCGTCTTGCATCTCCCAAGACGAAAGGATGTCTGAATCCCCTGTGGAGACCACAGAGAAAGACCTAGTTCCCCACCTCATCGCGACCGGAGGCCTCACATCCTTTGAAAACTCCAGAGGTACGCGGAGGTCAGTGCCTCCAAAGGAGACGATGCCTGACTCCTCGTGAAACTTGATAGGAGTCCCAGGATTCCTGTGCACGTGGAAAGGGACCCTTGATCTCCCGCCTCAGCTGGAGAGGCGTCCCAATTGCCCTGCCAAGCCTCGAGGAGAATCCCGAGTTGTCCCTCGCAACTAGGAAGGAGTCCTGACGTCGCTGAACAAACACGTGGTTGGAAGGGCCATCCCTGTCATAACTCGAGAATATACCCCAGGTTCCCGCCGCAACTCGAGAAAAACCATGAGACTTCCCCCTCGCCGCGAGGTGAGGCCGGTTCCCCTGCACTGCGTGCAGAGCAAATCCGTGTTGCACATCACACATGAAAGGAGCCTTGATTACCTTTATGGCACTCCAGAGAAACCCCAAGAACACTGTTGCAAGGCTAGAGGGATCCTGAGGTCACTGTAGCAACACGAAAGAGCTCCGTGGACCAAAAATCAACTCGAGATGAGAGGTTAGTCCCTGGCTTCGACTCCAGAGGAATACCACCTTACCACAAGCACCTCAAGAGGAGGCTTCTCTCAGCTCTAGGTATGTGAGAGGGACCCTGAGTTTGCGGCCTCAAGTGGAATGGACACCGCGATGCCCTGACTCGAAATAAGGCCGGATATCCCTGCAGTGACTTGAATGCAGGCTCGTCTTGCATCTCCCAAGACGAAAGGATGTCTGAATCCCCTGTGGAGACCACAGAGAAAGTCCTAGTTCCCCACCTCATCGCGACCGGAGGCCTCACATCCTTTGAAAACTCCAGAGGTACGCGGAGATCAGTGCCTCCAAAGGAGACGATGCCTGACTCCTCGTGAAACTTGATAGGAGTCACAGGATTCCTGGGGCATGTGGAAAAGCACCCTTGGTCTCCCGCCTCAGCTGGAGAGGCGTCCCAATTGCCCTGCCAAGCCTCGAGGAGAATCCCGAGTTGTCCCTTGCAACTAGGCAGGAGTCCTGACGTCGCTGAACAAACACTTGGGTGGACGAGCCATCCCCATTGTAACTCGAGAATATACCCCAGGTTCCCGCCGCAACTCGAGAAAAACCATGAGACTTTCCCTTCGCCGCGAGATGAGGCCTGATTCCCCTGCACTGCGTGCAGAGCAATTCCGTCTTGCACATCACACATGAAAGGAGCCTTGATTTCCTTGATGGCACTCCAGAGAAACCCCAAGAACACTGTTTCAAGGCTAGAGGGAACCTGAGGTCACTGTAGTAACACGAAAGAGCTCCGTGGACCAAAAATCAACTCGAGATGAGCGGTTAGTCCCTGGCCTCGACTCCAGAGGAATACCACCTTACCACAAGCACCTCAAGAGGAGGCTTCTCTCAGCTCTAGGTATGTGAGAGGGACCCTGACTTTGCGGCCTCAAGTGGAATGGACACTGCGAAGCCCTGATGCAAAATAAGGCCGGATATCCCTGCAGTGACGTGAATGCAGGCTCGTCTTGCATCTCCCAAGATCAAACGATGTCTGAATCCCCTGTGGAGACCACAGAGAAAGTCCTAGTTCCCCACCTCATCGCGACCGGAGGCCTCACATCCTTTGAAAATTCCAGAGGTACGCGGAGATCAGTGCCTCCAAAGGAGACGATGCCTGACTCCTCGTGAAACTTGATAGGAGTCCCAGGATTCCTGTGGCACGTGGAAAGGGACCGTTGGTCTCCCGCCTCAGCTGGAGAGGCGTCCCAATTGCCCTGCCAAGCCTCGAGGAGAATCCCGAGTTGTCCCTTACAACTAGGCAGGAGTCCTGACGTCGCTGAACAAACACGTGGGTGGAAGGGCCATCCCCGTCGAAACTCGAGAATATACCCCATGTTCCCGCCGCAAGTCGAGGAAAACCATGAGACTTCCCCCTCGCCGCGAGATGAGGCCCGATTCCCCTGCACTGCGTGCAGAGCAATTCCGTGTTGCACATCACACATGAAAGGAGCCTTGATTTCCTTGATGGCACTCCAGAGAAACCCCAAGAACACTGTTTCAAGGCTAGAGGGATCCTGAGGTCACTGTAGCAACACGAAAGAGCTCCATGGACCAAAAGTCAACTCGAGATGAGAGGTTAGTCCCTGGCTTCGACTCCAGAGGAATACCACCTTACCACAAGCACCTCAAGAGGAGGCTTCTCTCAGCTCTAGCTATGTGAGAGGGACCCTGAGTTTGCGGCCTCAAGTGGAATGGACACCGCGATGCCCTGACTCGAAATAAGGCCGGATATCCCTGCAGTGACTTGAATGCAGGCTCGTCTTGCATCTCCCAAGACGAAAGGATGTCTGAATCCCCTGTGGAGACCACAGAGAAAGACCTAGTTCCCCAACTCATCGCGACCGGAGGCCTCACATCCTTTGAAAACTCCAGAGGTACGCGGAGATCAGTGCCTCCAAAGGAGATGATGCCTGACTCCTCGTGAAACTTGATAGGAGTCCCAGGATTCCTGTGGCACGTGGAAAGGAACCCTTGGTCTCCCACCTCAGCTGGAGAGGCGTCCAAATGGCCCTGCCAAGCCTCGAGGAGAATCCCGAGTTGTCCCTCGCAACTAGGCAGGAGTCCTGATGTCGCTGAACAAATACCTGGGTGGAAGGGCCATCCCCGTCGTAACTCGAGAATATACCCCAAGTTCCCGCCGCAACTCGAGAAAAACCATGAGACTTCCCCCTCGCCACGAGATGAGGCCCGATTCCCCTGCACTGCGTGCAGAGCAATTCCGTGTTGCACATCACACATGAAAGGAGCCTTGATTTCCTTGATGGCACTTCAGAGAAACCCCAAGAACACTGTTTCAAGGCTAGAGGGATCCTGAGGTCACTGTAGCAACACGAAAGAGCTCCATGGACCAAAAATCAACTCGAGATGAGAGGTTGGTCCCTGGCTTCGACTCCAGAGGCATACCACCTTACCACAAGCACCTCAAGAGGAGGCTTCTCTCAGCTCTAGCTATGTGAGAGGGACCCTGAGTTTGCGGCCTCAAGTGGAATGGACACCGCGATGCCCTGACGCGAAATAAGGCCGGATATCCCTGCAGTGACTTGAATGCAGGCTCGTCTTGCATCTCCCAAGACGAAAGGATGTCTGAATCCCCTGTGGAGACCACAGAGAAAGTCCTAGTTCCCCACCTCATCGCGACCGGAGGCCTCACATCCTTTGAAAACTCCAGAGGTACGCGGAGATCAGTGCCTCCAAAGGAGATGATGCCTGACTCCTCCTGAAACTTGATAGGAGTCCCAGGATTCCTGTGGCACGTGGAAAGGGACCCTTGGTCTCCCGCCTCAGCTGGAGAGGCGTACCAATTGCCCTGCCAAGCCTCGAGGAGAATCCCGAGTTGTCCCTCGCTACAAGGCAGGAGTCCTGCCGTCGCTGAACAAACACTTGGGTGGAAGAGCCATCCCCGTCGTAACTCGAGAATATACCCCAGGTTCCCGCCGCAACTCGAGAAAAACCATGAGACTTCCCCCTCGCCGCGAGATGAGGCCCGATTCCCCTGCACTGCGTGCAGAGCAATTCCGTCTTGAACATCACACATGAAAGGAGCCTTGATTTCCTTGATGGCACTCCAGAGAAACCCCAAGAACACTGTTTCAAGGCTAGATGGATCCTGAGGTCACTGTAGCAACACGAAAGAGCTCCATGGACCAAAAATCAACTCGAGATGAGAGGTTAGTCCCTGGCTTCGACTCCAGAGGAATACCACCTTACCACAAGCACCTCAAGAGGAGGCTTCTCTCAGCTCTAGCTATGTGAGAGGGACCCTGAGTTTGCAGCCTCAAGTGGAATGGACACCGCGATGCCCTGACTCGAAATAAGGCCGGATATCCCTGCAGTGACTTGAATGCAGGCTCGTCTTGCATCTCCCAAGACGAAAGGATGTCTGAATCCCCTGTGGAGACCACAGAGAAAGTCCTAGTTCCCCACCTCATCGCGACCGGAGGCCTCACATCCTTTGAAAACTCCAGAGGTACGCGGAGATCAGTGCCTCCAAAGGAGATGATGCCTGACTCCTCCTGAAACTTGATAGGAGTCCCAGGATTCCTGTGGCACGTGGAAAGGGACCCTTGGTCTCCCGCCTCAGCTGGAGAGGCGTCCCAATGGCCCTGCCAAGCCTCGAGGAGAATCCCGAGTTGTCCCTCGCAACTAGGCAGGAGTCCTGACGTCGCTGAAGAAACACGTGGGTGGAACGGCCATCCCCGTCGTAACTCGAGAATATACCCCAGGTTCCCGCCGCAACTCGAGAAAAACCATGAGACTTCCCCCTCGCCGCGAGATGAGGCCCGATTCCCCTGCACTGCGTGCAGAGCAATTCCGTCTTGCACATCACACATGAAAGGAGCCTTGATTTCCTTGATGGCACTCCAGAGAAACCCCAAGAACACTGTTTCCAGGCTAGAGGGATCCTGAGGTCACTGTAGCAACACGAAAGAGCTCCATGGACCAAAAATCAACTCGAGATGAGAGGTTAGTCCCTGGCTTCGACTCCAGAGGAATACCACCTTACCACAAGCACCTCAAGAGGAGGCTTCTCTCAGCTCTAGCTATGTGAGAGGGACCCTGAGTTTGCGGACTCAAGTGGAATGGACACCGCGATGCCCTGACTCGAAATAAGGCCGGATATCCCTGCAGTGACTTGAATGCAGGCTCGTCTTGCATCTCCCAAGACGAAAGGGTGTCTGAATCCCCTCTGGAGACCACAGAGAAAGACCTAGTTCCCCACCTCATCGTGACCGGAGGCCTCACATCCTTTGAAAACTCCAGAGGTACGCGGAGATCAGTGCCTCCAAAGGAGACGATGCCTGACTCCTCGTGAAACTTGATAGGAGTCCCAGGATTTCTGTGGCACGTGGAAAGGGACCCTTGGTCTCCCGCCTCAGCTGGAGAGGCGTCCCAATGGCCCTGCCAAGCCTCGAGGAGAATCCCGAGTTGTCCCTCGCAACTAGGCAGGAGTCCTGACGTCGCTGAAGAAACACGTGGGTGGAAGGGCCATCCCCGTCGTAACTCGAGAATATACCCCAGGCTCCCGCCGCAACTCGAGAAAAACCATGAGACTTCCCCCTCGCCGCGAGATGAGGCCCGATTCCCCTGCACTGCGTGCAGAGCAATTCCGTGTTGCACATCACACATGAAAGGAGCCTTGATTTCCTTGATGGCACTCCAGAGAAACCCCAAGAACACTGTTTCAAGGCTAGAGGGATCCTGAGGTCACTGTAGCAACACGAAAGAGCTCCATGGACCAAAAATCAACTCGAGATGAGAGGTTAGTCCCTGGCTTCGACTCCAGAGGAATACCACCTTACCACAAGCAACTCAAGAGGAGGCTTCTCTCAGCTCTAGGTATGTGAGAGGGACCCCGAGTTTGCGGCCTCAAGTGGAATGGACACCGCGATGCCCTGACTCGAAATAAGGCCGGATATCCCTGCAGTGACTTGAATGCAGGCTCGTCTTGCATCTCCCAAGACGAAAGGATGTCTGAATCCCCTGTGGAGACCACAGAGAAAGTCCTAGTTCCCCACCTCATCGCGACCGGAGGCCTCACATCCTTTGAAAACTCCAGAGGTACGCGGAGATCAGTGCCTCCAAAGGAGATGATGCCTTACTCCTCGTGAAACTTGATAGGAGTCCCAGGATTCCTGTGGCACGTGGAAAGGGACCCTTGGTCTCCCGCCTCAGCTGGAGAGGCGTACCAATTGCCCTGCCAAGCCTCGAGGAGAATCCCGAGTTGTCCCTCGCAACAAGGCAGGAGTCCTGCCGTCGCTGAACAAACACGTGGGTGGAAGGGCCATCCCCGTCGTAACTCCAGAATATACCCCAGGTTCCCGCCGCAACTCGAGAAAAACCATGAGACTTCCCCCTCGCCACGAGATGAGGCCCGATTCCCCTGCACTGCGTGCAGAGCAATTCCGTCTTGCACATCACACATGAAAGGAGCCTTGATTTCCTTGATGGCACTCCAGAGAAACCCCAAGAACACTGTTTCAAGGCTAGAGGGATCCTGAGGTCACTGTAGCAACACGAAAGAGCTCCATGGACCAAAAATCAACTCGAGATGAGAGGTTAGTCCCTGGCTTCGACTCCAGAGGAATACCACCTTACCACAAGCAACTCAAGAGAAGGCTTCTCTCAGCTCTAGGTATGTGAGAGGGACCCTGAGTTTGCGGCCTCAAGTGGAATGGACACCGCGATGCCCTGACTCGAAATAAGGCCGGATATCCCTGCAGTGACTTGAATGCAGGCTCGTCTTGCATCTCCCAAGACGAAAGGATGTCTGAATCCCCTGTGGAGACCACAGAGAAAGTCCTAGTTCCCCACCTCATCGCGAGCGGAGGCCTCACATCCTTTGAAAACTCCAGAGGTACGCGGAGATCAGTGCCTCAAAAGGAGACGATGCCTGACTCCTCGTGAAACTTGATAGGAGTCCCAGGATTCATGTGGCACGTGGAAAGGGACCCTTGGTCTCCCGCCTCAGCTGGAGAGGCGTCCCAATTGCCCTGAAAAGCCTCGAGGAGAATCCCGAGTTGTCCCTCGCAACTAGGCAGGAGTCCTGACGTCGCTGAACAAATACGTGGGTGGAAGGGCCCTCCCCGTCGTAACTCGAGAATATACCTCAGGTTCCCACCGCAACTCGAGAAAACCATGAGACTTCCCCCTCGCCGCGAGATGAGGCCCGATTCCCCTGCACTGCGTGCAGAGCAATTCCGTCTTGCACATCACACATGAAAGGAGCCTTGATTTCCTTGATGGCACTCCAGAGAAACCCCAAGAACACTGTTTCAAGGCTAGAGGGATCCTGAGGTCACTGTAGCAACAGGAAAGAGCTCCGTGGACCAAAAATCAACTCGAGATGAGAGGTTAGTCCATGGCTTCGACTCCAGAGGAATACCACCTTACCACAAGCACCTCAAGAGGAGGCTTCTCTCAGCTCTAGGTATGTGAGAGGGACCCCGAGTTTGCGGCCTCAAGTGGAATGGACACCGCGATGCCCTGACTCGAAATAAGGCCGGATATCCCTG
This sequence comes from Cervus elaphus, assembly GCF_910594005.1. NCBI lineage: Eukaryota > Metazoa > Chordata > Mammalia > Artiodactyla > Cervidae > Cervus > Cervus elaphus. Next base: position 8,521,132 of record NC_057824.1, on the reverse strand, counting down.
CAGTGACTTGAATGCAGGCTCATCTTGCATCTCCCAAGACGAAAGGATGTCTGAATCCCCTGTGGAGACCACAGAGAAAGTCCTAGTTCCCCACCTCATCGCGACCGGAGGCCTCACATCCTTTGAAAACTCCAGAGGTACGCGGAGATCAGTGCCTCCAAAGGAGACGATGCCTGACTCCTCGTGAAACTTGATAGGAGTCCCAGGATTCCTGTGGCACGTGGAAAGGGACCGTTGGTCTCCCGCCTCAGCTGGAGAGGCGTCCCAATTGCCCTGCCAAGCCTCGAGGAGAATCCCGAGTTGTCCCTTACAACTAGGCAGGAGTCCTGACGTCGCTGAACAAACACGTGGGTGGAAGGGCCATCCCCGTCGTAACTCGAGAATATACCCCAGGTTCCCGCCGCAACTCGAGAAAAACCATGAGACTTCCCCATTGCCATGAGATGAGGCCCGATTCCCCTGCACTGCATGCAGAGCAATTCCGTCTTGCACATCACACATGAAAGGAGCCTTGATTTCCTTGATGGCACTCCAGAGAAACCCCAAGAACACTCTTTCAAGGCTAGATGGATCCTGAGGTCACTGTAGCAACACGAAAGAGCTCCATGGACCAAAAATCAACTCGAGATGAGAGGTTAGTCCCTGGCTTCGACTCCAGAGGAATACCACCTTACCACAAGCACCTCAAGAGGAGGCTTCTCTCAGCTCTAGGTATGTGAGAGGGACCCTGAGTTTGCGGCCTCAAGTGGAATGGACACCGCGATGCCCTGACTCGAAATAAGGCCGGATATCCCTGCAGTGACTTGAATGCAGGCTCGTCTTGCATCTCCCAAGACGAAAGGATGTCTGAATCCCCTGTGGAGACCACAGAGAAAGACCTAGTTCCCCACCTCATCGCGACCGGAGGCCTCACATCCTTTGAAAACTCCAGAGGTACGCGGAGATCAGTGCCTCCAAAGGAGATGATGCCTGACTCCTCGTGAAACTTGATAGGAGTCCCAGGATTCCTGTGGCACGTGGAAAGGGACCGTTGGTCTCCCGCCTCAGCTGGAGAGGCGTCCCAATTGCCCTGCCAAGCCTCGAGGAGAATCCCGAGTTGTCCCTCGCAACTAGGCAGGAGTCCTGACGTCGCTGAACAAACACGTGGGTGGAAGGGCCATCCCCGTCGTAACTCGAGAATATACCCCAGGTTCCCGCCGCAACTCGAGAAAAACCATGAGACTTCCCCCTCGCCGCGAGATGAGGCCCGATTCCCCTGCACTGCGTGCAGAGCAATTCCGTCTTGCACATCACACATGAAAGGAGCCTTGATTTCCTTGATGGCACTCCAGAGAATCCCCAAGAACACTGTTTCAAGGCTAGAGGGATCCTGAGGTCACTGTAGCGACAGGAAAGAGCTCCGTGGACCAAAAATCAACTCGAGATGAGAGGTTAGTCCATGGCTTCGACTCCAGAGGAATACCACCTTACCACAAGCACCTCAAGAGGAGGCTTCTCTCAGCTCTAGGTATGTGAGAGGGACCCCGAGTTTGCGGCCTCAAGTGGAATGGACACCGCGATGCCCTGACTCGAAATAAGGCCGGATATCCCTGCAGTGACTTGAATGCAGGCTCATCTTGCATCTCCCAAGACGAAAGGATGTCTGAATCCCCTGTGGAGACCACAGAGAAAGTCCTAGTTCCCCACCTCATCGCGACCGGAGGCCTCACATCCTTTGAAAACTCCAGAGGTACGCGGAGATCAGTGCCTCCAAAGGAGACGATGCCTGACTCCTCGTGAAACTTGATAGGAGTCCCAGGATTCCTGTGGCACGTGGAAAGGGACCGTTGGTCTCCCGCCTCAGCTGGAGAGGCGTCCCAATTGCCCTGCCAAGCCTCGAGGAGAATCCCGAGTTGTCCCTTACAACTAGGCAGGAGTCCTGACGTCGCTGAACAAACACGTGGGTGGAAGGGCCATCCCCGTCGTAACTCGAGAATATACCCCAGGTTCCCGCCGCAACTCGAGAAAAACCATGAGACTTCCCCATCGCCATGAGATGAGGCCCGATTCCCCTGCACTGCATGCAGAGCAATTCCGTCTTGCACATCACACATGAAAGGAGCCTTGATTTCCTTGATGGCACTCCAGAGAAACCCCAAGAACACTGTTTCAAGGCTAGATGGATCCTGAGGTCACTGTAGCAACACGAAAGAGCTCCATGGACCAAAAATCAACTCGAGATGAGAGGTTAGTCCCTGGCTTCGACTCCAGAGGAATACCACCTTACCACAAGCACCTCAAGAGGAGGCTTCTCTCAGCTCTAGGTATGTGAGAGGGACCCTGAGTTTGCGGCCTCAAGTGGAATGGACACCGCGATGCCCTGACTCGAAATAAGGCCGGATATCCCTGCAGTGACTTGAATGCAGGCTCGTCTTGCATCTCCCAAGACGAAAGGATGTCTGAATCCCCTGTGGAGACCACAGAGAAAGACCTAGTTCCCCACCTCATCGCGACCGGAGGCCTCACATCCTTTGAAAACTCCAGAGGTACGCGGAGATCAGTGCCTCCAAATTAGATGATGCCTGACTCCTCGTGAAACTTGATAGGAGTCCCAGGATTCCTGTGGCACGTGGAAAGGGACCGTTGGTCTCCCGCCTCAGCTGGAGAGGCGTCCCAATTGCCCTGCCAAGCCTCGAGGAGAATCCTGAGTTGTCCCTCGCAACTAGGCAGGAGTCCTGACGTCGCTGAACAAACACGTGGGTGGAAGGGCCATCCCCGTCGTAACTCGAGAATATACCCCAGGTTCCCGCCGCAACTCGAGAAAAACCATGAGACTTCCCCCTCGCCGCGAGATGAGGCCCGATTCCCCTGCACTGCGTGCAGAGCAATTCCGTCTTGCACATCACACATGAAAGGAGCCTTGATTTCCTTGATGGCACTCCAGAGAATCCCCAAGAACACTGTTTCAAGGCTAGAGGGATCCTGAGGTCACTGTAGCGACAGGAAAGAGCTCCGTGGACCAAAAATCAACTCGAGATGAGAGGTTAGTCCCTGGCTTCGACTCCAGAGGAATACCACCTTACCACAAGCACCTCAAGAGGAGGCTTCTCTCAGCTCTAGCTATGTGAGAGGGACCCTGAGTTTGCGGCCTCAAGTGGAATGGACACCGCGATGCCCTGACTCGAAATAAGGCCGGATATCCCTGCAGTGACTTGAATGCAGGCTCGTCTTGCATCTCCCAAGACGAAAGGATGTCTGAATCCCCTGTGGAGACCACAGAGAAAGTCCTAGTTCCCTGCCTCATTGCGACCGGAGGCCTCACATCCTTTGAAAACTCCAGAGGTACGCGGAGATCAGTGCCTCCAAAGGAGACGATGCCTGACTCCTCGTGAAACTTGATAGGAGTCCCAGGATTCCTGTGGCACGTGGAAAGGGACCCTTGGTCTCCCGCCTCAGCTGGAGAGGCGTCCCAATTGCCCTGCCAAGCCGCGAGGAGAATCCCGAGTTGTCCCTTACAACTAGGCAGGAGTCCTGACGTCGCTGAACAAACACGTGGGTGGAAGGGCCATCCCCGTCGTAACTCGAGAATATACCCCAGGTTCCCGCCGCAACTCGAGAAAATCCATGAGACTTCCCCATCGCCACGAGATGAGGCCCGATTCCCCTGCACTGCGTGCAGAGCAATTCCGTCTTGCACATCACACATGAAAGGAGCCTTGATTTCCTTGATGGCACTCCAGAGAAACCCCAAGAACACTCTTTCAAGGCTAGAGGGATCCTGAGGTCACTGTAGCAACAGGAAAGAGCTCCGTGGACCAAAAATCAACTCGAGATGAGAGGTTAGTCCCTGGCTTCGACTCCAGAGGAATACCACCTTACCACAAGCACCTCAAGAGGAGGCTTCTCTCAGCTCTAGCTATGTGAGAGGGACCCTGAGTTTGCGGCCTCAAGTGGAATGGACACCGCGATGCCCTGACTCGAAATAAGGCCGGATATCCCTGCAGTGACTTGAATGCAGGCTCGTCTTGCATCTCCCAAGACGAAAGGATGTCTGAATCCCCTGTGGAGACCACAGAGAAAGACCTAGTTCCCCACCTCATCGTGACCGGAGGCCTCACATCCTTTGAAAACTCCAGAGGTACGCGGAGATCAGTGCCTCCAAAGGAGATGATGCCTGACTCCTCGTGAAACTTGATAGGAGTCCCAGGATTCCTGTGGCACGTGGAAAGGGACCCTTGGTCTCCCGCCTCAGCTGGAGAGGATTCCCAATTGCCCTGCCAAGCCTCGAGGAGAATCCCGAGGTGTCCCTCGCAACAAGGCAGGAGTCTTGCCGTCGCTGAACAAACACGTGGGTGGAAGGGCCATCCCCGTCGTAACTCGAGAATATACCCCAGGTTCCCGCCGCAACTCGAGAAAAACCATGAGCCTTCCCCCTCGCCGCGAGATGAGGCCCGATTCCCCTGCACTGCGTGCAGAGCAATTCAGTGTTGCACATCACACATGAAAGGAGCCTTGATTTCCTTGATGGCACTCCAGAGAAACCCCAAGAACACTGTTTCAAGGCTAGAGGGATCCTGAGGTCACTGTAGCAACAGGAAAGAGATCCATGGAACAAAAATCAACACGAGATGAGAGGTTAGTCCCTGGCTTCGATTCCAGAGGAATACCACCTTACCACAAGCACCCCAAGAGGAGGCTTCTCTCAGCTCTAGGTATGTGAGAGGGACCCTGAGTTTGCGGCCTCAAGTGGAATGGACACCGCGATGCCCTGACTCGAAATGAGGCCGGATATCCCTGCAGTGACTTGAATGCAGGCTCGTCTTGCATCTCCCAAGACGAAAGGATGTCTGAATCCCCTGTGGAGACCACAGAGAAAGACCTAGTTCCCCACCTCATCGCGACCAGAGGCCTCACATCCTTTGAAAACTCCAGAGGTACGCGGAGATCAGTGCCTCCAAAGGAGACGATGCCTGACTCCTCGTGAAACTTGATAGGAGTCCCAGGATTCCTGTGGCACGTGGAAAGGGACCCTTGGTCTCCCGCCTCAGCTGGAGAGGCGTCCCAATGGCCCTGCCAAGCCTCGAGGAGAATCCCGAGTTGTCCCTCGCAACTAGGCAGGAGTCCTGACGTCGCTGAACAAACACGTGGGTGGAAGGGCCATCCCCGTCGTAACTCGAGAATATACCCCAGGTTCCCGCCGCAACTCGAGAAAAACCATGAGACTTCCCCCTCCCCGCGAGATGAGGCCCGATTCCCCTGCACTGCGTGCAGAGCAATTCCGTGTTGCACATCACACATGAAAGGAGCCTTGATTTCCTTGATGGCACTCCAGAGAAACCCCAAGAACACTGTTTCAAGGCTAGAGGGATCCTGAGGTCACTGTAGCAACACGAAAGAGCTCCATGGACCAAAAATCAACTCGAGATGAGAGGTTAGTCCCTGGCTTCGACTCCAGAGGAATACCACCTTACCACAAGCACCTCAAGAGGAGGCTTCTCTCAGCTCTAGGTATGTGAGAGGGACCCTGAGTTTGCGGCCTCAAGTGGAATGGACACCGCGATGCCCTGACTCGAAATAAGGCCGGATATCCCTGCAGTGACTTGAATGCAGGCTCGTCTTGCATCTCCCAAGACGAAAGGATGTCTGAATCCCCTGTGGAGACCACAGAGAAAGTCCTAGTTCCCCACCTCATCGCGACCGGAGGCCTCACATCCTTTGAAAACTCCAGAGGTACGCGGAGATCAGTGCCTCCAAAGGAGACGATGCCTGACTCCTCGTGAAACTTGATAGGAGTCCCAGGATTCCTGTGGCACGTGGAAAGGGACCGTTGGTCTCCCGCCTCAGCTGGAGAGGTGTCCCAATTGCCCTGCCAAGCCTCGAGGAGAATCCCGAGTTGTCCCTCGCAACGAGGCAGGAGTCCTGACGTCGCTGAACAAATACGTGGGTGGAAGGGCCCTCCCCGTCGTAACTCGAGAATATACCCCAGGTTCCCGCCGCAACTCGAGAAAAACCATGAGACTTCCCCCTCGCCGCGAGATGAGGCCCGATTCCCCTGCACTGCGTGCAGAGCAATTCCGTGTTGCACATCACACATGAAAGGAGCCTTGATTTCCTTGATGGCACTCCAGAGAAAACCCAAGAACACTGTTTCAAGGCTAGAGGGATCCTGAGGTCACTGTAGCAGCAGGAAAGATCTCCGTGGACCAAAAATCAACTCGAGATGAGAGGTTAGTCCCTGGCTTCGACTCCAGAGGAATACCACCTTACCACAAGCACCTCAAGAGGAGGCTTCTCTCAGCTCTAGCTATGTGAGAGGGACCCTGAGTTTGCGGCGTCAAGCGGAATGGACACCGCGATGCCCTGACTCGAAATAAGGCCGGATATCCCTGCAGTGACTAGAATGCAGGCTCGTCTTGCATCTCCCAAGATGAAAGGATGTCTGAATCCCCTGTGGAGACCACAGAGAAAGACCTAGTTCCCCACCTCATCGCGACCGGAGGCCTCACATCCTTTGAAAACTCCAGAGGTACGCGGAGATCAGTGCCTCCAAAGGAGACGATGCCTGACTCCTCGTGAAACTTGATAGGAGTCCCAGGATTCCTGTGGCACGTGGAAAGGGACCCTTGGTCTCCCGCCTCAGCTGGAGAGGCGTCCCAATTGCCCTGCCAAGCCTCGAGGAGAATCCCGAGTTGTCCCTCGCAACAAGGCAGGAGTCCTTCCGTCGCTGAACAAACACGTGGCTGGAAGGGCCATCCCCGTCGTAACTCGAGAATATACCCCAGATTCCCGCCGCAACTCGAGAAAAACCATGAGACTTCCCCCTCGCCGCGAGATGAGGCCCGATTCCCCTGCACTGCGTGCAGAGCAATTCCGTGTTGCACATCACACATGACAGGAGCCTTGATTTCCTTGATGGCACTCCAGAGAAACCCCAAGAACACTGTTTCCAGGCTAGAGGGATCCTGAGGTCACTGTAGCAACAAGAAAGAGCTCCGTGGACAAAAAATCAACTCGAGATGAGAGGTTAGTCCCTGGCTTCGACTCCAGAGGAATACCACCTTACCACAAGCACCTCAAGAGGAGGCTTCTCTCAGCTCTAGCTATGTGAGAGGGACCCTGAGTTTGCGGCCTCAAGTGGAATGGACACCGCGATGCCCTGACTCGAAATAAGGCCGGATATCCCTGCAGTGACTTGAATGCAGGCTCGTCTTGCATCTCCCAAGACGAAAGGATGTCTGAATCCCCTGTGGAGACCACAGAGAAAGACCTAGTTCCCCACCTCATCGCGACCGGAGGCCTCACATCCTTTGAAAACTCCAGAGGTACGCGGAGATCAGTGCCTCCAAAGGAGACGATGCCTGACTCCTCGTGAAACTTGATAGGAGTCCCAGGATTCCTGTGGAACGTGGAAAGGGACCCTTGATCTCCCGCCTCAGCTGGAGAGGCGTCCCAATTGCCCTGCCAAGCCTCGAGGAGAATCCCGAGTTGTCCCTCGTAACTAGGCAGGAGTCCTGCCGTCGCTGAACAAACACGTGGGTGGAAGGGCCATCCCCGTCGTAACTCGAGAATATACCCCAGGTTCCCGCCGCAACTCGAGAAAAACCATGAGACTTCCCCCTCGCCGCGAGATGAGGCCCGATTCCCCTGCACTGCGTGCAGAGCAATTCCGTGTTGCACATCACACATGAAAGGAGCCTTGATTTCCTTGATGGCACTCCAGAGAAACCCCAAGAACACTGTTTCAAGGCTAGAGGGATCCTTAGGTCACTGTAGCAACACGAAAGAGCTCCGTGGACCAACAATCAACTCGAGATGAGAGGTTAGTCCCTGGCTTCGACTCCAGAGGAATACCACCTTACCACAAGCACCTCAAGAGGAGGCTTCTCTCAGCTCTAGGTATGTGAGAGGGACCCTGAAATTGCAGCCTCAAGTGGAATGGACACCGCGATGCCCTGACTCGAAATAAGGCCGGATATCCCTGCAGTGACTAGAATGCAGGCTCGTCTTGCAACTCCCAAGACGAAAGGATGTCTGAATCCCCTGTGGAGACCACGGAGAAAGACCTAGTTCCCCACCTCATCGCGACCGGGGGCCTCACATCCTTTGAAAATTCCAGAGGTATGCAGAGATCAGTGCCTCCAAAGGAGACGATGCCTGACTCCTCGTGAAACTTGATAGGAGTCCCAGGATTCTTGTGGCACGTGGAAAGAGACCCGTGGTCTCCCGCCTCAGCTGGAGAGGCGTCCCAATTGCCCTGCCAAGCCTCGAGGAGAATCCCGAGTTGTCCCTCGCAACTAGGCAGGAGTCCTGACGTCGCTGAACAAACACGTGGGTGGAAGGGCCATCCACATCATAACTCGAGAATATACCCCAGGTTCCCGCCGCAACTCGAGAAAAACCATGAGACTTCACCCTCGCTGCGAGATGAGGCCTGATTCCCCTGCACTGCGTGCAGAGCAATTCCGTGTTGCACATCACACATGAAAGGAGCCTTGATTTCCTTGATGGCACTCCAGAGAAACCCCAAGAACACTGTTTCCAGGCTAGAGGGATCCTGAGGACACTGTAGCAACACGAAAGAGCTCCATGGACTAAAAATCAACACGAGATGAGGGGTTAGTCCCTGGCTTCGACTCCAGAGGAATACCACCTTACCACAAGCACCTCAAGAGGAGGCTTCTCTCAGCTCTAGGTATGTGAGAGGGACCCTGAGTTTGCGGCCTCAAGTGGAATGGACACCGCGATGCCCTGACGCGAAATAAGGCCGGATATCCCTGCAGTGACTTGAATGCAGGCTCGTCTTGCATCTCCCAAGACGAAAGGATGTCTGAATCCCCTGTGGAGACCACAGAGAAAGACCTAGTTTCCCACCTCATCGCGACCGGCGGCCTCACATCCTTTGAAAACTCCAGAGGTACGCGGAGATCAGTGCCTCCAAAGGAGACGATGCCTGACTCCTCGTGAAACTTGATAGGAGTCCCAGGATTCATGTGGCACGTGGAAAGGGACCCTTGGTCTCCTGCCTCAGCTGGAGAGGCGTCCCAATTGCCCTGCCAAGCCTCGAGGAGAATCTCGAGTTGTACCTCGCAACTAGGCAGGAGTCCTGACGTCGCTGAACAAACACGTGGGTGGAAGGGCCATCCCCGTCGTAACTCGAGAATATACCCCAGGTTCCCGCCGCAACTGGAGAAAAACCATTAGACTTCCCCCTCGCCGCGAGATGAGGCCCGATTCCCCTGCACTGCATGCAGAGTAATTCCGTGTTGCACATCACACATGAAAGGAGCCTTGATTTCCTTCATGGCACTCCAGAGAAACACCAAGAACACTGTTTCAAGGCTAGAGGGATCCTGAGGTCACTGTAGCAGCACGAAAGAGCTCCGTGAACCAAAAATCAACTGGATATGAGAGGTTAGTCCCTGGATTTGACTCCAGAGGAATGCCACCTTACCACAAGCACCTCAAGAGGAGGCTTCTCTCAGCTCTAGGTATGTGAGAGGGACCCTGAATTTGCGGCCTCCAGTGGAATGGACACCGCGATGCCCTGACTCGAAATAAGGCCAGATATCCCTGCAGTGACTTGAATGCAGGCTCGTCTTGCATCTCCCAAGACGAAAGGATGTCTGAATCCCCTGTGGAGACCACAGAGAAAGACCTAGTCCCCACCTCATCGCGACCGGAGGCCTCACATCCTTTGAAAACTTCAGAGGTACGCGCAGATCAGTGCCTCCAAAGGAGACGATGCCTGACTCCACGAGAAACTTGATAGGAGTCCCAGGATTCCTGTGGCATGTGGAAAGGGACACTTGGTCTCCCGCCTCAGCGAGAGAGGCGTCCCAATTGCCCTGCCAAGCCTCGAGGAGAATCTCGAGTTGTCCCTCGCAACTAGGCAGGAGTCCTGACGTCGCTGAACAAACAAATGGGTGGAAGGGCCATCCCCGTCGTAACTCGAGAATATACCCCAGGTTCCCGCCGCAACTCCAGAAAAACCATGAGACTTCCCGCTCGCCGCGAGATGAGGCCCGATTCCCCTGCACTGCATGCAGAGCAATTCCGTGTTGCACATCACACATGAAAGGAGCCTTGATTTCCTTCATGGCACTCCAGAGAAACACCAAGAACACTGTTTCAAGGCTAGAGGGATCCTGAGGTCACTGTAGCAACAGGAAAGAGCTCCGTGAACCAAAAATCAACTGGATATGAGAGGTTAGTCCCTGGCTTTGACTCCAGAGGAATGCCACCTTACCACAAGCACCTAAAGAGGAGGCTTCTCTCAGCTCTAGGTATGTGAGAGGGACCCTGAATTTGCGGCCTCCAGTGGAATGGACACCGCGATGCCCTGACTCGAAATAAGGCCGGATATCCCTGCAGTGACTTGAATGCAGGCTCGTCTTGCATCTCCCAAGACGAAAGGATGTCTGAATCCCCTGTGGAGACCACAGAGAAAGACCTAGTCCCCACCTCATCGCGACTGGAGGCCTCAGATCCTTTGAAAACTTCAGAGGTACGCGGAGATCAGTGCCTCCAAAGAAGACGATGCCTGACTCTTCGTGAAACTTGATAGGAGTCCCAGGAATCCTGTGGCACGTGGAAAGGGACCCTTGGTCTTCCGCCTCAGCTGGAGAGGCGTCCCAATTGCCCTGCCAAGCCTCGAGGAGAATCCCGAGTTGTCCCTTGCAACTAGGCAGGAGTCCTGACGTCGCTGAACAAACACGTGGCTGGAAGGACCATCCCTGTCATAACTCGAGAATATACCACAGGTTCCCGCCGCAACTCGAGAAAAACCATGAGACTTCCCCCTCGCCGCGAGATGAGGCTCGATTCTCCTGCACTGCATGCAGAGCAATTCCGTGTTGCACATCAAACATGAAAGGAGCCTTGATTTCCTTGATGGCACACCATAGAAACCCCAAGAACACTGTTTCAAGGCTAGAGGGTTCCTGAGGTCACTGTAGCAACACGAAAGAGCTCCGTGGACCAAAAATCAACTCGAGATGAGAGGTTAGTCCCTGGCTTCGACTCAGGAGGAATACCACCTTACCACAAGCACCTCAAGAGGAGGCTTCTCTAAGCTCTAGGTATGGGAGAGGGACCCTGAGTTTGCGGCCTCAAGTGGAATGGACACCGCGATGCCCTGACTCGAAATAAGGCCCGATATCCCTGCAGTGACTTGAATGCAGGCTCGTCTTGCATCTCCCAAGATGAAAGGATGTCTGAATCCCCTGTGGAGATCACAGAGAAAGACCTAGTTCCCCACCTCATGGCGACCGGAGGCCTCACATCCTTTGAAAACTCCAGAGGTACGCGGAGATCAGTGCCTCCAAAGAGACGATGCCTGACTCCACGAGAAACTTGATAGGAGTCCCAGGATTCCTGTGGCATGTGGAAAGGGACACTTGGTCTCCCGCCTCAGCGAGAGAGGCGTCCCAATTGCCCTGCCAAGCCTCGAGGAGAATCTCGAGTTGTCCCTCGCAACTAGGCAGGAGTCCTGATGTCGCTGAACAAACACGTGGGTGAAGCGACCATCCCCGTCTTAACTCGAGAATATACCCCAGGTTCCCGCCGCAACTCGAGAAAAACCATGAGACTGCCCCCTCGCCGCGAGATGAGGCCCGATTCGTCTGCACTGCGTGCAGAGCAATTCCGTGTTGCACATCACACATGAAAGGAGCCTTGATTTCCCTGGTGGCACTCCGGAGAAACCCCAAGAACACTGTTTCAAGTCTAGAGGGATCCTGAGGTCACTGTAGCAACACGAAAGAGCTCTGTGGACCAAGAATCAACTCGAAATGAGAGGTTAGTCCCTGGCTTCGACTCCAGAGGAATACCACCTTACCACAAGCACCTCAAGAGGAGGCTTCTCTCAGCTCTACATATGTGCTGAGTTTGTGGTCTCAAGTGGAATGGACACCGCGATGCCCTGACTCGAAATAAGGCCAGATATCCCTGCAGTGACTTGAATGCAGGCTCGTCTTGCATCTCCCAAGATGAAAGGATGTCTGAATCCCCTGTGGAGACCACAGAGAAAGACCTAGTTCCCCACCTCATCGCGACCGGAGGCCTCACGTCCTTTGAAAACTCCAGAGGTACGCGGAGATCAGTGCCTCCAAAGGAGACGATGCCTGACTCCTCGTGAAACTTGATAGGAGTCCCAGGATTCCTGTGGCACGTGGAATGGGACCCTTGGTCTCCCGCCTCAGCTGGAGAGGCGTCCCAATTGCCCTGCCAAGCCTCGAGGAGAATCCCGAGTTGTCCCTCGCAACTAGGCAGGAGTCCTGACGTTGCTGAACAAACAAGTGGGTGGAAGGGCCATCTCCATCATAACTCGAGAATATACCCCAGGTTCCCGCCGCAACTCGAGAAAAACCATGAGACTTCCCCCTCGCTGCGAGATGAGGCCTGATTCCCCTGCACTGCGTGCAGAGCAATTCCGTGTTGCACATCACACATGAAAGGAGCCTTGATTTCCTTGATGGCACTCCAGAGAAACCCCAAGAACACTGTTTCCAGGCTAGAGGGATCCTGAGGACACTGTAGCAACACGAAAGAGCTCCATGGACTAAAAATCAACACGAGATGAGGGGTTAATCCCTGGCTTCGACTCGAGAGGAATACCACCTTACCACAAGCACCTCAAGAGGAGGCTTCTCTCAGCTCTAGGTATGTGAGAGGGACCCTGAGTTTGCGGCCTCAAGTGGAATGGACACCGCGATGCCCTGACTCGAAATAAGGCCGGATATCCCTGCAGTGACTTGAATGCAGGCTCGTCTTGCATCTCCCAAGACGAAAGGATGTCTGAATCCCCTGTGGAGACCACAGAGAAAGACCTAGTTCCCCACCTCATCGCGACCGGCGGCCTCACATCCTTTGAAAACTCCAGAGGTACGCGGAGATCAGTGCCTCCAAAGGAGACGATGCCTGACTCCTCGTGAAACTTGATAGGAGTCCCAGGATTCATGTGGCACGTGGAAAGGGACCCTTGGTCTCCCGCCTCAGCTGGAGAGGCGTCCCAATTGCCCTGCCAAGCCTCGAGGAGAATCTCGAGTTGTACCTCGCAACTAGGCAGGAGTCCTGACGTCGCTGAACAAACACGTGGGTGGAAGGGCCATCCCCGTCGTAACTCGAAAATATACCCCAGGTTCCCGCCGCAACTGGAGAAAAACCATTAGACTTCCCCCTCGCCGCGAGATGAGGCCCGATTCCCCTGCACTGCATGCAGAGCAATTCCGTGTTGCACATCACACATGAAAGGAGCCTTGATTTCCTTGATGGCACTCCAGAGAAACCCCAAGAACACTGTTTCAAGGCTAGAGGGATCCTGAGGTCACTGTAGCAACACGAAAGAGCTCCGTGAACCAAAAATCAACTGGATATGAGAGGTTAGTCCCTGGCTTTGACTCCAGAGGAATACCACCTTACCACAAGCACCTCAAGAGGAGGCTTCTCTCAGCTCTAGGTATGTGAGAGGGACCCTGAGTTTGCGGCCTCAAGTGGAAAGGACACCGCGATGCCCTGACTCGAAATAAGCCCGGATATCCCTGCAGTGACTTGAATGCAGGCTGGTCTTGCATCTCCCAAGACGAAAGGATGTCTGAATCCCCTGTGGAGACCACAGAGAAAGTCCTAGTTCCCCACCTCATCGCGACCGGAGGCCTCACATCCTTTGAAAACTCCAGAGGTACGCGGAGATCAGTGCCTCCAAAGGAGACGATGCCTGACTCCTCGTGAAACTTGATAGGAGTCCCAGGATTCCTGTGGCACGTGGAAAGGGACCCTTGGTCTCCCGCCTCAGCTGGAGAGGCGTCCCAATTGCCCTGCCAAGCCTCGAGGAGAATCCCGAGTTGTCCCTCGCAACTAGGCAGGAGTCCTGCCGTCGCTGAACAAACACGTGGCTGGAAGGGCCATCCCCGTCGTAACTCGAGAATATACCCCAGGTTCCCGCCGCAACTCGAGAAAAACCATGAGACTTCCCCCACGCCGCGAGATGAGGCCCGATTCCGCTGCACTGCGTGCAGAGCAACTCCGTGTTGCACATCACACATGAAAGGAGCCTTGATTTCCTTGATGGCACTCCAGAGAAACCCCAAGAACACTGTTTCAAGGCTAGAGGGATCCTGAGGTCACTGTAGCAACACGAAAGAGCTCCATGGACCAAAAATCAACTCGAGATGAGAGGTTAGTCCCTGGCTTCGACTCCAGAGGAATACCACCTTACCACAAGCACCTCAAGAGGAGGCTTCTCTCAGCTATAGGTATGTGAGAGGGACCCTGAGTTTGCGGCGTCAAGTGGAATGGACACCGCGATGCCCTGACTCGAAATCAGGCCGGATATCCCTGCAGTGACTTGAATGCAGGCTCGTCTTGCATCTCCCAAGACGAAAGGATGTCTGAATCCCCTGTGGAGACCACAGAGAAAGACCTAGTTCCCCACCTCATCGCGACCGGAGGCCTCACATCCTTTGAAAACTCCAGAGGTACGCGGAGATCAGTGCCTCCAAAGGAGACGATGCCTGACTCCTCGTGAAACTTGATAGGAGTCCCAGGATTCCTGTGGCACGTGGAAAGGGACCCTTGGTCTCCCGCCTCAGCTGGAGAGGCGTCCCAATTGCCCTGCCAAGCCTCGAGGAGAATCCCGAGTTGTCCCTCGCAACAAGGCAGGAGTCCTTCCGTCGCTGAACAAACACGTGGGTGGAAGGGCCATCCCCCTCGTAACTCGAGAATATACCCCAGGTTCCCGCCGCAACTCGAGAAAAACCATGAGACTTCCCCCTCGCCGCGAGATGAGGCCCGATTCCCCTGCACTGCGTGCAGAGCAATTCAGTGTTGCACATCACACATGAAAGGAGCCTTGATTTCCTTGATGGCACTCCAGAGAAACCCCAAGAACACTGTTTCAAGGCTAGCGGGATGCTGAGGTCACTGTAGCAACAGGAAAGAGCTCCATGGACCAAAAATCAACTCGAGATGAGAGGTTAGTCCCTGGCTTCGACTCCAGAGGAATACCACCTTACCACAAGCACCTCAAGAGGAGGCTTCTCTCAGCTCTAGGTATGTGAGAGGGACCCTGAGTTTGCGGCCTCAAGTGGAATGGACACCGCGATGCCCTGACTCGAAATAAGGCCGGATATCCCTGCAGTGACTTGAATGAAGGCTCGTCTTGCATATCCCAAGACGAAAGGATGTCTGAATCACCTGTGTAGACCACAGAGAAAGACCTAGTTCCCCACCTCATCGCGACCGGAGGCTTCATATCCTTTGAGGACTCCAGAGGTACGCGGAGATCAGTGCCTCCAAAGGAGACGATGCCTGACTCCTCGTGAAAATTGATAGGAGTCCCAGGATTCCTGTGGCACGTGGAAAGGGACCTTTGGTCTCCCGCCTCAGCTGGAGAGGCGTCCCAATGGCCCTGCCAAGCCTCGAGGAGAATCCCGAGTTATCCCTCGCAACTAGGCAGGAGTCCTGCCGTCGCTGAACAAACACGTGGGTGGAAGGGCCGTCCCCGTCGTAACTCGAGAATATACCCCAGGTTCCCGCCGCAACTCGAGAAAAACCGTGAGATTTCCCCCTCGCCGCGAGATGAGGCCCGATTCCCCTGCACTGCGTGCAGAGCAATTCCGTGTTGCACATCACACATGAAAGGAGCCTAAATTTCCTTGATGGCACTCCAGAGAAACCCAAAGAACACTGTTTCAAGGCTAGAGGGATCCTGAGGTCACTGTATCAACACGAAAGAGCTCCGTGGACCAAGAATCAACTCGAGATGAGAGGTTAGTTCCTGGCTTCGACTCCAGAGGAATACCACCTTACCACAAGCACCTCAAGAGGAGGCTTCTCTCAGCTCTAGCTATGTGCTGAGTTTGCGGCCTCAAGTGGAATGGACACCGCGATGCCCTGACTCGAAATAAGGCCGGATATCCCTGCAGTGACTTGAATGCAGGCTCGTCTTGCATCTCCCAAGACGAAAGGATGTCTGAATCACCTGTGTAGACCGCAGAGAAAGACCTAGTTCCCCACCTCATCGCGACCGGAGGCCTCACATCCTTTGAGGACTCCAGAGGTACGCGGAGATCAGTGCCTCCAAAGGAGACGATGCCTGACTCCTCGTGAAACTTGATAGGAGTCCCCGGATTCCTGTGGCATGTGGAAAGGGACCCTTGGTCTCCCGCCTCAGCTGGAGAGGCGTCCCAATTGCCCTGCCAAGCCTCGAGGAGAATCCCGAATTGTCCCTCGAAACTAGGCAGGAGTCCTGCCGTCGCTGAACAAACACGTGGGTGGAAGGGCCATCGCCGTTGTAACTCGAGAATATACCCCAGGTTCCCGCCGCAACTCGAGAAAAACCATGAGACTTCCCCCTCGCCGCGAGGTGAGGCCCGATTCCCCTGCACTGCGTGCAGAGCAATTCAGTGTTGCACATCACACATGAAAGGAGCCTTGATTTCCTTGATGGCACTCCAGAGAAACCGCAAGAACACTGTTTCAAGGCTAGCGGGATCCTGAGGTCACTGTAGCCACACGAAAGAGCTCCGTGGACCAAAAATCAACTCGAGATGAGAGGTTAGTCCCTGGCTTCGACTCCAGAGGAATGCCACCTTAACACAAGCACCTCAAGAGGAGGCTTCTCTCAGCTCTAGGTATGTGAGAGGGACCCTGAGTTTGCGGCCTCAAGTGGAATGGACACCGCGATGCCCTGGCTCGAAATAAGGCCGGATATCCCTGCAGTGACTTGAATGCAGGCTCGTCTTGCATCTCCCAAGACGAAGGGATGTCTGAATCCCCTGTGGAGACCACAGAGAAAGACCTAGTTCCCCACCTCATGGCGACCGGAGGCCTCACATCCTTTGAAAACTCCAGAGGTACGCGGAGATCAGTGTCTCCATAGGAGACGATGCCTGACTCCTCGTGAAACTTGATAGGAGTCCCAGGATTCCTGTGGCACGTGGAAAGGGACCCTTGGTCTCCCGCCTCAGCTGGAGAAGCGTCCCAATTGCCCTGCCAAGCCTCGCGGAGAATCCCGAGTTGTCCCTCGCAACTAGGCAGGAGTCCTGCCGTCGCTGAACAAACACGTGGGTGGAAGGGCCATCCCCGTCGTAACTCGAGAATATACCCCAGGTTCCCGCCGCAACTCGAGAAAAACCATGAGACTTCCCCCTCGCCGCGAGATGAGGCCCGATTCCCCTGCACTGCGTGCAGAGCAATTCCGTGTTGCACATCACACATGAAAGGAGCCTAGATTTCCTTGATGGCACTCCAGAGAAACCCCAAGAACACTGTTTCAAGGCTAGAGGGATCCTGAGGTCACTGTAGCAACACGAAAGAGCTCCGTGGGCCAAAAATCAACTCGAGATGAGAGGTTAGTCCCTGGCTTCGACTCCAGAGGAATACCACCTTAACACAAGCACCTCAAGAGGAGTCTTCTCTCAGCTCTAGGTATGTGAGAGGGACCCTGAGTTTGCAGCCTCAAGTGGAATGGACACTGAGATGCCCTGACTCGAAATAAGGCCGGATATCCCTGCAGTGACTTGAATGCAGGCTCGTCTTGCATCTCCGAAGACGAAAGGATGTTGAATCCCCTGTGTAGACCACAGAGAAAGAACTACTTCCCCACTTCATCGCGAACGGAGGCCTCACATTCTTTGAAAACTTCAGAGGTACGCGGAGATCAGTGCCTCCAAAGGAGACGATTCCTGACTCCTCGTGAAACTTGATAGGAGTCCCAGGATTCCTGTGCACGTGGAAAGGGACCCTTGGTCTCCCGCCTCAGCTGGAGAGGCGTCCCAATTGCCCTGCCAAGCCTCGAGGAGAATCCCGAGTTGTCCCTCGCAACTAGGCAGGAGTCCTGCCGTCGCTGAACAAACACGTGGGTGGAAGGGCCATCCCCGTCGTAACTCGAGAATATACCCCAGGTTCCCGCCGCAACTCGAGAAAAACCATGAGACTTCCCCCTCGCCGCGAGATGAGGCCCGATTCCCCTGCACTGCGTGCAGAGCAATTCCGTGTTGCACATCACACATGAAAGGAGCCTTGATTTCCTTGATGGCACTCCAGAGAAACCCCAAGAACGCTGTTTCAAGGCTAGAGGGATCCTGAGGTCACTGTAGCAACACGAAAGAGCTCCGTGGACCAAAAATCAACTCGAGATGAGAGGTTAGTCCCTGGATTCGACTCCAGAGGAATACCACCTTAACACAAGCACCTCAAGAGGAGTCTTCTCTCAGCTCTAGGTATGTGAGAGGGACCCTGAGTTTGCAGCCTCAAGTGGAATGGACACCGAGATGCCCTGACTCGAAATAAGGCCGGATATCCCTGCAGTGACTTGAATGCAGGCTCGTCTTGCATCTCCGAAGACGAAAGGATGTTGAATCCCCTGTGTAGACCACAGAGAAAGAACTACTTCCCCACTTCATCGCGAACGGAGGCCTCACATTCTTTGAAAACTCCAGAGGTACGCGGAGATCAGTGCCTCCAAAGGAGACGATGCCTGACTCCTCGTGAAACTTGATAGGAGTCCCAGGATTCCTGTGCACGTGGAAAGGGACCCTTGGTCTCCCGCCTCAGCTGGAGAGGCGTCCCAATTGCCCTGCCAAGCCTCGAGGAGAATCCCGAGTTGTCCCTCGCAACTAGCAAGGAGTCTTGACGTCGCTGAACAAACACGTGGTTGGAAGGGCCATACCCGTCGTAACTCGAGAATATACCCCAGGTTCCCGCCGCAACTCGAGAAAAACCATGAGACTTCCCCCTCGCCGCGAGATGAGGCCCGATTCCCCTGCACTGCGTGCAGAGCAATTCCGTGTTGCACATCACACATGAAACGAGCCTTGATTTCCTTGGTGGCACTCCAGAGAAACCCCAAGAACACTGTTTCAAGGCTAGAGGGATCCTGAGGTCACTGTAGCAACACGAAAGAGGTCCGTGGACCAAAAATCAACTCGAGATGAGAGGTTAGTCCCTGGCTTCGACTCCTGAGGTATACCACCTTACCACAAGCACCTCAGAGGATACTTCTCTCAGCTCTAGGTATGTGAGAGGGACCCTGAGTTTGCGGCCTCAAGTGGAATGGACACCGCGATGCCCTGACTCGAAATAAGGCCGGATATCCCTGCAGTGACTTGAATGCAGGCTCGTCTTGCATCTCCCAAGACGAAAGGATGTCTGAATCCCCTGTGGAGACCACAGAGAAAGACCTAGTTCCCCACCTCATCGCGACCGGAGGCCTCACATCCTTTGAAAACTCCAGAGGTACGCGGAGATCAGTGCCTCCAGAGGAGACGATGCCTGACTCCTCGTGAAACTTGATAGGAGTCCCAGGATTCCTGTGGCACGTGGAAAGGGACCCTTGGTCTCCCGCCTCAGCTGCAGAGGCGTCCCAATTGCCCTGCCAAGCCTCGAGGAGAATCTCGAGTTGTACCTCGCAACTAGGCAGGAGTCCTGACGTCGCTGAACAAACACGTGGCTGGAAGGGCCATCCCCGTCGTAACTCGAGAATATACCCCAGGTTCCCGCCGCAACTGGAGAAAAACCATGAGACTTCCCCCTCGCCGCGAGATGAGGCCCGATTCCCCTGCACTGCATGCAGAGCAATTCCGTGTTGCACATCACACATGAAAGGAGCCTTGATTTCCTTCATGGCACTCCAGAGAAACACCAAGAACACTGTTTCAAGGCTAGAGGGATCCTGAGGTCACTGTAGCAACACGAAAGAGCTCCGTTGCCCAAAAATCAACTCGAGATGAGAGGTTAGTCCCTGGCTTCGACTCAGGAGGAATACCACCTTACCACAAGCACCTCAAGAGGAGGCTTCTCTCAGCTCTAGGTATGTGAGAGGGACCCTGAGTTTGCGGCCTCAAATAGAATGGAGACCGCGATGGCCTGACTCGAAATAAGGCCGGATATCCCTGCAGTGACTTGAATGCAGGCTCGTCTTGCATCTCCCAAGACGAAAGGATGTCTGAATCCCCTGTGGAGACCACAGAGAAAGACCTAGTCCCCACCTCATCGCGACCGGAGGCCTCACATCCTTTGAAAACTCCAGAGGTACGCGGAGATCAGTGCCTCCAAAGAAGACGATGCCTGACTCCTCGTGAAACTTGATAGGAGTCCCAGGATTCCTGTGTCACGTGGAAAGGGACCCTTGGTCTCCCGCCTCAGCTGGAGAGGCGTTCCAATTGCCCTGCAGCACCTCGAGGAGAATCCCGAGTTGTCCCTTGCAACTAGGCAGGAGTCCTGACGTCGCTGAACAAACACGAGGCTGGAAGGACCATCCCCGTCATAACTCGATTATATACCCCAGGTTCCCGCCGCAACTCGAGAAAAACCATGAGACTTCCCCCTCGCCGCGAGGTGAGGCTCGATTCTCCTGCACTGCATGCAGAGCAATTCCGTGTTGCACATCAAACATGAAAGGAGCCTTGATTTCCTTAATGGCACTCCATAGAAACCCCAAGAACACTGTTTCAAGGCTAGAGGGATCCTGAGGTCACTGTAGCAACACGAAAGAGCTCCGTGGACCAAAAATCAACTCGAGATGAGAGGTTAATCCCTGGCTTCGACTCCAGAGGAATACCACCTTACCACAAGCACCTCAAGAGGAGGCTTCTCTCAGCTCTAGGTATGTGAGAGGAACCCTGAGTTTGCGGCCTCAAGTGGAATGGACACCGCGATGCCCTGACTCGAAATAAGGCCGGATATCCCTGCAGTGACTTGAATGCAGGTTCGTCTTGCATCTCCCAAGACGAAAGGATGTCTGAATCCCCTGTGGAGACCACAGAGAAAGACCTAGTTCCCCACCTGATGGCGACCGGAGGCCTCACATCCTTTGAAAACTCCAGAGTTACGCGGAGATCAGTGCCTCCAAAGGAGACGATGCCTGACTCCACGTGAAACTTGATAGGAGTCCCAGGATTCCTGTGGCACGTGGAAAGGGACCCTTGGTCTCCCGCCTCAGCTAGAGAGGCGTCCCAATTGCCCTGCCAAGCCTCGAGGAGAATCTCGAGTTGTCCCTCGCAACTAGGCAGGAGTCCTGACGTCGCTGAACAAACAAATGGGTGGAAGGGCCATCCCCGTCGTAACTCGAGAATATACCCCAGGTTCCCGCCGCAACTCGAGAAAAACCATGAGACTTCCCCCTCGCCGCGAGATGAGGCCCGATTCCCCTGCACTGCGTGCAGAGCAATTCCGTGTTGCACATCACACATGAAAGGAGCCTTGATTTCCTTGATGGCACTCCAGAGAAACCCCAAGAACACTGTTTCAAGGCTAGAGGGATCCTGAGGTCACTGTAGCAACAGGAAAGAGCTCCGTGGTCCAAAAATCACCTCGAGATGAGAGGTTAGTCCCTGGCTTCGAATCCAGAGGAAAACCACCTTACCACAAGCACCTCAAGAGGAGGCTTCTCTCAGCTCTAGGTATGTGAGAGGGAACCTGAGTTTGCGGCTTTAAGTGGAATGGACACCGCGATGCCCTGACGCAAAATAAGGCCGGATATCCCTGCAGTGACTTGAATGCAGGCTCGTCTTGCATCTCCCAAGACGAAAGGATGTCTGAATCCCCTGTGGAGACCACAGAGAAAGACCTAGTTCCCCACCTCATCGCGACCGGAGGCCTCACATCCCTTGAAAACTCCAGAGGTACGCGGAGATCAGTGCCTCCAAAGGAGACGATGCCTGACTCCTCGTGAAACTTGATAGGAGTCCCAGGATTCCTGTGGCAAGTGGAAAGGGACCCTGGGTCTCCTGCCTCAGCTGGAGAGGCGTCCCAATTGCCCTGCCAAGCCTCGAGGAGAATCTCGAGTTGTACCTCGCAACTAGGCAGGAGTCCTGACGTCGCTGAACAAACACGTGGGTGGAAGGGCCATCCCCGTCGTAACTCGAGAATATACCCCAGGTTCCCGCCGCAACTGGAGAAAAACCATGAGACTTCCCCCTCGCCGCGAGATGAGGCCCGATTCCCCTGCACTGCATGCAGAGCAATTCCGTGTTGCACATCACACATGAAAGGAGCCTTGATTTCCTTCATGGCACTCCAGAGAAACACCAAGAACACTGTTTTAAGGCTAGAGGGATCCTGAGGTCACTGTAGCAACAAGAAAGAGCTCCGTGAACCAAAAATCAACTGGATATGAGAGGTTAGTCCCTGGCTTTGACTCCAGAGGAATGCCACCTTACCACAAGCACCTCAAGAGGAGGCTTCTCTCAGCTCTAGGTATGTGGGAGGGACCCTGAATTTGCGGCCTCCAGTGGAATGGACACCGCGATGCCCTGACTCGAAATAAGGCCGGATATCCCTGCAGTGACTTGAATGCAGGCTCCTCTTGCATCTCCGAAGACGAAAGGATGTCTGAATCCCCTGTGGAGACCACAGAGAAAGACCTAGTCCCCACCTCATCGCGACCGGAGGCCTCACATCCTTTGAAAACTTCAGAGGTACGCGGAGATCAGTGCCTCCAAAGAAGACGATGCCTGACTCCTCGTGAAACTTGATAGGAGTCCCAGGATTCCTGTGGCACGTGGAAAGGGACCCTTGGTCTCCCGCCTCAGCTGGAGAGGCGTTCCAATTGCCCTGCCAAGCCTCGAGGAGAATCCCGAGTTGTCCCTTGCAACTAGGCAGGAGTCCTGACGTCGCTGAACAAACACGTGGCTGGAAGGAACATCCCCGTCATAACTCGAGAATATACCACAGGTTCCCGCCGCAACTCGAGAAAAACCATGAGACTTCCCCCTCGCCGCGAGATGAGGCTCGATTCTCCTGCACTGCATGCAGAGCAATTCCGTGTTGCACATCAAACATGAAAGGAACCTTGATTTCCTTGATGGCACTCCATAGAAACCCCAAGAACACTGTTTCAAGGCTAGAGGGATCCTGAGGTCACTGTAGCAACACGAAAGAGCTCCGTGGACCAAAAATCAACTCGAGATGAGAGGTTAGTCCCTGGTTTCGACTCCAGAGGAATACCACCTTACCACAAGCACCTCAAGAGGAGGCTTCTCTCAGCTCTAGGTATGTGAGAGGGACCCTGAGTTTGCGGCCTCAAGTGGAATGGACACCGCGATGCCCTGACTCGAAATAAGGCCGGATATCCCTGCAGTGACTTGAATGCAGGCTCGTCTTGCATCTCCCAAGACGAAAGGATGTCTGAATCCCCTGTGGAGACCACAGAGAAAGACCTAGTTCCCCACCTCATCACGACCGGAGGCCTCACATCCTTGGAAAACTCCAGAGGTACGCGGAGATCAGTGCCTCCAAAGGAGACGATGCCTGACTCCACGAGAAACTTGATAGGAGTCCCAGGATTCCTGTGGCATGTGGAAAGGGACCCTTGGTCTCCCGCCTCAGCGAGAGAGGCGTCCCAATTGCCCTGCCAAGCCTCGAGGAGAATCTCGAGTTGTCCCTCGCAACTAGGCAGGAGTCCTGACGTCGCTGAACAAACAAATGGGTGGAAGGGCCATCCCCGTCATAACTCGAGAATATACCCCAGGTTCCCGCCGCAACTCCAGAAAAACCATGAGACTTCCCGCTCGCCGCGAGATGAGGCCCGATTCCCCTGCACTGCGTGCAGAGCAATTCAGTGTTGCACATGACACATGGAAGGAGCCTTGATTTCCTTGATGGCACTCCAGAGAAAACCCAAGAACACTGTTTCAAAGCTAGCGGGATCCGGAGGTCACTGTAGCAACACGAAAGAGCTCCGTGGACCAACAATCAACTCGAGATGAGAGGTTATTCCCTGGCTTCGACTCCAGAGGAATACCACCTTACCACAAGCACCTCAAGAGGAGGCTTCTCTCAGCTCTAGGTATGTGAGAGGGACCCTGAGTTTGCGGCCTCAAGTGGAATGGACACCGCGAAGCCCTGACTCGAAATAAGGCCGGATATCCCTGCAGTGACTTGAATGCAGGCTCGTCTTGCATCTCCCAAGACGAAAGGATGTCTGAATCCCCTGTGGAGACCACAGAGAAAGACCTAGTTCCCCACCTCATCGCGACCGGAGGCCTCACATCCTTTGAAAACTCCAGAGGTACGCGGAGATCAGTGCCTCCAAAGGAGACGATGCCTGACTCCTCGTGAAACTTGATAGGAGTCCCAGGATTCCTGTGGCACGTGGAAAGGGACCCTTGGTCTCCCGCCTCAGCTGGAGAGGCGTCCCAATTGCCCTGCCAAGCCTCGAGGAGAATCCCGAGTTGTCCCTCGCAACTAGGCAGGAGTCCTGACGTCGCTGAACAAACACGTGGGTGGAAGGGCCATCCCCGTCGTAACTCGAGAATATACCCCAGGTTCCCGCCGCAACTCGAGAAAAACCATGAGACTTCCCCCTCGCCGCGAGATGAGGACCGATTCCCCTGCACTGCGTGCAGAGCAATTCCGTGTTGCACATCACACATGAAAGGAGCCTTGATTTCCTTGATGGCACTCCAGAGAAACCCCAAGAACATTGTTTCCAGGCTAGAGGGATCCTGAGGTCACTGTAGCAACACGAAAGAGCTCCGTGGACCAAAAATCAACTCGAGATGAGAGGTTAGTCCCTGGCTTCGACTCCAGAGGAAAAGCACCTTACCACAAGCACCACAAGAGGAGGCTTCTCTCAGCTCTAGGTATGTCAGAGGGACCCTGAGTTTGCGGCCTCAAGTGGAATGGACACTGCGATGCCCTGACGCGAAATAAGGCCGGATATCCCTGCAGTGACTTGGATGCATGCTCGTCTTGCATCTCCCAAGACGAAAGGATGTCTGAATCCCCTGTGGAGACCACAGAGAAAGACCTAGTTCCCCACCTCATCGCGACCAGAGGCCTCACATCCTTTGAAAACTCCAGAGGTACGCAGAGATAAGTGCCTCCAAAGGAGACGATGCCTGACTCCTCGTGAAAATTGATAGGAGTCCCAGGATTCCTGTGGCCCGTGGAAAGGGACCCTTGGTCTCCCGCCTCAGCTGGAGAGGCGTCCCAATTGCCCTGTCAAGCCTCGAGGAGAATCCCGAGTTGTCCCTCGCAACTAGGCAGGAGTCCTGACGTCGCTGAACAAACACGTGGGTGAAGCGACCATCCCCGTCTTAACTCGAGAATATACCCCAGGTTCCCGCCGCAACTCGAGAAAAACCATGAGACTTCCACCTCGCCGCGAGATGAGGCCCGATTCCTCTGCACTGCGTGCAGAGCAATTCCGTGTTGCACATCACACATGAAAGGAGCCTTGATTTCACTGGTGGCACTCCGGAGAAACCCCAAGAACACTGTTTCAAGTCTAGAGGGATCCTGAGGTCACTGTAGCAACACGAAAGAGCTCCGTGGACCAAGAATCAACTCGAAATGAGAGGTTAGTCCCTGGCTTCGACTCCAGAGGAATACCACCTTACCACAAGCACCTCAAGAGGAGGCTTCTCTCAGCTCTACATATGTGCTGAGTTTGTGGTCTCAAGTGGAATGGACACCGCGATGCCCTGACTCGAAATAAGGCCAGATATCCCTGCAGTGACTCTAATGCAGGCTCGTCTTGCATCTCCCAAGATGAAAGGATGTCTGAATCCCCTGTGGAGACCACAGAAAAAGACCTAGTTCCCCACCTCATCACGACCGGAGGCCTCACGTCCTTTGAAAACTCCAGAGGTACGCGGAGATCAGTGCCTCCAAAGGAGACGATGCCTGACTCCTCGTGAAACTTGATAGGAGTCCCAGGATTCCTGTGGCACGTGGAATGGGACCCTTGGTCTCCCGCCTCAGCTGGAGAGGCGTCCCAATTGCCCTGCCAAGCCTCGAGGAGAATCCCGAGTTGTCCCTCGCAACTAGGCAGGAGTCCTGCCGTCGCTGAACAAACACGTGGGTGGAAGGGCCATCCCCGTCGTAACTCGAGAATATACCCCAGGTTCCCGCCGCAACTCGAGAAAAACCATGAGACTTCCCCCTCGCCACGAGATGAGGCCCGATTCCCATGCACTGCGTGCAGAGCAATTCCGTGTTGCACATCACACATGAAAGGAGCCTTGATTTCCTTGATGGCACTCCAGAGAATCCCCAGGACCACTGTTTCAAGGTTAGCGTGATCCTGAGGTCACTGTAGCAACACGAAAGAGCTCCGTGGACCAACAATCAACTCGAGATGAGAGGTTAGTCCCTCGCTTCGACTCCAGAGGAATACCACCTTACCACAAGCACCTCAAGGGGAGGCTTCTCTCAGCTCTAGCTATGTGCTGAGTTTGCGGCCTCAAGTGGAATGGACACCGCGATGCCCTGACTCGAAATAAGGCCGGATATCCCTGCAGTGAGTTGAATGCAGGCTCGTCTTGCATCTCCCAAGACGAAAGGATGTCTGAATCCCCTGTGGAGACCTCAGAGAAAGATCTAGTTCCCCACCTCATCACGACCGGAGGCCTCACATCCTTTGAAAACTCCAGAGGTATGCAGAGATCAGTGCCTCCAAAGGAGACGATGCCTGACTCCTCCTGAAACTTGATAGGAGTCCCAGGATTCCTGTGGCACATGGAAAGGGACCCTTGGTCTCCCGCCTCAGCTGGAGAGGCGTACCAATTGCCCTGCCACGTCTCGAGGAGAATCCCGAGTTGTCCCTCGCAACTAGGCAGGAGTCCTGACGTCGCTGAACAAACACGTGGCTGGAAGGGCCATCCCCGTCATAACTCGAGAATAAACCACAGGGTCCCGCCGCAACTCGAGAAAAACCATGAGACTTCCCCCTCGCCGCGAGATGAGGCTCGATTCTCCTGCACTGCATGCAGAGCAATTCCGTGTTGCACATCAAACATGAAAGGAACCTTGATTTCCTTGATGGCACTCCAGAGAAACCCCAAGAACACTGTTTCAAGGCTAGAGGGATCCTGAGGTCACTGTAGCAACACGAAAGAGCTCCGTGGACCAAAAATCAACTCGAGATGAGAGGTTAGTCCCTGGCTTCGAATCCAGAGGAATACCACCTTACCACAAGCACCTCAAGAGGAGGCTTCTCTCAGCTCTAGGTATGTGAGAGGGACCCTGAGTTTGCGGCCTCAAGTGGAATGGACACTGCGATACCCTGACTCGAAATAAGGCCGGATATCCCTGCAGTGACTTGAATCCAGGCTCGTCTTGCATCTCCCAAGACGAAAAGATGTCTGAATCCTCTGTGGAGACCACAGAGAAAGACCTAGTTCCCCACCTGATCGAGACCGGAGGCCTCACATCCTTTGAAAACTCCAGAGGTACGCGGAGATCAGTGCCTCCAAAGGAGACGATGCCTGACTCCTCGTGAAACTTGATAGGAGTCCCAGGATTCCTGTGCACGTGGAAAGGGTCTCTTGGACTCCCGCCTCAGCTGGAGAGGCGTCCCAATTGCCCTGCCAAGCCTCGAGGAGAATCCCGAGTTGTCCCTCGCAACTAGGCAGGAGTCCTGCCGTCGCTGAACAAACACGTGGGTGGAAGGGCCATCCCCGTCGTAACTCGAGAATATACCCCAGGTTCCCGCCGCAACTCGAGAAAAACCATGAGACTTCCCCCTCGCCGCGAGATGAGGCCCGATTCCCCTGCACTGCGTGCAGAGCAATTCAGTGTTGCACATCACACATGGAAGGAGCCTTGATTTCCTTGATGGCACTCCAGAGAAAACCCAAGAACACTGTTTCAAGGCTAGCGGGATCCGGAGGTCACTGTAGCAACACGAAAGAGCTCCGGGGACCAACAATCAACTCGAGATGAGAGGTTATTCCCTGGCTTCGACTCCAGAGGAATACCACCTTACCACAAGCACCTCAAGAGGAGGCTTCTCTCAGCTCTATATATTTGCTGAGTTTGTGGTCTCAAGTGGAATGGACACCGCGATGCCCTGACTCGAAATAAGGCCAGATATCCCTGCAGTGACTTGAATGCAGGCTCGTCTTGCATCTCCCAAGAAGAAAGGATGTCTGAAACCCCTGTGGAGACCACAGAGAAAGACCTAGTTCCCCACCTCATCCCGACCGGAGGCCTCACGTCCCTTGAAAACTCCAGAGGTACGCGGAGATCAGTTCCTCCAAAGGAGACGATGCCTGACTCCTCGTGAAACTTGATAGGAGTCCCAGGATTCCTGTGGCACGTGTAATGGGACCCTTGGTCTCCCGTCTCAGCTGGAGAGGCGTCCCAATTGCCCTGCAAAGCCTCGAGGAGAATCCCGAGTTGTCCCTCGCAACTAGGCAGGAGTCCTGCCGTCGCTGAACAAACACGTGGGTGGAAGGGCCATCCCCGTCGTAACTCGAGAATATACCCCAGGTTCCCGCCGCAACTCGAGAAAAACCATGAGACTTCCCCCTCGCCACGAGATGAGGCCCGATTCCCCTGCACTGCGTGCAGAGCAATTCCGTGTTGCACATCACACATGAAAGGAGCCTTGATTTCCTTGATGGCACTCCAGAGAAACCCCAGGAACACTGTTTCAAGGTTAGCGGGATCCTGAGGTCACTGTAGCAACACGAAAGAGCTCCGTGGACCAACAATCAACTCGAGATGAGAGGTTAGTCCCTGGCTTCGACTCCAGAGGAATACCACCTTACCACAAGCACCTCAAGAGGAGGCTTCTCTCAGCTCTAGCTATGTGCTGAGTTTGCGGCCTCAAGTGGAATGGACACCGCGATGCCCTGACTCGAAATAAGGCCGGATATCCCTGCAGTGACTTGAATGCAGGCTCGTCTTGCATCTTCCAAGACGAAAGGATGTCTGAATCCCCTGTGGAGACCTCAGAGAAAGATCTAGTTCCCCACCTCATCACGACCGGAGGCCTCACATCCTTTGAAAACTGCAGAGGTATGCGGAGATCAGTGCCTCCAAAGGAAACGATGCCTGACTCCTCGTGAAACTTGATAGGAGTCCCAGGATTCCTGTGGCACATGGAAAGGGACCCTTGGTCTCCCGCCTCAGCTGCAGAGGCGTACCATTTGCCCTGCCACGTCTCGAGGAGAATCCCGAGTTGTCCCTCGCAACTAGGCAGGAGTCCTGACGTCGCTGAACAAACACGTGGCTGGAAGGGCCATCCCCGTCATAACTCGAGAATAAACCCCAGGGTCCCGCTGCAACTCGAGAAAAACCATGAGACTTCCCCCTCGCCGCGAGATGAGGCTCGATTCTCCTGCACTGCATGCAGAGCAATTCCGTGTTGCACATCAAACATGAAAGGAGCCTTGATTTCCTTGATGGCACTCCAGAGAAACCCCAAGAACACTGTTTCAAGGCTAGAGGGATCCTGAGGTCACTGTAGCAACACGAAAGAGCTGCGTGGACCAAAAATCAACTCGAGATGAGAGGTTAGTCACTGGCTTCGAATCCAGAGGAATACCACCTTACCACAAGCACCTCAAGAGGAGGCTTCTCTCAGCTCTAGGTATGTGAGAGGGACCCTGAGTTTGCGGCCTCAAGTGGAATGGACACTGCGATACCCTGACTCGAAATAAGGCCGGATATCCCTGCAGTGACTTGAATCCAGGCTCGTCTTGCATCTCCCAAGACGAAAGGATGTCTGAATCCCCTGTGGAGACCACAGAGAAAGACCTAGTTCCCCACCTGATCGAGACCGGAGGCCTCACATCCTTTGAAAACTCCAGAGGTACGCGGAGATCAGTGCCTCCAAAGGAGAGGATGCCTGACTCCTCGTGAAACTTGATAGGAGTCCCAGGATTCCTGTGGCACGTGTAATGGGACCCTTGGTCTCCCGTCTCAGCTGGAGAGGCGTCCCAATTGCCCTGCCAAGCCTCGAGGAGAATCCCGAGTTGTCCCTCGCAACTAGGCAGGAGTCCTGCCGTCGCTGAACAAACACGTGGGTGGAAGGGCCATCCCCGTCGTAACTCGAGAATATACCCCAGGTTCCCGCCGCAACTCGAGAAAAACCATGAGACTTCCCCCTCGCCACGAGATGAGGCCCGATTCCCCTGCACTGCGTGCAGAGCAATTCCGTGTTGCACATCACACATGAAAGGAGCCTTGATTTCCTTGATGGCACTCCAGAGAAACCCCAGGAACACTGTTTCAAGGTTAGCGGGATCCTGAGGTCACTGTAGCAACACGAAAGAGCTCCGTGGACCAAAAATCAACTCGAGATGAGAGGTTAGTCCCTGGCTTCGACTCCAGAGGAATACCACCTTACCACAAGCACCTCAAGAGGAGGCTTCTCTCAGCTCTAGCTATGTGCTGAGTTTGCGGCCTCAAGTGGAATGGACACCGCGATGCCCTGACTCGAAATAAGGCCGGATATCCCTGCAGTGACTTGAATGCAGGCTCGTCTTGCATCTTCCAAGACGAAAGGATGTCTGAATCCCCTGTGGAGACCTCAGAGAAAGATCTAGTTCCCCACCTCATCACGACCGGAGGCCTCACATCCTTTGAAAACTGCAGAGGTATGCGGAGATCAGTGCCTCCAAAGGAAACGATGCCTGACTCCTCGTGAAACTTGATAGGAGTCCCAGGATTCCTGTGGCACATGGAAAGGGACCCTTGGTCTCCCGCCTCTGCTGCAGAGGCGTACCATTTGCCCTGCCACGTCTCGAGGAGAATCCCGAGTTGTCCCTCGCAACTAGGCAGGAGTCCTGACGTCGCTGAACAAACACGTGGCTGGAAGGGCCATCCCCGTCATAACTCGAGAATAAACCCCAGGGTCCCGCTGCAACTCGAGAAAAACCATGAGACTTCCCCCTCGCCGCGAGATGAGGCTCGATTCTCCTGCACTGCATGCAGAGCAATTCCGTGTTGCACATCACACATGAAAGGAGCCTTGATTTCCTTGATGGCACTCCAGAGAAACCCCAAGAACACTGTTTCAAGGCTAGCGGGATCCTGAGGTCACTGTAGCAACAGGAAAGAGCTCTGTGGACCAACAATCAACTCGAGATGAGAGGTTAGTCCCTGGCTTCGACTCCAGAGGAATACCACCTTACCACAAGCACCTCAAGAGGAGGCTTCTCTCAGCTCTAGCTATGTGCTGAGTTTGCGGCCTCAAGTGGAATGAAAACCGCGATGCCCTGACTCGAAATAAGGCCGAATATCCCTGCAGTGACTTGAATGCAGGCTCGTCTTGCATCTCCCAAGACGAAAGGATGTTCGAATCCCCTGTGGAGACCACAGAAAAAGACCTAGTTCCCAACCTCATGGCGACCGGAGGCCTCACATCCTTTGAAAACTCCAGAGGTACGCGGAGATCAGTGCCTCCAAAGGAGACGATGCCTGACTCCTCGTGAAACTTGATAGGAGTCCCAGGATTCCTGTGGCACGTGGAAAGGGACCCTTGGTCTCCCGCCTCAGCTGGAGAGGCGTCCCAATTGCCCTGCCAAGCCTCGAGGAGAATCCCGAGTTGTCCCTCGCAACTAGGCAGGAGTCCTGACGTCGCTGAATAAACACGTGGGTGGGGGGACCATCCACGTCTTAACTCGAGAATATACCCCAGGGTCCCGCCGCAATTCGAGAAAAACCATGAGACTTCCCCCTCGCCGCGAGATGAGGCCCGATTCCCCTGCACTGCATGCAGAGCAATTCCGTGTTGCACATCACACATGAAAGGAGCCTTGATTTCCTTGATGGCACTCCAGAGAAACCCCAAGAACACTGTTTCAAGGCTAGAGGGATCCTGAGGTCACTGTAGCAACACGAAAGAGCTCCGTGGACCAAAAATCAACTCGAGATGAGAGGGTAGTCCCTGGCTTCGACTCCAGAGGAATACCACCTTACCAGAAGCACCTCAAGAGGAGGCTTGTCTCAGCTTGAGGTATGTGAGAGGGACCCTGAGTTTGCGGCCTCAAGTGGAATGGACACCGCGAAGCCCTGACTCGAAATAAGGCCGGATATCCCTGCAGTGACTTGAATGCAGGCTCGTCTTGCATCTCCCAAGACGAAAGGATGTCTGAATCCCCTGTGGAGACCACAGAGAAAGACCTAGTTCCCCACCTCATCGCGACGGGAGGCCTCACATCCTTTGAAAACTCCAGAGGTACGCGGAGATCAGTGCCTCCAAAGGAGAGGATGCCTGACTCCTCGTGAAACTTGATAGGAGTCCCAGGAGTCCTGTGGCACGTGGATAGGGAACCTTGGTCTCCCGCCTCAGCTGGAGAGGCGTCCCAATTGCCCTGCCAAGCCTCGAGGAGAATCCCGAGTTGTCCCTCGCAACTAGGCAGGAGTCCTGAAGTCGCTGAACAAACACGTGTGTGGAAGGGCCATCTCCGTTGTAACTCGAGAATATACCCCAGGTTCCCGCCGCAACTCGAGAAAAACCATGAGACTTCCCCCTCGCCGCGATATGAGGCCCGATTCCCCTGCACTGCGTGCAGAGCAATTCCGTGTTGCACATCACACATGAAAGGAGCCTTGATTTCCTTGATGGCACTCCAGAGAAACCCCAAGAACACTGTTTCAAGGCTAGCAGGATCCTGAGGTCACTGTAGCAACAGGAAAGAGCTCTGTGGACCAACAATCAACCCGAGATGAGAGGTTAGTCCCTGGCTTCGACTCCAGAGGAATACCACCTTACCACAAGCACCTCAAGAGGAGGCTTCTCTCAGCTCTAGCTATGTGCTGAGTTTGCGGCCTCAAGTGGAATGAAAACCGCGATGCCCTGACTCGAAATAAGGCCGAATATCCCTGCAGTGACTTGAATGCAGGCTCGTCTTGCATCTCCAAAGACGAAAGGATGTTCGAATCCCCTGTGGAGACCACAGAAAAAGACCTAGTTCCCAACCTCATGGCGACCGGAGGCCTCACATCCTTTGAAAACTCCAGAGGTACGCGGAGATCAGTGCCTCCAAAGGAGACGATGCCTGACTCCTCCTGAAACTTGATAGGAGTCCCATGATTCCTGTGGCACGTGGAAAGGGACCCTTGGTCTCCCGCCTCAGCTGGAGAGGCGTCCCAATTGCCCTGCCAAGCCTCGAGGAGAATCCCGAGTTGTCCCTCGCAACTAGGCAGGAGTCCTGACGTCGCTGAATAAACACGTGGATGGAGGGACCGTCCACGTCTTAACTCGAGAATATACCCCAGGGTCCCGCCGCAACTCGAGAAAAACCATGAGACTTCCCCCTCGCCGCGAGATGAGGCCCGATTCCCCTGCACTGCGTGCAGAGCAATTCCGTGTTGCACATCACACATGAAAGGAGCCTTGATTTCCTTGATGGCACTCCAGAGAAACCCCAAGAACACTGTTTCAAGGCTAGAGGGATCCTGAGGTCACTGTAGCAACACGAAAGAGCTCCGTGGACCAAAAATCAACTCGAGATGAGAGGGTAGTCCCTGGCTTCGACTCCAGAGGAATACCACCTTACCAGAAGCACCTCAAGAGGAGGCTTCTCTCAGCTTGAGGTATGTGAGAGGGACCCTGAGTTTGCGGCCTCAAGTGGAATGGACACCGCGAAGCCCTGACTCGAAATAAGGCCGGATATCCCTGCAGTGACTTGAATGCAGGCTCGTCTTGCATCTCCCAAGACGAAAGGATGTCTGAATCCCCTGTGGAGACCACAGAGAAAGACCTAGTTCCCCACCTCATCGCGACGGGAGGCCTCACATCCTTTGAAAACTCCAGAGTTACGCGGAGATCAGTGCCTCCAAAGGAGACGATGCCTGACTCCTCGTGAAACTTGATAGGAGTCCCAGGATTCCTGTGGCACGTGGAAAGGGACCCTTGGTCTCCCGCCTCAGCTGGAGAGGCGTTCCAATTGCCCTGCCAAGCCTCGAGGAGAATCCCGAGTTGTCCCTCGCAAGTAGGCAGGAGTCCTGACGTCGCTGAACAAACACGTGGGTGGAAGGGCCATCCCCGTCGTAACTCGAGAATATACCCCAGTTTCCCGCCGCAACTCGAGAAAAACCATGAGACTTCCCCCTCGCCGCAAGATGAGGACCGATTCCCCTGCACTGCGTGCAGAGCAATTCCGTGTTGCACATCACACATGAAAGGAGCCTTGATTTCCTTGATGGCACTCCAGAGAAACCCCAAGAACACTGTTTCAAGGCGAGAGGGATCCTGAGGTCACTGTAGCAACAAGAAAGAGCTCCGTGGACCAAAAATCAACTCGAGATGAGAGGTTAGTCCCTGGCTTCGACTCCAGAGGAATACCACCTTACCACAAGGACCTCAAGAGGAGGCTTCTCTTAGCTCTAGGTATGTGAGAGGGACCCTGAGTTTGCGGCCTCAAGTGGAATGGACACCGCGATGCCCTGACTCGAAATAAGGCCGGATATCCCTGCAGTGACTTGAATGCAGGCTCGTCTTGCATCTCCCAAGATGAAAGGATGTCTGAATCCCCTGTGGAGACCACAGAGAAAGAACTAGTTCCCCACCTCATCGCGACCGGAGGCCTCACATCCTTTGAAAACTTCAGAGGTACGCGGAGATCAGTGCCTCCAAAGGAGACGATGCCTGACTCCTCGTGAAACTTGATAGGAGTCCCAGGATTCCTGTGTCACGTGGAAAGGGACCCTTGGTCTCCCGCCTCAGCTGGAGAGGCGTCCCAATTGCCCTGCCAAGCCTCGAGGAGAATCCCGAGTTGTCCGTCGCAACTAGGCAGGAGTCCTGCCGTCGCTGAACAAACACGTGGTTGGAAGGGCCATCCCCGTCGTAACTCGAGAATATACCCCAGGTTCCCGCCGCAACTCGAGAAAAACCATGAGACTTCCCCCTCGCCGCGAGATGAGGCCCGATTTCCCTACACTGCGTGCAGAGCAATTCGGTGTTGCACATCACACATGAAAGGAGCCTTGATTTCCTTGATGGCACTCCAGAGAAACCCCAAGAACACTGTTTCAAGGCTACCGGGATCCTGAGGTCACTGTAGCAACAGGAAAGAGCTCCGTGGACCAACAATCAACTCGAGATGAGAGGTTAGTCCCTGGCTTCGACTCCAGAGGAATACCACCTTACCACAAGCACCTCAAGAGGAGGCTTCTCTCAGCTCTAGGTATGTGAGAGGGACCCTGAGTTTGCGGCCTCAAGTGGAATGGACACCGCGATGCTCTGGATCGAAATAAGGCCCCATATCCCTGCAGTGACTTGAATGCAGGCTCGTCTTGCATCTCCCAAGACGAAAGGATGTCTGAATCCCCTGTGGAGACCACAGAGAAAGACCTAGTTCCCCACCTCATCGCGACCGGAGGCCTCACATCCTTTGAAAACTCCAGAGGTACGCGGAGATCAGTGCCTCCAAAGGGGACGATGCCTGACTCCTTGTGAAACTTGATAGGATTCCCCGGATTCCTGTGGCACGTGGAAAGGGACCCTTGGTCTCCGGCCTCAGCTGGAGAGGCGTCCCAATTGCCCTGCCAAGCCTCGAGGAGAATCCCGAGTTGTCCCTCGCAACTAGGCAGGAGTCCTGACGTCGCTCAACAGACACGTGTGTGGAAGGGCCATCGCCGTCATAACTCGAGAATATTCCCCAGGTTCCCGCCGCAACTCGAGAAAAACCATGAGACTTCCCCCTCGCCGCGAGATGAGGCCCGATTCCCCTGCACTGCGTGCAGAGCAATTCCGTGTTGCACATCACACATGAAAGGAGCCTTGATTTCCTTGATGGCACTCCAGAGAAACCCCAAGAACACTGTTTCAAGGCTAGAGGGATCCTGAGGTCACTGTATCAACACGAAAGAGCTCCGTGGACCAAAAATCAACTCGAGATGAGAGGTTAGTCCCTGGCTTCAACTCCAGAGGAATACCAACTTACCACAAGCACCTCAAGAGGAGGCATCTCTCAGCTCTAGGTATGTGAGAGGGACCCAGAGTTTGCGGCCTCAAGTGGAATGGACACCGCGAAGCTCTGGATCGAAATAAGGCCGGATATCCCTGCAGTGACTTGAATGCAGGCTCGTCTTGCATCTCCCAAGACGAAAGGATGTCTGAATCCCCTGTGTAGACCAAAGAGAAAGACCTAGTTCCCCACCTCATCGCGACCGGAGGCCTCACATCCTTTGAAAACTCCAGAGGTACGCGGAGATCAGTGCCTCCAAAGGAGACGATGCCTGACTCCTCGTGAAACTTGATAGGAGTCCCAGGATTCCTGTGGCACGTGGAAAGGGACCCTTGGTCTCCCGCCTCAGCTGGAGAGGCGCCCCAATTGCCCTGAAAAGCCTCGAGGAGAATCCCGAGTTGTCCCTCGCAACTAGGCAGGAGTCCTGACGTCGCTGAACAAACATGTGGGTGGAAGGGCCATCCCCGTCGTAACTCAAGAATATACCCCAGGTTCCTGCCGCAACTCGAGAAAAACAATGAGAGTTCCCCCTCGCCGCGAGATGAGGCACGATTCCCCTGCACTGCATGCAGAGCAATTCCGTGTTGCTCATCACACATGAATGTAGCCTTGATTTCCTTGATGGCACTCCAGAGAAACCCCAAGAACACTGTTTCAAGGCTAGAGGGATCCTGAGGTCACTGTAGCAACACGAAAGAGCTCCGTGGACCAAAAATCAACTCGAGATGAGAGGTTAGTCCCTGGCTTCGACACCAGAGGAATACCACCTTACCACAAGCACCTCAAGAGGAGGCTTCTCTCAGCTCTAGGTATGTGAGAGGGACCCTGAGTTTGCGGCCTCAAGTGGAATGGACACTGCGATGCCCTGACTCAAAATAAGGCCGGATATCCCTGCAGTGACTTGAATGCAGTCTCGTCTTGCATCTCCCAAGACGAAAGGATGTCTGAATCCCCTGTGGAGACAACAGAGAAAGACCTAGTTCCCCACCTCATCACGACCGGAGGCCTCACATCCTTTGAAAACTC
The DNA here is from genome assembly GCF_910594005.1 of Cervus elaphus. NCBI lineage: Eukaryota > Metazoa > Chordata > Mammalia > Artiodactyla > Cervidae > Cervus > Cervus elaphus. Next base: position 8,484,476 of record NC_057824.1, on the reverse strand, counting down.
CAGAGGTATGCGGAGATCAGTGCCTCCAAAGGAGACGATGCCTGACTCCTCGTGAAACTTGATAGTATTCCCCGGATTCCTGTGGCACGTGGAAAGGGACCCTTGGTCTCCCGCCTCAGCTGGAGAGGCGTCCCAATTGCCCTGCCAAGCCTCGAGGAGAATCCCGAGTTGTCCCTCGCAACTAGGCAGGAGTCCTGACGTCGCTGAACAAACACGTGTGTGGAAGGGCCATCCCCGTCATAACTCGAGAATATTCCCCAGGTTCCCGCCGCAACTCGAGAAAAACCATGAGACTTCCCCCTCGCCGCGAGATGAGGCCCGATTCCCCTGCACTGCGTGCAGAGCAATTCCGTGTTGCACATCACACATGAAAGGAGCCTTGATTTCCTTGATGGCACTCCAGAGAAACCCCAAGAACACTGTTTCAAGGCTAGAGGGATCCTGAGGTCACTGTAGCAACACGAAAGAGTTCCGTGGACCAAAAATCAACTCGAGATGAGAGGTTAGTCCCAGGCTTCAACTCCAGAGGAATACCACCTTACCACAAGCACCTCAAGAGGAGGCTTCTCTCAGCTCTAGGTATGTGAGAGGGACCCTGAGTTTGCGGCCTCAAGTGGAATGGACACCGCGAAGCTCTGGATCGAAATAAGGCCCCATATCCCTGCAGTGACTTGAATGCAGGCTCGTCTTGCATCTCCCAAGACGAAAGGATGTCTGAATCACCTGTGTAGACCACAGAGAAAGACCTAGTTCCCCACCTCATCGCGACCGGAGGCCTCACATCCTTTGAAAAATCCAGAGGTACGCGGAGATCAGTGCCTCCAAAGGAGACGATGCCTGACTCCTCGAGAAACTTGATAGGAGTCCCAGGATTCCTGTGGCACGTGGAAAGGGACCCTTAGTCTCCCGCCTCAGCTAGAGAGGCGTCCCAATTGCCCTGCCAAGCCTCGAGGAGAACCCCGAGTTGTCCCTCGCAACTAGGCAGGAGTCCTGACGTCGCTGAACAAACACGTGGGTGGAAGGGCCATCCCCGTCGTAACTCGAGAATATACCCCAGGTTCCCGCCGCAACTCGAGAAAAACCATGAGACTTCCCCCTCGCCGCGAGAAGAGGCCCGATTCCCCTGCACTGCGTGCAGAGCACTTCCGTGTTGCACATCACACATGAAAGGAGCCTTGATTTCCTTGATGGCACTCCAGAGAAACCCCAAGAAAACTGTTTCAAGGCTAGAGGGATCCTGAGGTCACTGTAGCAACACGAAAGAGCTCCATGGACCAAAAATCAACTCGAGATGAGAGGTTAGTCCCTGGCTTCGACTCCAGAGGAATACCTCCTTACCACAAGCACCTCAAGAGGAGGCTTCTCTCAGCTCTAGGTATGTGAGAGGGACCCTGAGTTTGCGGCCTCAAGTGGAATGGACACCGCGATGCCCTGACTCGAAATAAGGCCGCATATCCCTGCAGTGACTTGAATGCAGGCTCGTCTTGCATCTCCCAAGACGAAAGGATGTCTGAATCCCCTGTGGAGACCACAGAGAAAGACCTAGTTCCCCACCTCATCGCGACCGGAGGCCTCACATCCTTTGAAAACTCCAGAGGTACGCGGAGATCAGTGCCTCCAAAGGAGACGATGCCTGACTCCTCGTGAAACTTGATAGGAGTCCCAGGATTCCTGTGGCACGTGGAAAGGGACCCTTGGTCTCCCGCCTCAGCTGGAGAGGCGTCCCAATTGCCCTGCCAAGCCTCGAGGAGAATCCCGAGTTGTCCCCCGCAACTAGGCAGGAGTCCTGCCGTCGCTGAACTAACACGTGTGTGGAAGAGCCATTCGCGTCGTAACTCGAGAATATACCCCAGGTTCCCGCCGCAACTCGAAAAAACCATGAGACTTCCCCCTCGCCGCGAGATGAGGCCCGATTCCCCTGCACTGCGTGCAGAGCAATTCCGTGTTGCACATCACACATGAAAGGAGCCTTGATTTCCTTGATGGCACTCCATAGAAACCCCAAGAACACTGTTTCAAGGCTAGAGGGATCCTGAGGTCACTGTAGCAAAACGAAAGAGCTCCGTGGACCAAAAATCAACTCGAGATGAGAGGTTAGTCCCTGGCTTCGACTCCAGAGGAATACCACCTTACCACAAGCACCTCAAGAGGAGGCTTCTCTCAGCTCTAGGTATGTGAGAGGGACCCTGAGTTTGCGGCCTCAAGTGGAATGGACACCGCGATGCCCTGACTCGAAATAAGGCCGGATATCCCTGCAGTGACTTGAATGCAGGCTCGTCTTGCATCTCCCAAGATGAAAGGATGTCTGAATCCCCTGTGGAGACCACAGAGAAAGACCTAGTTCCCCACCTCATCGCGACCGGAGGCCTCACATCCTTTGAAAACTCCAGAGGTACGCGGAGATCAGTGCCTCCAAAGGGGACGATGCCTGACTCCTCGTGAAACTTGATAGGATTCCCCGGATTCCTGTGGCACGTGGAAAGGGACCCTTGGTCTCCCGCCTCAGCTGGAGAGGCGTCCCAATTGCCCTCCCAAGCCTCGAGGAGAATCCTGAGTTGTCCCTCGCAACTAGGCAGGAGTCCTGACGTCGCTGAACAAACACGTGTGTGGAAGGGCCATCGCCGTCATAACTCGAGAATATTCCCCAGGTTCCCGCCGCAACTCGAGAAAAACCATGAGACTTCCCCCTCGACGCGAGATGAGGCCCGATTCCCCTGCACTGGGTGCAGAGCAATTACGTGTTGCACATCACACATGAAAGGAGCCTTGATTTCCTTGATGGCACTCCAGAGAAACCCCAAGAACACTGTTTCAAGGCTAGAGGGATCCTGAGGTCACTGTAGCAACACGAAAGAGTTCCGTGGACCAAAAATCAACTCGAGATGAGAGGTTAGTCCCAGGCTTCAACTCCAGAGGAATACCACCTTACCACAAGCACCTCAAGAGGAGGCTTCTCTCAGCTCTAGGTATGTGAGAGGGACCCTGAGTTTGCGGCCTCAAGTGGAACGGACACCGCGAAGCTCTGGATCGAAATAAGGCCCCATATCCCTGCAGTGACTTGAATGCAGGCTCGTCTTGCATCTCCCAAGACGAAAGGATGTCTGAATCACCTGTGTAGACCACAGAGAAAGACCTAGTTCCCCACCTCATCGCGACCGGAGGCCTCACATCCTTTGAAAAATCCAGAGGTACGCGGAGATCAGTGCCTCCAAAGGAGACGATGCCTGACTCCTCGAGAAACTTGATAGGAGTCCCAGGATTCCTGTGGCACGTGGAAAGGGACCCTTAGTCTCCCGCCTCAGCTAGAGAGGCGTCCCAATTGCCCTGCCAAGCCTCGAGGAGAACCCCGAGTTGTCCCTCGCAACTAGGCAGGAGTCCTGACGTCGCTGAACAAACACGTGGGTGGAAGGGCAATCCCCGTCGTAACTCGAGAATATACCCCAGGTTCCCGCCGCAACTCGAGAAAAACCATGAGACTTCCCCCTCGCCGCGAGAAGAGGCCCGATTCCCCTGCACTGCGTGCAGAGCACTTCCGTGTTGCACATCACACATGAAAGGAGCCTTGATTTCCTTGATGGCACTCCAGAGAAACCCCAAGAAAACTGTTTCAAGGCTAGAGGGATCCTGAGGTCACTGTAGCAACACGAAAGAGCTCCATGGACCAAAAATCAACTCGAGATGAGAGGTTAGTCCCTGGCTTCGACTCCAGAGGAATACCTCCTTACCACAAGCACCTCAAGAGGAGGCTTCTCTCAGCTCTAGGTATGTGAGAGGGACCCTGAGTTTGCGGCCTCAAGTGGAATGGACACCGCGATGCCCTGACTCGAAATAAGGCCGCATATCCCTGCAGTGACTTGAATGCAGGCTCGTCTTGCATCTCCCAAGACGAAAGGATGTCTGAATCCCCTGTGGAGACCACAGAGAAAGACCTAGTTCCCCACCTCATCGCGACCGGAGGCCTCACATCCTTTGAAAACTCCAGAGGTACGCGGAGATCAGTGCCTCCAAAGGAGACGATGCCTGACTCCTCGTGAAACTTGATAGGAGTCCCAGGATTCCTGTGGCACGTGGAAAGGGACCCTTGGTCTCCCGCCTCAGCTGGAGAGGCGTCCCAATTGCCCTGCCAAGCCTCGAGGAGAATCCCGAGTTGTCCCCCGCAACTAGGCAGGAGTCCTGCCGTCGCTGAACTAACACGTGTGTTGAAGAGCCATTCGCGTCGTAACTCGAGAATATACCCCAGGTTCCCGCCGCAACTCGAAAAAACCATGAGACTTCCCCCTCGCCGCGAGATGAGGCCCGATTCCCCTGCACTGCGTGCAGAGCAATTCCGTGTTGCACATCACACATGAAAGGAGCCTTGATTTCCTTGATGGCACTCCATAGAATCCCCAAGAACACTGTTTCAAGGCTAGAGGGATCCTGAGGTCACTGTAGCAAAACGAAAGAGCTCCGTGGACCAAAAATCAACTCGAGATGAGAGGTTAGTCCCTGGCTTCGACTCCAGAGGAATACCACCTTACCACAAGCACCTCAAGAGGAGGCTTCTCTCAGCTCTAGGTATGTGAGAGGGACCCTGAGTTTGCGGCCTCAAGTGGAATGGACACCGCGATGCCCTGACTCGAAATAAGGCCGGATATCCCTGCAGTGACTTGAATGCAGGCTCGTCTTGCATCTCCCAAGACGAAAGGATGTCTGAATCCCCTGTGGAGACCACAGAGAAAGACCTAGTTCCCCACCTCATCGCGACCGGAGGCCTCACATCCTTTGAAAACTCCAGAGGTACGCGGAGATCAGTGCCTCCAAAGGGGACGATGCCTGACTCCTCGTGAAACTTGATAGGATTCCCCGGATTCCTGTGGCACGTGGAAAGGGACCCTTGGTCTCCCGCCTCAGCTGGAGAGGCGTCCCAATTGCCCTCCCAAGCCTCGAGGAGAATCCTGAGTTGTCCCTCGCAACTAGGCAGGAGTCCTGACGTCGCTGAACAAACACGTGTGTGGAAGGGCCATCGCCGTCATAACTCGAGAATATTCCCCAGGTTCCCGCCGCAACTCGAGAAAAACCATGAGACTTCCCCCTCGACGCGAGATGAGGCCCGATTCCCCTGCACTGGGTGCAGAGCAATTACGTGTTGCACATCACACATGAAAGGAGCCTTGATTTCCTTGATGGCACTCCAGAGAAACCCCAAGAACACTGTTTCAAGGCTAGAGGGATCCTGAGGTCACTGTAGCATCACGAAAGAGCTCCGTGGACCAAAAATCAACTCGAGATGAGAGGTTAGTCCCTGGCTTCAACTCCAGAGGAATACCACCTTACCACAAGCACCTCAAGAGGAGGCTTCTCTCAGCTCTAGGTATGTGAGAGGGACCCTGAGTTTGCGGCCTCAAGTGGAATGGACACCGCGAAGCTCTGGATCGAAATAAGGCCCCATATCCCTGCAGTGACTTGAATGCAGGCTCGTCTTGCATCTCCCAAGACGAAAGGATGTCTGAATCCCCTGTGGAGACAACAGAGAAAGACCTAGTTCCCCACCTCATCACGACCGGAGGCCTCACATCCTTTGAAAACTCCAGAGGTACGCGGAGATCAGTGCCTGCAAAGGAGACGATGCCTGACTCCTCGTGAAACTTGATAGGATTCCCCGGATTCCTGTGGCACGTGGAAAGGGACCCTTGGTCTCCCGCCTCAGCTGGAGAGGCGTCCCAATTGCCCTGCCAAGCCTCGAGGAGAACCCCGAGTTGTCCCTCGCAACTAGGCAGGAGTCCTGACGTCGCTGAACAAACACGTGGGTGGAAGGGCCATCCCCGTCGTAACTCGAGATTATACCCCAGGTTCCCGCCGCAACTCGAGAAAAACCATGAGACTTCCCCCTCGCTGCGAGAAGAGGCCCGATTCCCCTGCACTGGGTGCAGAGCACTTCCGTGTTGCACATCACACATGAAAGGAGCCTTGATTTCCTTGATGGCACTCCAGAGAAACCCCAAGAACACTGTTTCAAGGCTAGAGGGATCCTGAGGTCACTGTAGCAACACGAAAGAGCTCCATGGACCAAAAATCAACTCGAGATGAGAGGTTAGTCCCTGGCTTCGACTCCAGAGGAATACCACCTTACCACAAACACCTCAAGAGGAGGCTTCTCTCAGCTCTAGGTATGTGAGAGGGACCCTGAGTTTGCGGCCTCAAGTGGAATGGACACCGCGATGCTCTGGATCGAAATAAGGCCGCATATCCCTGCAGTGACTTGAATGCAGGCTCGTCTTGCATCTCCCAAGACGAAAGGATGTCTGAATCCCCTGTGGAGACCACAGAGAAAGACCTAGTTCCCCACCTCATCGCGACCGGAGGCCTCACATCCTTTGAAAACTCCAGAGGTACGCGGAGATCAGTGCCTCCAAAGGAGACGATGCCTGACTCCTCGTGAAACTTGATAGGAGTCCCAGGATTCCTGTGGCACGTGGAAAGGGACCCTTGGTCTCCCGCCTCAGCTGGAGAGGCGTCCCAATTGCCCTGCCAAGCCTCGAGGAGAATCCCGAGTTGTCCCTCGCAAATAGGCAGGAGTCCTGCCGTCGCTGAACAAACACGTGTGTGGAAGAGCCATTCGCGTCGTAACTCGAGAATATACCCCAGGTTCCCGCCGCAACTCGAGAAAAACCATGAGACTTCCCCCTCGCCGCGAGATGAGGCCCGATTCCCCTGCACTGGGTGCAGAGCACTTCCGTGTTGCACATCACACATGAAAGGAGCCTTGATTTCCTTGATGGCACTCCAGAGAAACCCCAAGAACACTGTTTCAAGGCTAGAGGGATCCTGAGGTCACTGTAGCAACAGGAAAGAGCTCCGTGGACCAAAAATCAACTCGAGATGAGAGGTTAGTCCCTGGCTTCAACTCCAGAGGAATACCACCTTACCACAAGCACCTCAAGAGGAGGCTTCTCTCAGCTCTAGGTATGTGAGAGGGACCCTGAGTTTTCGGCCTCAAGTGGAATGGACACCGCGAAGCTCTGGATCGAAATAAGGCCCCATATCCCTGCAGTGACTTGAATGCAGGCTCGTCTTGCATCTCCCAAGACGAAAGGATGTCTGAATCACCTGTGTAGACCACAGAGAAAGACCTAGTTCCCCACCTCATCGCGACCGGAGGCCTCACATCCTTTGAAAACTCCAGAGGTACGCGGAGATCAGTGCCTCCAAAGGAGACGATGCCTGACTCCTCGTGAAACTTGATAGGAGTCCCAGGATTCCTGTGGCACGTGGAAAGGGACCCTTGGTCTCCCTCCTCAGCTGGAGAGGCGTCCCAATTGCCCTGAAAAGCCTCGAGGAGAATCCCGAGTTGTCCCTCGCAACTAGGCAGGAGTCCTGACGTCGCTGAACAAACATGTGGGTGGAAGGGCCATCCCCTTCGTAACTCGAGAATATACCCCAGGTTCCTGCCGCAACTCGAGAAAAACAATGAGAGTTCCCCCTCGCCGCGAGATGAGGCACGATTCCCCTGCACTGCATGCAGAGCAATTCCGTGTTGCTCATCAGACATGAATGTAGCCTTGATTTCCTTGATGGCACTCCAGAGAAACCCCAAGAACACTGTTTCAAGGCTAGAGGGATCCTGAGGTCACTGTAGCAACACGAAAGAGCTCCGTGGACCAAAAATCAACTCGAGATGAGAGGTTAGTCCCTGGCTTCGACTCCAGAGGAATACCACCTTACCACAAGCACCTCAAGAGGAGGCTTCTCTCAGCTCTAGGTATGTGAGAGGGACCCTGAGTTTGCTGCCTCAAGTGGAATGGACACCGCGATGCCCTGACTCGAAATAAGGCCGGATATCCCTGCAGTGACTTGAATGCAGGCTCGTCTTGCATCTCCCAAGAAGAAGGGATGTCTGAATCCCCTGTGGAGACCACAGAGAAAGACCTAGTTCCCCACCTCATCGCGACCGGAGGCCTCACATCCTTTGAAAACTCCAGAGGTACGCGGAGATCAGTGCCTCCAAAGGAGACGATGCCTGACTCCTCGTGAAACTTGATAGGATTCCCCGGATTCCTGTGGCACGTGGAAAGGGACCCTTGGTCTCCCGCTTCAGCTGTAGAGGCGTCCCAATTGCCCTGCCAAGCCTCGAGGAGAATCCCGAGTTATCCCTCGCAACTAGGCAGGAGTCCTGACGTCGCTGAACAAACACGTGTGAGGAAGGGCCATCGCCGTCATAACTCGAGAATATTCCCCAGGTTCCCGCCCCAACTCGAGAAAAACCATGAGACTTCCCCCTCGCCGCGAGATGAGGCCCGATTCCCCTGCACTGCGTGCAGAGCAATTACGTGTTGCACATCACACATGAAAGGAGCCTTGATTTCCTTGATGGCACTCCAGAGAAACCCCAAGAACACTGTTTCAAGGCTAGAGGGATCCTGAGGTCACTGTAGCAACACGAAAGAGCTCCGTGGACCAAAAATCAACTCGAGATGAGAGGTTAGTCCCTGGCTTCGACTCCAGAGGAATACCACCTTACCACAAGCACCTCAAGAGGAGGCTTCTCTCAGCTCTACATATGTGCTGAGTTTGTGGTCTCAAGTGGATTGGACACCGCGATGCCCTGACTCGAAATAAGGCCAGATATCCCTGCAGTGACTTGAATGCAGGCTCGTCTTGCATCTCCCAAGATGAAAGGATGTCTGAATCCCCTGGGGAGACCACAGAAAAAGACCTAGTTCCCCACCTCATCACGACCGGAGGCCTCACGTCCTTTGAAAACTCCAGAGGTACGCGGAGATCAGTGCCTCCAAAGGAGACGATGCCTGACTCCTCCTGAAACTTGATAGGAGTCCCAGGATTCCTGTGGCACGTGGAATGGGACTCTTGGTCTCCCGCCTCAGCTGGAGAGGCGTCCCAATTGCCCTGCCAAGCCTCGAGGGGAATCCCGAGTTGTCCCTCGCAACTAGGCAGGAGTCCTGCCGTCGCTGAACAAACACGTGGGTGGAAGGGCCATCCCCGTCGTAACTCGAGAATATACCCCAGGTTCCCGCCGCAGCTCGAGAAAAACCATGAGACTTCCCCCTCGCCACGAGATGAGGCCCGATTCCCCTGCACTGCGTGCAGAGCAATTCCGTGTTGCACATCGCACATGAAAGGTGCCTTGATTTCCTTGATGGCACTCCAGAGAAACCCCAGGAACACTGTTTCAAGGCTAGCGGGATCCTGAGGTCACTGTAGCAACACGAAAGAGCTCCGTGGACCAATAATCAACTCGAGATGAGAGGTTAGTCCCTGGCTTCGACTCCAGAGGAATACCACCTTACCACAAGCACCTCAAGAGGAGGCTTCTCTCAGCTCTAGCTATGTGCTGAGTTTGCGGCCTCAAGTGGAATGGACACCGCGATGCCCTGACTCGAAATAAGGCTGGATATCCCTGCAGTGAGTTGAATGCAGGCTCGTCTTGCATCTCCCAAGACGAAAAGATGTCTGAATCCTCTGTGGAGACCACAGAGAAAGACCTAGTTCCCCACCTGATCGAGACCGGAGACCTCACATCCTTTGAAAACTCCAGAGGTACGCGGAGATCAGTGCCTCCAAAGGAGACGATGCCTGACTCCTCGTGAAACTTGATAGGAGTCCCAGGATTCCTGTGCACGTGGAAAGGGACTCTTGGTCTCCCGCCTCAGTTGGAGAGGCGTCCCAATTGCCCTGCCAAGCCTCGAGGAGAATCCCGATTTGTCCCTCGCAACTAGGCAGGAGTCCTGCCGTCGCTGAATAAACACGTGGTTGGAAGGGCCATCCCCGTCGTAACTCGAGAATATACCCCAGGTTCCCGCCGCAACTCGCGAAAAACCATGAGACTTCCCCTTCGCCGCGAGATGAGGCCCGATTCCCCTGCACTGCGTGCAGAGCAATTCAGTGTTGCACATCACACATGGAAGGAGCCTTGATTTCCTTGATGGCACTCCAGAGAAAACCCAAGAACACTGTTTCAAGGCTAGCGGGATCCGGAGGTCACTGTAGCAACACGAAAGAGCTCCGTGGACCAACAATCAACTCGAGATGAGAGGTTATTCCCTGGCTTCGACTCCAGAGGAATACCACCTTACCACAAGCACCTCAAGAGGAGGCATCTCTCAGCTCTATATATTTGCTGAGTTTGTGGTCTCAAGTGGAATGGACACCGCGATGCCCTGACTCGAAATAAGGCCAGATATCCCTGCAGTGACTTGAATGCAGGCTCGTCTTGCATCTCCCAAGAAGAAAGGATGTCTGAATCCCCTGTGGAGACCACAGAAAAAGACCTAGTTCCCCACCTCATCCCGACCGGAGGCCTCACGTCATTTGAAAACTCCAGAGGTACGCGGAGATCAGTGCCTCCAAAGGAGACGATGCCTGACTCCTCGTGAAACTTGATAGGAGTCCCAGGATTCCTGTGGCACGTGGAATGGGACCCTTGGTCTCCCGCCTCAGCTGGAGAGGCGTCCCAATTGCCCTGCCAAGCCTCGAGGAGAATCCCGAGTTGTCCCTTGCAACTAGGCAGGAGTCCTGCCGTCGCTGAACAAACACGTGGGTGGAAGGGCCATCCCCGTCGTAACTCGAGAATATACCCCAGGTTCCCGCCGCAACTCGAGAAAAACCATGAGACTTCCCTCTCGCCACGAGATGAGGCCCGATTCCCCTGCACTGCGTGCAGAGCAATTCCGTGTTGCACATCACACATGAAAGGAGCCTTGATTTCCTTGATGGCACTCCAGAGAAACCCCAGGAACACTGTTTCAAGGTTAGCGGGATCCTGAGGTCACTGTAGCAACACGAAAGAGCTCCGTGGACCAACAACCAACTCGAGATGAGAGGTTAGTCCCTGGCTTCGACTCCAGAGGAATACCACCTTACCACAAGCACCTCAAGAGGAGGCTTCTCTCAGCTCTAGCTATGTGCTGAGTTTGCGGCCTCAAGTGGAATGGACACCGCGATGCCCTGACTCGAAATAAGGCCGGATATCCCTGCAATGACTTGAATGCAGGCTCGTCTTGCATCTCCCAAGACGAAAGGATGTCTGAATCCCCTGTGGAGACCTCAGAGAAAGATCTAGTTCCCCACCTCATCACGACCGGAGGCCTCACATCCTTTGAAAACTCCAGAGATATGCGGAGATCAGTGCCTCCAAAGGAGACGATGCCTGACTCCTCGTGAAACTTGATAGGAGTCCCAGGATTCCTGTGGCACATGGAAAGGGACCCTTGGTCTCCCGCCTCAGCTGGAGAGGCGTACCAATTGCCCTGCCACGTCTCGAGGAGAATCCCGAGTTGTCCCTCGCAACTAGGCAGGAGTCCTGACGTCGCTGAACAAACTCGTGGCTGGAAGGGCCATCCCCGTCATAACTCGAGAATAAACCCCAGGGTCCCGCCGCAACTCGAGAAAAACCATGAGACTTCCCCCTCGCCGCGAGATGAGGCTCGATTCTCCTGCACTGCATGCAGAGCAATTCCATGTTGCACATCAAACATGAAAGGAGCCTTGATTTCCTTGATGGCACTCCAGAGAAACCCCAAGAACACTGTTTCAAGGCTAGAGGGATCCTGAGGTCACTGTAGCAACACGAAAGAGCTCCGTGGACCAAAAATCAACTCGAGATGAGAGGTTAGTCACTGGCTTCGACTCCAGAGGAATACCACCTTACCACAAGCACCTCAAGAGGAGGCTTCTCTCAGCTCTAGGTATGTGAGAGGGACCCTGAGTTTGCGGCCTCAAGTGGAATGGACACTGCGATACCCTGACTCGAAATAAGGCCGGATATCCCTGCAGTGGCTTGAATCCAGACTCGTCTTGCATCTCCCAAGACGAAAGGATGTCTGAATCCCCTGTGGAGACCACAGAGAAAGACCTAGTTCCCCAGCTGATCGAGACCGGAGGCCTCACATCCATTGAAAACTCCAGAGGTACGCGGAGATCAGTGCCTCCAAAGGAGACGATGCCTGACTCCTCGTGAAACTTGATAGGAGTCCCAGGATTCCTGTGCACGTGGAAAGGGACCCTTGGTCTCCCGCCTCAGCTGGAGAGGCGTCCCAATTGCCCTGCCAAGCCTCGAGGAGAATCCCGAGTTGTCCCTCGCAACTAGGCAGGAGTCCTGCCGTCGCTGAACAAACACGTGGTTGGAAGCGCCATCCCCGTCGTAACTCGAGAATATACCCCAGGTTCCCGCCGCAACTCCAGAAAAACCATGAGACTTCCCCCTCGCCGCGAGATGAGGCCCGATTCCCCTGCACTGCGTGGAGAGCAATTCCGTGTTGCACATCACACATGGAAGGAGCCTTGATTTCCTTGATGGCACTCCAGAGAAAACCCAAGAACACTGTTTCAAGGCTAGCGGGATCCGGAGGTCACTGTAGCAACACGAAAGAGCTCCGTGGACCAAGAATCAACTCGAGATGAGAGGTTATTCCCTGGCTTCGACTCCAGAGGAATACCACCTTACCACAAGCACTTCAAGGGGAGGCTTCTCTCAGCTCTACATATGTGCTGAGTTTTTGGTCTCAAGTGGAATGGACACCGAGATGCCCTGACTCGAAATAAGGCCAGATATCCCTGCAGTGACTTGAATGCAGGCTCGTCTTGCATCTCCCAAGAAGAAAGGATGTCTGAATCCCCTGTGGAGACCACAGAGAAAGACCTAGTTCCCCACCTCATCGGGACCGGAGGCCTCACGTCCTTTGAAAACTCCAGAGGTACACGGAGATCAGTGCCTCCAAAGGAGACGATGCCTGACTCCTCGTGAAACTTGATAGGAGTCCCAGGATTCCTGTGGCACGTGGAATGGGACACTGGTCTCCCGCCTCAGCTGGAGAGGCGTCCCAATTGCCCTGCCAAGCCTCGAGGAGAATCCCGAGTTGTCCCTCGCAACTAGGCAGGAGTCCTGACGTCGCTGAACAAACACGTGGGTGGAGGGACCATCCCCGTCTTAACTCGAGAATATACCCCAGGGTCCCGCCGCAACTCGAGAAAAACCATGAGACTTCCCCCTCGCCGCGATATGAGGCCCGATTCCCCTGCACTGCGTGCAGAGCAATTCCGTGTTGCACATCACACATGAAAGGAGCCTTGATTTCCTTGATGGCACTCCAGAGAAACCCCAAGAACACTGTTTCAAGGCTAGCGGGATCCTGAGGTCACTGTAGCAACAGGAAAGAGCTCCGTGGACCAACAATCAACTCGAGATGAGAGGTTAGTCCCTGGCTTCGACTCCAGAGAAATACCACCTTACCACAAGCACCTCAAGAGGAGGCTTCTCTCAGCTCTAGCTATGTGCTGAGTTTGCGGCCTCAAGTGGAATGAAAACCGCGATGCCCTGACTCGAAATAAGGCCGGATATCCCTGCAGTGACTTGAATGCAGGCTCGTCTTGCATCTCCCAAGACGAAAGGATGTCCGAATCCCCTGTGGAGACCACAGAAAAAGACCTAGTTCCCCACCTCATGGCGACCGGAGGCCTCACATCCTTTGAAAACTCCAGAGGTACGCGGAGATCAGTGCCTCCAAAGGAGACGATGCCTGACTCCTCCTGAAACTTGATAGGAGTCCCAGGATTCCTGTGGCACGTGGAAAGGGACCCTTGGTCTCCCGCCTCAGCTGGAGAGGCGTCCCAATTGCCCTGCCAAGCCTCGAGGAGAATCCCGAGTTGTCCGTCGCAACTAGGCAGGAGTCCTGCCGTCGCGGAACAAACACGTGGGTGGAAGGGCCATCCCCGTCGTAACTCGAGAATATACCCCAGGTTCCCGCCGCAACTCGAGAAAAACCATGAGACTTCCCCCTCGCCGCGATATGAGGCCGGATTCCCCTGCACTGCGTGCAGAGCAATTCCGTGTTGCACATCACACATGAAAGGAGCCTTGATTTCCTTGATGGCACTCCAGAGAAACCCCAAGAACACTGTTTCAAGGCTAGCGGGATCCTGAGGTCACTGTAGCAACACGAAAGAGCTCCGTGGACCAAAAATCAACTCGAGATGAGAGGTTAGTCCCTGGCTTCGACTCCAGGGGAATACCACCTTACCAAAAGCACCTCAAGAGGAGGCTTCTCTCAGATCTAGGTATGTGAGAGGGACCCTGAGTTTGCGGCCTCAAGTGGAATGGACACTGCAATGCCCTGACTCGAAATAAGGCCGGATATCCCTGCAGTGACTTGAATGCAGGCTCGTCTTGCATCTCCCAAGACGAAAGGATGTCCGAATCCCCTGTGGAGACCACAGAAAAAGACCTAGTTCCCCACCTCATCGCGACCGGAGGCCTCACATCCTTTGAAAACTCCAGAGGTACGCGGAGATCAGTGCCTCCAAAGGAGACGATGCCTGACTCCTCGTGAAACTTGATAGGAGTCCCAGGATTCCTGTGGCACGTGGAAAGGGACCCTTGGTCTCCCGTCTCAGCTGGAGAGGCGTCCCAATTGCCCTGCCAAGCCTCGAGGAGAATCCCGAGTGGTCCCTCGCAACTAGGCAGGAGTTCTGACGTCGCTGAACAAACACGTGGGTGGAAGGGCCATCCCCGTCGTAACTCGAGAATATATCCCAGGTTCCCGCCGCAACTCGAGAAAAACCATGAGACTTCCCCCTCGCCGCGATATGAGGCCCGATTCCCCTGCACTGCGTGCAGAGCAATTCCGTGTTGCACATCACACATGAAAGGAGCCTTGATTTCCTTGATGGCACTCCAGAGAAACCCCAAGAACACTGTTTCAAGGCTAGCGGGATCCTGAGGTCACTGTAGCAACAGGAAAGAGCTCCGTGGACCAACAATCAACTCGAGATGAGAGGTTAGTCCCTGGCTTCGACTCCAGAGGAATACCACCTTACCACAAGCAGCTCAAGAGGAGGCTTCTCTCAGCTCTAGCTATGTGCTGAGTTTGCGGCCTCTAGTAGAATGGAAACCGCGATGCCCTGACTCGAAATAAGGCCGGATATCCCTGCAGTGACTTGAATGCAGGCTCGTCTTGCATCACCCAAGACGAAAGGATGTCCGAATCCCCTGTGGAGACCACAGAAAAAGACCTAGTTCCCCACCTCATCGCGACCGGAGGCCTCACATCTTTTGAAAACTCCAGAGGTACGCGGAGATCAGTGCCTCCAAAGGAGACGATGACTGACTCCTCGTGAAACTTGATAGGAGTCCCAGGATCCCTGTGGCACGTGGAAAGGGATCCTTGGTCTCCCGCCTCAGCGGGAGAGTCGTCCCAATTGCCCTGCCAAGCCTCGAGGAGACTCCCGAGTTGTCCCTCGCAACTAGGCCGGAGTCCTGACGTGGCTGAACAAACACGTGGGTGGAAGGGCCATCCCCGACGTAACTCGAGAATATACCCCAGGTTCCCGCCGCAACTCGAGAAAAACCATGAGACTTCCCCCTCGCCGCGAGATGAGGCCCGATTTCCCTGCACGGCGTGCAGAGCAATTCCGTGTTGCACATCACACATGAAAGGAGCCTTGATTTCCTTGATGGCACTCCAGAGAAACCCCAAGAACACTGTTTCAAGGCTAGAGGGATCCTGAGGTCACTGTAGCAACACGAAAGAGCTCTGTGGACCAAAAATCAACTCGAGATGAGAGGTTAGTCCCTGGCTTCGACTCCAGAGGAATACCACCTTACCACAAGCACCTCAAGAGGAGGCTTCCCTCAGCTCTAGGTATGTGAGAGGGACCCTGAGTTTGCGGCCTGAAGTGGAATGGACACCGCGATGCCCTGACTCGAAAGAAGGCCGGATATCCCTGCAGTGACTTGAATGCAGGCTCGTCTTGCATCTCCGAAGATGAAAGGATATCTGAATCCCCTGTGGAGACCACAGAGAAAGACCTAGTTCCCCACCTCATCGCGACCGGAGGCCTCACATCCTTTGAAAACTCCAGAGGTACGCGGAGATCAGTGCCTCCAAAGGAGACGATGCCTGACTCCTCGTGAAACTTTATAGGAGTCCCAGGATTACTGTGGCACGTGGAAAGGGACCCTTGGTCTCCCGCCTCAGCTGGAGAGGCGTCCCAATTGCCCTGCCAAGCCTCGAGGAGAATCCCGAGTTGTCCCTCGCAACTAGGCAGGAGTCCTGACGTCGCTGAAGAAACACGTGGGTGGAAGGGCCATCCCCGTCGTAACTCGAGAATATACCCCAGGTTCCCGCCGCAACTCGAGAAAAACCATGAGACTTCCCCCTCGCCGTGAGATGAGGCCCGATTCCCCTGCACTGCATGCAGAGCAATTCCGTGTTGCACATCAAACAAGAAAGGAGCCTTGATTTCCTTGATGGCACTCCAGAGAAACCCCAAGAACACTGTTTCAAGGCTAGAGGGATCCGGAGGACACTGTAGCAACACGAAAGAGCTCCGTGGACCAAAAATCAACTCGAGATGAGAGGTTAGTCCCTGCCTTCGACTCCAGAGGAATACCACCTTAACACAAGCACCTCAAGAGAAGGCCTCTCTCAGCTTGAGGTATGTGAGAGGGACCCTGAGTTTGCGGCCTCAAGTGGAATGGACACCGCGATGCCCTGGCTCGAAATAAGGCCGGATATCCCTGCAGTGACTTGAATGCAGGCTCGTCTTGCATCTCCCAAGACGAAAGGATGTCTGAATCCCCTATGGAGACCACAGAGAAACACCTAGTTCCCCACCTCATGGCGACCGGAGGCCTCACATCCTTTGAAAACTCCAGAGGTACGCGGAGATCAGTGCCTCCAAAGGAGACGATGCCTGACTCCTCGTGAAACTTGATAGGAGTCCCAGGATTCCTGTGGCACGTAGAAAGGGACCCTTGGTCTCCCACCTCAGCTGGAGAGGCATCCCAATTGCCCTGCTAAGCCTCGAGGAGAATCCCGAGTTGTCCCTCGCAACTAGGCAGGAGTCCTGACGTCGCTGAACAAACACGTGGGTGGAAGGGCCATCCCCGTCGTAACTCGAGAATATACCCCAGGTTCCCGCCGCAACTCGAGAAAAACCATGAGATTTCCCACTCGCCGCGAGATGAGGCCCGATTCCCCTGCACTGCGTGCAGAGCAATTCCGTTTTGCACATCACACATGAAAGGAGCCTTGATTTCCTTGATGGCACTCCAGAGAAACCGCAAGAACACTGTTTCAAGGCTAGAGGGATCCTGAGGTCACAGTAGCAACACGAAAGAGCTCCGTGGACCAAAAATCAACTCAAGATGAGAGGTTAGTCCCTGGCTTCGACTCCAGAGGAATACCACCTTACCACAAGCACCTCAAGAAGAGGCTTCTCTCAGCTCTAGCTATGTGAGAGGGACCCTGAGTTTGCGGCCTCAAGTGGAATGGACACCGCTATTCCCTGATGCGAAATAAGGCCGGATATCCCTGCAGTGACTTGAATGCAGGCTCGTCTTGCATCTCCCAAGACGAAAGGATGTCTGAATCCCCTGTGGAGACCACAGAGAAAGACCTAGTTCCCCACCTCATCGCGACCGGAGGCCTCACATCCTTTGAAAATTCCAGAGGTATGCGGAGATCAGTGCCTCCAAAGGAGACGATGCCTGACTCCTCGTGAAACTTGATAGGAGTCCCAGGATTCCTGTGGTACGTGGAAAGGGACCCTTGGTCTCCCGCCTCAGCTGGAGAGGCGTCCCAATTGCCCTGCCAAGCCTCGAGGAGAATCCCGAGTTGTCCCTCGCAACTAGGCAGGAGTCTGACGTCGCTGAACAAACACGTGTGTGGAAGGGCCATCCCCGTCGTAACTCGAGAATATACCCCAGGTTCCCGCCGCAACTCGAGAAAAACCATGAGACTTCCCCTCGCCGTGAGATGAGGCCCGATTCCCCTGCACTGCATGCAGAGCAATTCCGTGTTGCACATCAAACAAGAAAGGAGCCTTGATTTCCTTGATGGCACTCCAGAGAAACCCCAAGAACACTGTTTCAAGGCTAGAGGGATCCGGAGGACACTGTAGCAACACGAAAGAGCTCCGTGGACCAAAAATCAACTCGAGATGAGAGCTTAGTCCCTGGCTTCGACTCCAGAGGAATACCACCTTACCACAAGCACCTCAAGAGGAGGCTTCTCTCAGATCTAGGTATGTGAGAGGGACCCTGAGTTTGCGGCTTCAAGTGGAATGGACACCGCGATGCCCTGGCTCGAAATAAGGCCGGATATCCCTGCAGGGACTTGAATGCAGGCTCGTCTTGCATCTCCCAAGACGAAAGGATGTCTGAATCCCCTGTGGAGACCACAGAGAAAGACCTAGTTCCCCACCTCATCGCGACGGGAGGCCTCACATCCTTTGAAAACTCCAGAGGTACGCGGAGATCAGTGCCTCCAAAGGAGAGGATGCCTGACTCCTCGTGAAACTTGATAGGAGTCCCAGGAGTCCTGTGGCACGTGGATAGGGAACCTTGGTCTCCCGCCTCAGCTGGAGAGGCGTCCCAATTGCCCTGCCAAGCCTCGAGGAGAATCCCGAGTGGTCCCTCGCAACTAGGCAGGAGTCCTGAAGTCGCTGAACAAACACGTGTGTGGAAGGGCCATCTCCGTTGTAACTCGAGAATATACCCCAGGTTCCCGCCGCAACTCGAGAAAAACCATGAGACTTCCCCCTCGCCGCGATATGAGGCCCGATTCCCCTGCACTGCGTGCAGAGCAATTCCGTGTTGCACATCACACATGAAAGGAGCCTTGATTTCCTTGATGGCACTCCAGAGAAACCCCAAGAACACTGTTTCAAGGCTAGCAGGATCCTGAGGTCACTGTAGCAACAGGAAAGAGCTCTGTGGACCAACAATCAACTCGAGATGAGAGGTTAGTCCCTGGCTTCGACTCCAGAGGAATACCAACTTACCACAAGCACCTCAAGAGGAGGCTTCTCTCAGCTCTAGGTATGTGAGAGGGACCCTGAGTTTGCGGCCTCAAGTGGAATGGACACCGCGATGCCCTGACTCGAAATAAGGCCGGATATCCCTGCAGTGACTTGAATGCAGGCTCGTCTTGCATCTCCCAAGATGAAAGGATGTCTGAATCCCCTGTGGAGACCACAGAGAAAGAACTAGTTCCCCACCTCATCGCGACCGGAGGCCTCACATCCTTTGAAAACTTCAGAGGTACGCGGAGATCAGTGCCTCCAAAGGAGACGATGCCTGACTCCTCGTGAAACTTGATAGGAGTCCCAGGATTCCTGTGCACGTGGAAAGGGACCCTTGGTCTCCCGCCTCAGCTGGAGAGGCGTCCCAATTGCCCTGCCAAGCCTCGAGGAGAATCCCGAGTTGTCCCTCGCAACTAGGCAGGAGTCCTGCCGTCGCTGAACAAACACGTGGTTGGAAGGTCCATCCCCGTCGTAACTCGAGAATATACCCCAGGTTCCCGCCGCAACTCGAGAAAAACCATGAGACTTCCCCCTCGCCGCGAGATGAGGCCCGATTTCCCTACACTGCGTGCAGAGCAATTCGGTGTTGCACATCACACATGAAAGGAGCCTTGATTTCCTTGATGGCACTCCAGAGAAACCCCAAGAACACTGTTTCAAGGCTACCGGGATCCTGAGGTCACTGTAGCAACAGGAAAGAGATCCGTGGACCAAGAATCAACTCGAGATGAGAGGTTAGTCCCTGGCTTCGACTCCAGAGGAATACCACCTTACCACAAGCAACTCAAGAGGAGGCTTCTCTCAGCTCTAGCTATGTGCTAAGTTTGCGGCCTCAAGTGGAATGGAAACCGCGATGCCCTGACTCGAAATAAGGCCGGATATCCCTGCAGTGACTTGAATGCAGGCTCGTCTTGCATCTCCCAAGACGAAAGGATGTCCGAATCCCCTGTGGAGACCACAGAAAAAGACCTAGTTCCCCACCTCATCGCGACCGGAGGCCTCACATCCTTTGAAAACTCCAGAGGTACGCGGAGATCAGTGCCTCCAAAGGAGACGATGCCTGACTCCTCGTGAAACTTGATAGGAGTCCCAGGATTCCTGTGGCACGTGGAAAGGGAACCTTGGTCTCCCGCCTCAGCAGGAGAGGCGGCCCAATTGCCCTGCCAAGCCTCGAGGAGAATCCCGAGTGGTCCCTCGCAACTAGGCAGGATTCCTGAAGTCGCTGAACAAACACGTGTGTGGAAGGGCCATCCCCGTTGTAACTCGAGAATATACCCCAGGTTCCCGCCGCAACTCGAGAAAAACCATGAGACTTCCCCCTCGCCGCGAGATGAGGCCCGATTCCCCTGCACTGCGTGCAGAGCAATTCCGTGTTGCACATCACACATGAAAGGAGCCTTGATTTCCTTGATGGCACTCCAGAGAAACCCCAAGAACACTGTTTCAAGGCTAGCGGGATCCTGAGGTCACTGTAGCAAAACGAAAGAGCTCTGTGGACCAACAATCAACTCGAGATGAGAGGTTAGTCCCTATCTTCGACACCAGAGGAATACCACCTTACCACAAGCACCTCAAGAGGAGGCTTCTCTCAGCTCTAGGTATGTGAGAGGGACCCTGAGTTTGCGGCCTCAAGTGGAATGGACACTGCGATGCCCTGACTCAAAATAAGGCCGGATATCCCTGCAGTGACTTGAATGCAGTCTCGTCTTGCATCTCCCAAGACGAAAGGATGTCTGAATCCCCTGTGGAGACAACAGAGAAAGACCTAGTTCCCCACCTCATCGCGACCGGAGGCCTCACATCCTTTGAAAACTCCAGAGGTACGCGGAGATCAGTGCCTCCAAAGGAGACGATGCCTGACTCCTCGTGAAACTTGATAGGATTCCCCGGATTCCTGTGGCACGTGGAAAGGGACCCTTGGTCTCCCACCTCAGCTGGAGAGGCGTCCCAATTGCCCTGTCAAGCCTCGAGGAGAATCCCGAGTTGTCCCTCGCAACTAGGCAGGAGTCCTGACGTCGCTGAACAAACACGTGTGTGGAAGGGCCATCCCCGTCATAACTCGAGAATATTCCCCAGGTTCCCGCCGCAACTCGAGAAAAACCATGAGACTTCCCCCTCCCCGCGAGATGAGGCCCGATTCCCCTGCACTGCGTGCAGAGCAATTCCGTGTTGCACATCACACATGAAAGGAGCCTTGATTTCCTTGATGGCACTCCAGAGAAACCCCAAGAACACTGTTTCAAGGCTAGAGGGATCCTGAGGTCACTGTAGCAACACGAAAGAGCTCCGTGGACCAAAAATCAACTCGAGATGAGAGGTTAGTCCCTGGCTTCAACTCCAGAGGAATACCACCTTACCACAAGCACCTCAAGAGGAGGCTTCTCTCAGCTCTAGGTATGTGAGAGGGACCCTGAGTTTGCGGCCTCAAGTGGAATGGACACCGCGAAGCTCTGGATCGAAATAAGGCCCCATATCCCTGCAGTGACTTGAATGCAGGCTCGTCTTGCATCTCCCAAGACGAAAGGATGTCTGAATCCCCTGTGGAGACCACAGAGAAAGACCTAGTTCCCCACCTCATCGCGACCGGAGGCCTCACATCCTTTGAAAAATCCAGAGGTACGCGGAGATCAGTGTCTCCAAAGGAGACGATGCCTGACTCCTCGTGAAACTTGATAGGAGTCCCAGCATTCCTGTGGCACGTGGAAAGGGACCCTTGGTCTCACGCCTCAGCTAGAGAGGCGTCCCAATTGCCCTGCCAAGCCTCGAGGAGAATCCCGAGTTGTCCCTCGCAACTAGGCAGGAGTCCTGCCGTCGCTGAACTAACACGTGTGTGGAGGAGCCATTCGCGTCGTAACTCGAGAATATACCCCAGGTTCCCGCCGCAACTCGAAAAAACCATGAGACTTCCCCCTCGCCGCGAGATGAGGCCCGATTCCCCTGCACTGCGTGCAGAGCAATTCCGTGTTGCACATCACACATGAAAGGAGCCTTGATTTCCTTGATGGCACTCCAGAGAAACCCCAAGAACACTGTTTCAAGGCTAGAGGGATCCTGAGGTCACTGTAGCAACAGGAAAGAGCTCCGTGGACCAAAAATCAACTCGAGATGAGAGGTTAGTCCCTGGCTTCGACTCCAGAGGAATACCACCTTACCACAAGCACCTCAAGAGGAGGCTTCTCTCAGCTCTAGGTATGTGAGAGGGACCCTGAGTTTGCGGCCTCAAGTGGAATGGACACCGCGATGCCCTGACTCGAAATAAGGCCGGATATCCCTGCAGTGACTTGAATGCAGGCTCGTCTTGCATCTCCCAAGATGAAAGGATGTCTGAATCCCCTGTGGAGACCACAGAGAAAGAACTAGTTCCCCACCTCATCGCGACCGGAGGCCTCACATCCTTTGAAAACTTCAGAGGTACGCGGAGATCAGTGCCTCCAAAGGAGACGATGCCTGACTCCTCGTGAAACTTGATAGGAGTCCCAGGATTCCTGTGCACGTGGAAAGGGACCCTTGGTCTCCCGCCTCAGCTGGAGAGGCGTCCCAATTGCCCTGCCAAGCCTCGAGGAGAATCCCGAGTTGTCCGTCGCAACTAGGCAGGAGTCCTGCCGTCGCTGAACAAACACGTGGTTGGAAGGTCCATCCCCGTCGTAACTCGAGAATATACCCCAGGTTCCCGCCGCAACTCGAGAAAAACCATGAGACTTCCCCCTCGCCGCGAGATGAGGCCCGATTTCCCTACACTGCGTGCAGAGCAATTCGGTGTTGCACATCACACATGAAAGGAGCCTTGATTTCCTTGATGGCACTCCAGAGAAACCCCAAGAACACTGTTTCAAGGCTACCGGGATCCTGAGGTCACTGTAGCAACAGGAAAGAGATCCGTGGACCAAGAATCAACTCGAGATGAGAGGTTAGTCCCTGGCTTCGACTCCAGAGGAATACCACCTTACCACAAGCAACTCAAGAGGAGGCTTCTCTCAGCTCTAGCTATGTGCTAAGTTTGCGGCCTCAAGTGGAATGGAAACCGCGATGCCCTGACTCGAAATAAGGCCGGATATCCCTGCAGTGACTTGAATGCAGGCTCGTCTTGCATCTCCCAAGACGAAAGGATGTCCGAATCCCCTGTGGAGACCACAGAAAAAGACCTAGTTCCCCACCTCATCGCGACCGGAGGCCTCACATCCTTTGAAAACTCCAGAGGTACGCGGAGATCAGTGCCTCCAAAGGAGACGATGCCTGACTCCTCGTGAAACTTGATAGGAGTCCCAGGATTCCTGTGGCACGTGGAAAGGGAACCTTGGTCTCCCGCCTCAGCAGGAGAGGCGTCCCAATTGCCCTGCCAAGCCTCGAGGAGAATCCCGAGTGGTCCCTCGCAACTAGGCAGGATTCCTGAAGTCGCTGAACAAACACGTGTGTGGAAGGGCCATCCCCGTTGTAACTCGAGAATATACCCCAGGTTCCCGCCGCAACTCGAGAAAAACCATGAGACTTCCCCCTCGCCGCGAGATGAGGCCCGATTCCCCTGCACTGCGTGCAGAGCAATTCCGTGTTGCACATCACACATGAAAGGAGCCTTGATTTCCTTGATGGCACTCCAGAGAAACCCCAAGAACACTGTTTCAAGGCTAGCGGGATCCTGAGGTCACTGTAGCAAAACGAAAGAGCTCTGTGGACCAACAATCAACTCGAGATGAGAGGTTAGTCCCTATCTTCGACACCAGAGGAATACCACCTTACCACAAGCACCTCAAGAGGAGGCTTCTCTCAGCTCTAGGTATGTGAGAGGGACCCTGAGTTTGCGGCCTCAAGTGGAATGGACACTGCGATGCCCTGACTCAAAATAAGGCCGGATATCCCTGCAGTGACTTGAATGCAGTCTCGTCTTGCATCTCCCAAGACGAAAGGATGTCTGAATCCCCTGTGGAGACAACAGAGAAAGACCTAGTTCCCCACCTCATCGCGACCGGAGGCCTCACATCCTTTGAAAACTCCAGAGGTACGCGGAGATCAGTGCCTCCAAAGGAGACGATGCCTGACTCCTCGTGAAACTTGATAGGATTCCCCGGATTCCTGTGGCACGTGGAAAGGGACCCTTGGTCTCCCACCTCAGCTGGAGAGGCGTCCCAATTGCCCTGTCAAGCCTCGAGGAGAATCCCGAGTTGTCCCTCGCAACTAGGCAGGAGTCCTGACGTCGCTGAACAAACACGTGTGTGGAAGGGCCATCCCCGTCATAACTCGAGAATATTCCCCAGGTTCCCGCCGCAACTCGAGAAAAACCATGAGACTTCCCCCTCCCCGCGAGATGAGGCCCGATTCCCCTGCACTGCGTGCAGAGCAATTCCGTGTTGCACATCACACATGAAAGGAGCCTTGATTTCCTTGATGGCACTCCAGAGAAACCCCAAGAACACTGTTTCAAGGCTAGAGGGATCCTGAGGTCACTGTAGCAACACGAAAGAGCTCCGTGGACCAAAAATCAACTCGAGATGAGAGGTTAGTCCCTGGCTTCAACTCCAGAGGAATACCACCTTACCACAAGCACCTCAAGAGGAGGCTTCTCTCAGCTCTAGGTATGTGAGAGGGACCCTGAGTTTGCGGCCTCAAGTGGAATGGACACCGCGAAGCTCTGGATCGAAATAAGGCCCCATATCCCTGCAGTGACTTGAATGCAGGCTCGTCTTGCATCTCCCAAGACGAAAGGATGTCTGAATCCCCTGTGGAGACCACAGAGAAAGACCTAGTTCCCCACCTCATCGCGACCGGAGGCCTCACATCCTTTGAAAAATCCAGAGGTACGCGGAGATCAGTGTCTCCAAAGGAGACGATGCCTGACTCCTCGTGAAACTTGATAGGAGTCCCAGCATTCCTGTGGCACGTGGAAAGGGACCCTTGGTCTCACGCCTCAGCTAGAGAGGCGTCCCAATTGCCCTGCCAAGCCTCGAGGAGAATCCCGAGTTGTCCCTCGCAACTAGGCAGGAGTCCTGCCGTCGCTGAACTAACACGTGTGTGGAGGAGCCATTCGCGTCGTAACTCGAGAATATACCCCAGGTTCCCGCCGCAACTCGAAAAAACCATGAGACTTCCCCCTCGCCGCGAGATGAGGCCCGATTCCCCTGCACTGCGTGCAGAGCAATTCCGTGTTGCACATCACACATGAAAGGAGCCTTGATTTCCTTGATGGCACTCCAGAGAAACCCCAAGAACACTGTTTCAAGGCTAGAGGGATCCTGAGGTCACTGTAGCAACAGGAAAGAGCTCCGTGGACCAAAAATCAACTCGAGATGAGAGGTTAGTCCCTGGCTTCGACTCCAGAGGAATACCACCTTACCACAAGCACCTCAAGAGGAGGCTTCTCTCAGCTCTAGGTATGTGAGAGGGACCCTGAGTTTGCGGCCTCAAGTGGAATGGACACCGCGATGCCCTGACTCGAAATAAGGCCGGATATCCCTGCAGTGACTTGAATGCAGGCTCGTCTTGCATCTCCCAAGACGAAAGGATGTCTGAATCCCCTGTGGAGACCACAGAGAAAGACCTAGTTCTCCACCTCATTGCGACCGGAGGCCTCACATCCTTTGAAAACTCCAGAGGTACGCGGAGATCAGTGCCTCCAAAGGGGACGATGCCTGACTCCTCGTGAAACTTGATAGGATTCCCCGGATTCCTGTGGCACGTGGAAAGGGACCCTTGGTCTCCCGCCTCAGCTGGAGAGGCGTCCCAATTGCCCTGCCAAGCCTCGAGGAGAATCCCGAGTTGTCCCTCGCAACTAGGCAGGAGTCCTGACGTCGCTGAACAAACACGTGTGTGGAAGGGCCATCGCCGTCATAACTCCAGAATATTCCCCAGGTTCCCGCCGCAACTCGAGAAAAACCATGAGACTTCCCCCTCGCCGCGAGATGAGGCCCGATTCCCCTGCACTGCGTGCAGAGCAATTCCGTGTTGCACATCACACATGAAAGGAGCCTTGATTTCCTTGATGGCACTCCAGAGAAACCCCAAGAACACTGTTTCAAGGCTAGAGGGATCCTGAGGTCACTGTATCAACACGAAAGAGCTCCGTGGACCAAAAATCAACTCGAGATGAGAGGTTAGTCCCTGGCTTCAACTCCAGAGGAATACCAACTTACCACAAGCACCTCAAGAGGAGGCATCTCTCAGCTTTAGGTATGTGAGAGGGACCCTGAGTTTGCGGCCTCAAGTGGAATGGACACCGCGAAGCTCTGGATCGAAATAAGGCCGGATATCCCTGCAGTGACTTGAATGCAGGCTCGTCTTGCATCTCCCAAGACGAAAGGATGTCTGAATCACCTGTGTAGACCACAGAGAAAGACCTAGTTCCCCACCTCATCGCGACCGGAGGCCTCACATCCTTTGAAAATTCCAGAGGTACGCGGAGATCAGTGCCTCCAAAGGAGACGATGCCTGACTCCTCGTGAAACTTGATAGGAGTCCCAGGATTCCTGTGGCACGTGGAAAGGGACCCTTGGTCTCCCGCCTCAGCTGGAGAGGCGTCCCAATTGCCCTGAAAAGCCTCGAGGAGAATCCCGAGTTGTCCCTCGCAACTAGGCAGGAGTCCTGACGTCGCTGAACAAACATGTGGGTGGAAGGGCCATCCCCGTCGTAACTCGAGAATATACCCCAGGTTCCTGCCGCAACTCGAGAAAAACAATGAGAGTTCCCCCTCGCCGCGAGATGAGGCACGATTCCCCTGCACTGCATGCAGAGCAATTCCGTGTTGCTCATCACACATGAATGTAGCCTTGATTTCCTTGATGGCACTCCAGAGAAACCCCAAGAACACTGTTTCAAGGCTAGAGGGATCCTGAGGTCACTGTAGCAACACGAAAGAGCTCCGTGGACCAAAAATCAACTCGAGATGAGAGGTTAGTCCCTGGCTTCGACACCAGAGGAATACCACCTTACCACAAGCACCTCAAGAGGAGGCTTCTCTCAGCTCTAGGTATGTGAGAGGGACCCTGAGTTTGCGGCCTCAAGTGGAATGGACACTGCGATGCCCTGGCTCGAAATAAGGCCGGATATCCCTGCAGTGACTTGAATGCAGGCTCGTCTTGCATCTCCCAAGACGAAAGGATGTCTGAATCCCCTATGGAGACCACAGAGAAAGACCTAGTTCCCCACCTCATGGCGACCGGAGGCCTCACATCCTTTGAAAACTCCAGAGGTACGCGGAGATCAGTGCCTCCAAAGGAGACGATGCCTGACTCCTCGTGAAACTTGATAGGAGTCCCAGGATTCCTGTGGCACGTAGAAAGGGACCCTTGGTCTCCCACCTCAGCTGGAGAGGCATCCCAATTGCCCTGCTAAGCCTCGAGGAGAATCCCGAGTTGTCCCTCGCAACTAGGCAGGAGTCCTGACGTCGCTGAACAAACACGTGGGTGGAAGGGCCATCCCCGTCGTAACTCGAGAATATACCCCAGGTTCCCGCCGCAACTCGAGAAAAACCATGAGATTTCCCCCTCGCCGCGAGATGAGGCCCGATTCCCCTGCACTGCGTGCAGAGCAATTCCGTTTTGCACATCACACATGAAAGGAGCCTTGATTTCCTTGATGGCACTCCAGAGAAACCCCAAGAACACTGTTTCAAGGCTAGAGGGATCCTGAGGTCACAGTAGCAACACGAAAGAGCTCCGTGGACCAAAAATCAACTCAAGATGAGAGGTTAGTCCCTGGCTTCGACTCCAGAGGAATACCACCTTACCACAAGCACCTCAAGAAGAGGCTTCTCTCAGCTCTAGCTATGTGAGAGGGACCCTGAGTTTGCGGCCTCAAGTGGAATGGACACCGCTATTCCCTGATGCGAAATAAGGCCGGATATCCCTGCAGTGACTTGAATGCAGGCTCGTCTTGCATCTCCCAAGACGAAAGGATGTCTGAATCCCCTGTGGAGACCACAGAGAAAGACCTAGTTCCCCACCTCATCGCGACCGGAGGCCTCACATCCTTTGAAAATTCCAGAGGTATGCGGAGATCAGTGCCTCCAAAGGAGACGATGCCTGACTCCTCGTGAAACTTGATAGGAGTCCCAGGATTCCTGTGGTACGTGGAAAGGGACCCTTGGTCTCCCGCCTCAGCTGGAGAGGCGTCCCAATTGCCCTGCCAAGCCTCGAGGAGAATCCCGAGTTGTCCCTCGCAACTAGGCAGGAGTCTGACGTCGCTGAACAAACACGTGTGTGGAAGGGCCATCCCCGTCGTAACTCGAGAATATACCCCAGGTTCCCGCCGCAACTCGAGAAAAACCATGAGACTTCCCCTCGCCGTGAGATGAGGCCCGATTCCCCTGCACTGCATGCAGAGCAATTCCGTGTTGCACATGAAACAAGAAAGGAGCCTTGATTTCCTTGATGGCACTCCAGAGAAACCCCAAGAACACTGTTTCAAGGCTAGAGGGATCCGGAGGACACTGTAGCAACACGAAAGAGCTCCGTGGACCAAAAATCAACTCGAGATGAGAGGTTAGTCCCTGGCTTCGACTCCAGAGGAATACCACCTTACCACAAGCACCTCAAGAGGAGGCTTCTCTCAGATCTAGGTATGTGAGAGGGACCCTGAGTTTGCGGCTTCAAGTGGAATGGACACCGCGATGCCCTGGCTCGAAATAAGGCCGGATATCCCTGCAGGGACTTGAATGCAGGCTCGTCTTGCATCTCCCAAGACGAAAGGATGTCTGAATCCCCTGTGGAGACCACAGAGAAAGACCTAGTTCCCCACCTCATCGCGACGGGAGGCCTCACATCCTTTGAAAACTCCAGAGGTACGCGGAGATCAGTGCCTCCAAAGGAGAGGATGCCTGACTCCTCGTGAAACTTGATAGGAGTCCCAGGAGTCCTGTGGCACGTGGATAGGGAACCTTGGTCTCCCGCCTCAGCTGGAGAGGCGTCCCAATTGCCCTGCCAAGCCTCGAGGAGAATCCCGAGTGGTCCCTCGCAACTAGGCAGGAGTCCTGAAGTCGCTGAACAAACACGTGTGTGGAAGGGCCATCTCCGTTGTAACTCGAGAATATACCCCAGGTTCCCGCCGCAACTCGAGAAAAACCATGAGACTTCCCCCTCGCCGCGATATGAGGCCCGATTCCCCTGCACTGCGTGCAGAGCAATTCCGTGTTGCACATCACACATGAAAGGAGCCTTGATTTCCTTGATGGCACTCCAGAGAAACCCCAAGAACACTGTTTCAAGGCTAGCAGGATCCTGAGGTCACTGTAGCAACAGGAAAGAGCTCTGTGGACCAACAATCAACTCGAGATGAGAGGTTAGTCCCTGGCTTCGACTCCAGAGGAATACCAACTTACCACAAGCACCTCAAGAGGAGGCTTCTCTCAGCTCTAGGTATGTGAGAGGGACCCTGAGTTTGCGGCCTCAAGTGGAATGGACACCGCGATGCCCTGACTCGAAATAAGGCCGGATATCCCTGCAGTGACTTGAATGCAGGCTCGTCTTGCATCTCCCAAGATGAAAGGATGTCTGAATCCCCTGTGGAGACCACAGAGAAAGAACTAGTTCCCCACCTCATCGCGACCGGAGGCCTCACATCCTTTGAAAACTTCAGAGGTACGCGGAGATCAGTGCCTCCAAAGGAGACGATGCCTGACTCCTCGTGAAACTTGATAGGAGTCCCAGGATTCCTGTGCACGTGGAAAGGGACCCTTGGTCTCCCGCCTCAGCTGGAGAGGCGTCCCAATTGCCCTGCCAAGCCTCGAGGAGAATCCCGAGTTGTCCGTCGCAACTAGGCAGGAGTCCTGCCGTCGCTGAACAAACACGTGGTTGGAAGGGCCATCCCCGTCGTAACTCGAGAATATACCCCAGGTTCCCGCCGCAACTCGAGAAAAACCATGAGACTTCCCCCTCGCCGCGAGATGAGGCCCGATTTCCCTACACTGCGTGCAGAGCAATTCGGTGTTGCACATCACACATGAAAGGAGCCTTGATTTCCTTGATGGCACTCCAGAGAAACCCCAAGAACACTGTTTCAAGGCTACCGGGATCCTGAGGTCACTGTAGCAACAGGAAAGAGATCCGTGGACCAAGAATCAACTCAAGATGAGAGGTTAGTCCCTGGCTTCGACTCCAGAGGAATACCACCTTACCACAAGCAACTCAAGAGGAGGCTTCTCTCAGCTCTAGCTATGTGCTAAGTTTGCGGCCTCAAGTGGAATGGAAACCGCGATGCCCTGACTCGAAATAAGGCCGGATATCCCTGCAGTGACTTGAATGCAGGCTCGTCTTGCATCTCCCAAGACGAAAGGATGTCCGAATCCCCTGTGGAGACCACAGAAAAAGACCTAGTTCCCCACCTCATCGCGACCGGAGGCCTCACATCCTTTGAAAACTCCAGAGGTACGCGGAGATCAGTGCCTCCAAAGGAGACGATGCCTGACTCCTCGTGAAACTTGATAGGAGTCCCAGGATTCCTGTGGCACGTGGAAAGGGAACCTTGGTCTCCCGCCTCAGCAGGAGAGGCGTCCCAATTGCCCTGCCAAGCCTCGAGGAGAATCCCGAGTGGTCCCTCGCAACTAGGCAGGATTCCTGAAGTCGCTGAACAAACACGTGTGTGGAAGGGCCATCCCCGTTGTAACTCGAGAATATACCCCAGGTTCCCGCCGCAACTCGAGAAAAAACCATGAGACTTCCCCCTCGCCGCGAGATGAGGCCCGATTCCCCTGCACTGCGTGCAGAGCAATTCCGTGTTGCACATCACACATGAAAGGAGCCTTGATTTCCTTGATGGCACTCCAGAGAAACCCCAAGAACACTGTTTCAAGGCTAGCGGGATCCTGAGGTCACTGTAGCAAAACGAAAGAGCTCTGTGGACCAACAATCAACTCGAGATGAGAGGTTAGTCCCTATCTTCGACACCAGAGGAATACCACCTTACCACAAGCACCTCAAGAGGAGGCTTCTCTCAGCTCTAGGTATGTGAGAGGGACCCTGAGTTTGCGGCCTCAAGTGGAATGGACACTGCGATGCCCTGACTCAAAATAAGGCCGGATATCCCTGCAGTGACTTGAATGCAGTCTCGTCTTGCATCTCCCAAGACGAAAGGATGTCTGAATCCCCTGTGGAGACAACAGAGAAAGACCTAGTTCCCCACCTCATCGCGACCGGAGGCCTCACATCCTTTGAAAACTCCAGAGGTACGCGGAGATCAGTGCCTCCAAAGGAGACGATGCCTGACTCCTCGTGAAACTTGATAGGATTCCCCGGATTCCTGTGGCACGTGGAAAGGGACCCTTGGTCTCCCACCTCAGCTGGAGAGGCGTCCCAATTGCCCTGTCAAGCCTCGAGGAGAATCCCGAGTTGTCCCTCGCAACTAGGCAGGAGTCCTGACGTCGCTGAACAAACACGTGTGTGGAAGGGCCATCCCCGTCATAACTCGAGAATATTCCCCAGGTTCCCGCCGCAACTCGAGAAAAACCATGAGACTTCCCCCTCCCCGCGAGATGAGGCCCGATTCCCCTGCACTGCGTGCAGAGCAATTCCGTGTTGCACATCACACATGAAAGGAGCCTTGATTTCCTTGATGGCACTCCAGAGAAACCCCAAGAACACTGTTTCAAGGCTAGAGGGATCCTGAGGTCACTGTAGCAACACGAAAGAGCTCCGTGGACCAAAAATCAACTCGAGATGAGAGGTTAGTCCCTGGCTTCAACTCCAGAGGAATACCACCTTACCACAAGCACCTCAAGAGGAGGCTTCTCTCAGCTCTAGGTATGTGAGAGGGACCCTGAGTTTGCGGCCTCAAGTGGAATGGACAACCGCGAAGCTCTGGATCGAAATAAGGCCCCATATCCCTGCAGTGACTTGAATGCAGGCTCGTCTTGCATCTCCCAAGACGAAAGGATGTCTGAATCCCCTGTGGAGACCACAGAGAAAGACCTAGTTCCCCACCTCATCGCGACCGGAGGCCTCACATCCTTTGAAAAATCCAGAGGTACGCGGAGATCAGTGTCTCCAAAGGAGACGATGCCTGACTCCTCGTGAAACTTGATAGGAGTCCCAGCATTCCTGTGGCACGTGGAAAGGGACCCTTGGTCTCACGCCTCAGCTAGAGAGGCGTCCCAATTGCCCTGCCAAGCCTCGAGGAGAATCCCGAGTTGTCCCTCGCAACTAGGCAGGAGTCCTGCCGTCGCTGAACTAACACGTGTGTGGAGGAGCCATTCGCGTCGAAACTCGAGAATATACCCCAGGTTCCCGCCGCAACTCGAAAAAACCATGAGACTTCCCCCTCGCCGCGAGATGAGGCCCGATTCCCCTGCACTGCGTGCAGAGCAATTCCGTGTTGCACATCACACATGAAAGGAGCCTTGATTTCCTTGATGGCACTCCAGAGAAACCCCAAGAACACTGTTTTCAAGGCTAGAGGGATCCTGAGGTCACTGTAGCAACAGGAAAGAGCTCCGTGGACCAAAAATCAACTCGAGATGAGAGGTTAGTCCCTGGCTTCGACTCCAGAGGAATACCACCTTACCACAAGCACCTCAAGAGGAGGCTTCTCTCAGCTCTAGTATGTGAGAGGGACCCTGAGTTTGCGGCCTCAAGTGGAATGGACACCGCGATGCCCTGACTCGAAATAAGGCCGGATATCCCTGCAGTGACTTGAATGCAGGCTCGTCTTGCATCTCCCAAGACGAAAGGATGTCTGAATCCCCTGTGGAGACCACAGAGAAAGACCTAGTTCTCCACCTCATCGCGACCGGAGGCCTCACATCCTTTGAAAACTCCAGAGGTACGCGGAGATCAGTGCCTCCAAAGGGGACGATGCCTGACTCCTCGTGAAACTTGATAGGATTCCCCGGATTCCTGTGGCACGTGGAAAGGGACCCTTGGTCTCCCGCCTCAGCTGGAGAGGCGTCCCAATTGCCCTGCCAAGCCTCGAGGAGAATCCCGAGTTGTCCCTCGCAACTCAGGCAGGAGTCCTGACGTCGCTGAACAAACACGTGTGTGGAAGGGCCATCGCCGTCATAACTCCAGAATATTCCCCAGGTTCCCGCCGCAACTCGAGAAAAACCATGAGACTTCCCCCTCGCCGCGAGATGAGGCCCGATTCCCCTGCACTGCGTGCAGAGCAATTCCGTGTTGCACATCACACATGAAAGGAGCCTTGATTTCCTTGATGGCACTCCAGAGAAACCCCAAGAACACTGTTTCAAGGCTAGAGGGATCCTGAGGTCACTGTATCAACACGAAAGAGCTCCGTGGACCAAAAATCAACTCGAGATGAGAGGTTAGTCCCTGGCTTCAACTCCAGAGGAATACCAACTTACCACAAGCACCTCAAGAGGAGGCATCTCTCAGCTTTAGGTATGTGAGAGGGACCCTGAGTTTGCGGCCTCAAGTGGAATGGACACCGCGAAGCTCTGGATCGAAATAAGGCCGGATATCCCTGCAGTGACTTGAATGCAGGCTCGTCTTGCATCTCCCAAGACGAAAGGATGTCTGAATCACCTGTGTAGACCACAGAGAAAGACCTAGTTCCCCACCTCATCGCGACCGGAGGCCTCACATCCTTTGAAAACTCCAGAGGTACGCGGAGATCAGTGCCTCCAAAGGAGACGATGCCTGACTCCTCGTGAAACTTGATAGGAGTCCCAGGATTCCTGTGGCACGTGGAAAGGGACCCTTGGTCTCCCGCCTCAGCTGGAGAGGCGTCCCAATTGCCCTGAAAAGCCTCGAGGAGAATCCCGAGTTGTCCCTCGCAACTAGGCAGGAGTCCTGACGTCGCTGAACAAACATGTGGGTGGAAGGGCCATCCCCGTCGTAACTCGAGAATATACCCCAGGTTCCTGCCGCAACTCGAGAAAAACAATGAGAGTTCCCCCTCGCCGCGAGATGAGGCACGATTCCCCTGCACTGCATGCAGAGCAATTCCGTGTTGCTCATCACACATGAATGTAGCCTTGATTTCCTTGATGGCACTCCAGAGAAACCCCAAGAACACTGTTTCAAGGCTAGAGGGATCCTGAGGTCACTGTAGCAACACGAAAGAGCTCCGTGGACCAAAAATCAACTCGAGATGAGAGGTTAGTCCCTGGCTTCGACACCAGAGGAATACCACCTTACCACAAGCACCTCAAGAGGAGGCTTCTCTCAGCTCTAGGTATGTGAGAGGGACCCTGAGTTTGCGGCCTCAAGTGGAATGGACACTGCGATGCCCTGACTCAAAATAAGGCCGGATATCCCTGCAGTGACTTGAATGCAGTCTCGTCTTGCATCTCCCAAGACGAAAGGATGTCTGAATCCCCTGTGGAGACCACAGAGAAAGACCTAGTTCCCCACCTCATCGCGACCGGAGGCCTCACATCCTTTGAAAACTCCAGAGGTACGCGGAGATCAGTGCCTCCAAAGGGGACGATGCCTGACTCCTTGTGAAACTTGATAGGATTCCCCGGATTCCTGTGGCACGTGGAAAGGGACCCTTGGTCTCCCGCCTCAGCTGGAGAGGCGTCCCAATTGCCCTCCCAAGCCTCGAGGAGAATCCTGAGTTGTCCCTCGCAACTAGGCAGGAGTCCTGCCGTCGCTGAACAAACACGTGGTTGGAAGGTCCATCCCCGTCGTAACTCGAGAATATACCCCAGGTTCCCGCCGCAACTCGAGAAAAACCATGAGACTTCCCCCTCGCCGCGAGATGAGGCCCGATTTCCCTACACTGCGTGCAGAGCAATTCGGTGTTGCACATCACACATGAAAGGAGCCTTGATTTCCTTGATGGCACTCCAGAGAAACCCCAAGAACACTGTTTCAAGGCTACCGGGATCCTGAGGTCACTGTAGCAACAGGAAAGAGATCCGTGGACCAAGAATCAACTCGAGATGAGAGGTTAGTCCCTGGCTTCGACTCCAGAGGAATACCACCTTACCACAAGCAACTCAAGAGGAGGCTTCTCTCAGCTCTAGCTATGTGCTAAGTTTGCGGCCTCAAGTGGAATGGAAACCGCGATGCCCTGACTCGAAATAAGGCCGGATATCCCTGCAGTGACTTGAATGCAGGCTCGTCTTGCATCTCCCAAGACGAAAGGATGTCCGAATCCCCTGTGGAGACCACAGAAAAAGACCTAGTTCCCCACCTCATCGCGACCGGAGGCCTCACATCCTTTGAAAACTCCAGAGGTACGCGGAGATCAGTGCCTCCAAAGGAGACGATGCCTGACTCCTCGTGAAACTTGATAGGAGTCCCAGGATTCCTGTGGCACGTGGAAAGGGAACCTTGGTCTCCCGCCTCAGCAGGAGAGGCGTCCCAATTGCCCTGCCAAGCCTCGAGGAGAATCCCGAGTGGTCCCTCGCAACTAGGCAGGATTCCTGAAGTCGCTGAACAAACACGTGTGTGGAAGGGCCATCCCCGTTGTAACTCGAGAATATACCCCAGGTTCCCGCCGCAACTCGAGAAAAACCATGAGACTTCCCCCTCGCCGCGAGATGAGGCCCGATTCCCCTGCACTGCGTGCAGAGCAATTCCGTGTTGCACATCACACATGAAAGGAGCCTTGATTTCCTTGATGGCACTCCAGAGAAACCCCAAGAACACTGTTTCAAGGCTAGCGGGATCCTGAGGTCACTGTAGCAAAACGAAAGAGCTCTGTGGACCAACAATCAACTCGAGATGAGAGGTTAGTCCCTATCTTCGACACCAGAGGAATACCACCTTACCACAAGCACCTCAAGAGGAGGCTTCTCTCAGCTCTAGGTATGTGAGAGGGACCCTGAGTTTGCGGCCTCAAGTGGAATGGACACTGCGATGCCCTGACTCAAAATAAGGCCGGATATCCCTGCAGTGACTTGAATGCAGTCTCGTCTTGCATCTCCCAAGACGAAAGGATGTCTGAATCCCCTGTGGAGACAACAGAGAAAGACCTAGTTCCCCACCTCATCGCGACCGGAGGCCTCACATCCTTTGAAAACTCCAGAGGTACGCGGAGATCAGTGCCTCCAAAGGAGACGATGCCTGACTCCTCGTGAAACTTGATAGGATTCCCCGGATTCCTGTGGCACGTGGAAAGGGACCCTTGGTCTCCCACCTCAGCTGGAGAGGCGTCCCAATTGCCCTGTCAAGCCTCGAGGAGAATCCCGAGTTGTCCCTCGCAACTAGGCAGGAGTCCTGACGTCGCTGAACAAACACGTGTGTGGAAGGGCCATCCCCGTCATAACTCGAGAATATTCCCCAGGTTCCCGCCGCAACTCGAGAAAAACCATGAGACTTCCCCCTCCCCGCGAGATGAGGCCCGATTCCCCTGCACTGCGTGCAGAGCAATTCCGTGTTGCACATCACACATGAAAGGAGCCTTGATTTCCTTGATGGCACTCCAGAGAAACCCCAAGAACACTGTTTCAAGGCTAGAGGGATCCTGAGGTCACTGTAGCAACACGAAAGAGCTCCGTGGACCAAAAATCAACTCGAGATGAGAGGTTAGTCCCTGGCTTCAACTCCAGAGGAATACCACCTTACCACAAGCACCTCAAGAGGAGGCTTCTCTCAGCTCTAGGTATGTGAGAGGGACCCTGAGTTTGCGGCCTCAAGTGGAATGGACACCGCGAAGCTCTGGATCGAAATAAGGCCCCATATCCCTGCAGTGACTTGAATGCAGGCTCGTCTTGCATCTCCCAAGACGAAAGGATGTCTGAATCCCCTGTGGAGACCACAGAGAAAGACCTAGTTCCCCACCTCATCGCGACCGGAGGCCTCACATCCTTTGAAAAATCCAGAGGTACGCGGAGATCAGTGTCTCCAAAGGAGACGATGCCTGACTCCTCGTGAAACTTGATAGGAGTCCCAGCATTCCTGTGGCACGTGGAAAGGGACCCTTGGTCTCACGCCTCAGCTAGAGAGGCGTCCCAATTGCCCTGCCAAGCCTCGAGGAGAATCCCGAGTTGTCCCTCGCAACTAGGCAGGAGTCCTGCCGTCGCTGAACTAACACGTGTGTGGAGGAGCCATTCGCGTCGTAACTCGAGAATATACCCCAGGTTCCCGCCGCAACTCGAAAAAACCATGAGACTTCCCCCTCGCCGCGAGATGAGGCCCGATTCCCCTGCACTGCGTGCAGAGCAATTCCGTGTTGCACATCACACATGAAAGGAGCCTTGATTTCCTTGATGGCACTCCAGAGAAACCCCAAGAACACTGTTTCAAGGCTAGAGGGATCCTGAGGTCACTGTAGCAACAGGAAAGAGCTCCGTGGACCAAAAATCAACTCGAGATGAGAGGTTAGTCCCTGGCTTCGACTCCAGAGGAATACCACCTTACCACAAGCACCTCAAGAGGAGGCTTCTCTCAGCTCTAGGTATGTGAGAGGGACCCTGAGTTTGCGGCCTCAAGTGGAATGGACACCGCGATGCCCTGACTCGAAATAAGGCCGGATATCCCTGCAGTGACTTGAATGCAGGCTCGTCTTGCATCTCCCAAGACGAAAGGATGTCTGAATCCCCTGTGGAGACCACAGAGAAAGACCTAGTTCTCCACCTCATCGCGACCGGAGGCCTCACATCCTTTGAAAACTCCAGAGGTACGCGGAGATCAGTGCCTCCAAAGGGGACGATGCCTGACTCCTCGTGAAACTTGATAGGATTCCCCGGATTCCTGTGGCACGTGGAAAGGGACCCTTGGTCTCCCGCCTCAGCTGGAGAGGCGTCCCAATTGCCCTGCCAAGCCTCGAGGAGAATCCCGAGTTGTCCCTCGCAACTAGGCAGGAGTCCTGACGTCGCTGAACAAACACGTGTGTGGAAGGGCCATCGCCGTCATAACTCCAGAATATTCCCCAGGTTCCCGCCGCAACTCGAGAAAAACCATGAGACTTCCCCCTCGCCGCGAGATGAGGCCCGATTCCCCTGCACTGCGTGCAGAGCAATTCCGTGTTGCACATCACACATGAAAGGAGCCTTGATTTCCTTGATGGCACTCCAGAGAAACCCCAAGAACACTGTTTCAAGGCTAGAGGGATCCTGAGGTCACTGTATCAACACGAAAGAGCTCCGTGGACCAAAAATCAACTCGAGATGAGAGGTTAGTCCCTGGCTTCAACTCCAGAGGAATACCAACTTACCACAAGCACCTCAAGAGGAGGCATCTCTCAGCTTTAGGTATGTGAGAGGGACCCTGAGTTTGCGGCCTCAAGTGGAATGGACACCGCGAAGCTCTGGATCGAAATAAGGCCGGATATCCCTGCAGTGACTTGAATGCAGGCTCGTCTTGCATCTCCCAAGACGAAAGGATGTCTGAATCACCTGTGTAGACCACAGAGAAAGACCTAGTTCCCCACCTCATCGCGACCGGAGGCCTCACATCCTTTGAAAATTCCAGAGGTACGCGGAGATCAGTGCCTCCAAAGGAGACGATGCCTGACTCCTCGTGAAACTTGATAGGAGTCCCAGGATTCCTGTGGCACGTGGAAAGGGACCCTTGGTCTCCCGCCTCAGCTGGAGAGGCGTCCCAATTGCCCTGAAAAGCCTCGAGGAGAATCCCGAGTTGTCCCTCGCAACTAGGCAGGAGTCCTGACGTCGCTGAACAAACATGTGGGTGGAAGGGCCATCCCCGTCGTAACTCGAGAATATACCCCAGGTTCCTGCCGCAACTCGAGAAAAACAATGAGAGTTCCCCCTCGCCGCGAGATGAGGCACGATTCCCCTGCACTGCATGCAGAGCAATTCCGTGTTGCTCATCACACATGAATGTAGCCTTGATTTCCTTGATGCCACTCCAGAGAAACCCCAAGAACACTGTTTCAAGGCTAGAGGGATCCTGAGGTCACTGTAGCAACACGAAAGAGCTCCGTGGACCAAAAATCAACTCGAGATGAGAGGTTAGTCCCTGGCTTCGACACCAGAGGAATACCACCTTACCACAAGCACCTCAAGAGGAGGCTTCTCTCAGCTCTAGGTATGTGAGAGGGACCCTGAGTTTGCGGCCTCAAGTGGAATGGACACTGCGATGCCCTGGCTCGAAATAAGGCCGGATATCCCTGCAGTGACTTGAATGCAGGCTCGTCTTGCATCTCCCAAGACGAAAGGATGTCTGAATCCCCTATGGAGACCACAGAGAAACACCTAGTTCCCCACCTCATGGCGACCGGAGGCCTCACATCCTTTGAAAACTCCAGAGGTACGCGGAGATCAGTGCCTCCAAAGGAGACGATGCCTGACTCCTCGTGAAACTTGATAGGAGTCCCAGGATTCCTGTGGCACGTAGAAAGGGACCCTTGGTCTCCCACCTCAGCTGGAGAGGCATCCCAATTGCCCTGCTAAGCCTCGAGGAGAATCCCGAGTTGTCCCTCGCAACTAGGCAGGAGTCCTGACGTCGCTGAACAAACACGTGGGTGGAAGGGCCATCCCCGTCGTAACTCGAGAATATACCCCAGGTTCCCGCCGCAACTCGAGAAAAACCATGAGATTTCCCCCTCGCCGCGAGATGAGGCCCGATTCCCCTGCACTGCGTGCAGAGCAATTCCGTTTTGCACATCACACATGAAAGGAGCCTTGATTTCCTTGATGGCACTCCAGAGAAACCGCAAGAACACTGTTTCAAGGCTAGAGGGATCCTGAGGTCACAGTAGCAACACGAAAGAGCTCCGTGGACCAAAAATCAACTCAAGATGAGAGGTTAGTCCCTGGCTTCGACTCCAGAGGAATACCACCTTACCACAAGCACCTCAAGAAGAGGCTTCTCTCAGCTCTAGCTATGTGAGAGGGACCCTGAGTTTGCGGCCTCAAGTGGAATGGACACCGCTATTCCCTGATGCGAAATAAGGCCGGATATCCCTGCAGTGACTTGAATGCAGGCTCGTCTTGCATCTCCCAAGACGAAAGGATGTCTGAATCCCCTGTGGAGACCACAGAGAAAGACCTAGTTCCCCACCTCATCGCGACCGGAGGCCTCACATCCTTTGAAAATTCCAGAGGTATGCGGAGATCAGTGCCTCCAAAGGAGACGATGCCTGACTCCTCGTGAAACTTGATAGGAGTCCCAGGATTCCTGTGGTACGTGGAAAGGGACCCTTGGTCTCCCGCCTCAGCTGGAGAGGCGTCCCAATTGCCCTGCCAAGCCTCGAGGAGAATCCCGAGTTGTCCCTCGCAACTAGGCAGGAGTCTGACGTCGCTGAACAAACACGTGTGTGGAAGGGCCATCCCCGTCGTAACTCGAGAATATACCCCAGGTTCCCGCCGCAACTCGAGAAAAACCATGAGACTTCCCCTCGCCGTGAGATGAGGCCCGATTCCCCTGCACTGCATGCAGAGCAATTCCGTGTTGCACATGAAACAAGAAAGGAGCCTTGATTTCCTTGATGGCACTCCAGAGAAACCCCAAGAACACTGTTTCAAGGCTAGAGGGATCCGGAGGACACTGTAGCAACACGAAAGAGCTCCGTGGACCAAAAATCAACTCGAGATGAGAGGTTAGTCCCTGGCTTCGACTCCAGAGGAATACCACCTTACCACAAGCACCTCAAGAGGAGGCTTCTCTCAGATCTAGGTATGTGAGAGGGACCCTGAGTTTGCGGCTTCAAGTGGAATGGACACCGCGATGCCCTGGCTCGAAATAAGGCCGGATATCCCTGCAGGGACTTGAATGCAGGCTCGTCTTGCATCTCCCAAGACGAAAGGATGTCTGAATCCCCTGTGGAGACCACAGAGAAAGACCTAGTTCCCCACCTCATCGCGACGGGAGGCCTCACATCCTTTGAAAACTCCAGAGGTACGCGGAGATCAGTGCCTCCAAAGGAGAGGATGCCTGACTCCTCGTGAAACTTGATAGGAGCCCCAGGAGTCCTGTGGCACGTGGATAGGGAACCTTGGTCTCCCGCCTCAGCTGGAGAGGCGTCCCAATTGCCCTGCCAAGCCTCGAGGAGAATCCCGAGTGGTCCCTCGCAACTAGGCAGGAGTCCTGAAGTCGCTGAACAAACACGTGTGTGGAAGGGCCATCTCCGTTGTAACTCGAGAATATACCCCAGGTTCCCGCCGCAACTCGAGAAAAACCATGAGACTTCCCCCTCGCCGCGATATGAGGCCCGATTCCCCTGCACTGCGTGCAGAGCAATTCCGTGTTGCACATCACACATGAAAGGAGCCTTGATTTCCTTGATGGCACTCCAGAGAAACCCCAAGAACACTGTTTCAAGGCTAGCAGGATCCTGAGGTCACTGTAGCAACAGGAAAGAGCTCTGTGGACCAACAATCAACTCGAGATGAGAGGTTAGTCCCTGGCTTCGACTCCAGAGGAATACCAACTTACCACAAGCACCTCAAGAGGAGGCTTCTCTCAGCTCTAGGTATGTGAGAGGGACCCTGAGTTTGCGGCCTCAAGTGGAATGGACACCGCGATGCCCTGACTCGAAATAAGGCCGGATATCCCTGCAGTGACTTGAATGCAGGCTCGTCTTGCATCTCCCAAGATGAAAGGATGTCTGAATCCCCTGTGGAGACCACAGAGAAAGAACTAGTTCCCCACCTCATCGCGACCGGAGGCCTCACATCCTTTGAAAACTTCAGAGGTACGCGGAGATCAGTGCCTCCAAAGGAGACGATGCCTGACTCCTCGTGAAACTTGATAGGAGTCCCAGGATTCCTGTGCACGTGGAAAGGGACCCTTGGTCTCCCGCCTCAGCTGGAGAGGCGTCCCAATTGCCCTGCCAAGCCTCGAGGAGAATCCCGAGTTGTCCGTCGCAACTAGGCAGGAGTCCTGCCGTCGCTGAACAAACACGTGGTTGGAAGGGCCATCCCCGTCGTAACTCGAGAATATACCCCAGGTTCCCGCCGCAACTCGAGAAAAACCATGAGACTTCCCCCTCGCCGCGAGATGAGGCCCGATTTCCCTACACTGCGTGCAGAGCAATTCGGTGTTGCACATCACACATGAAAGGAGCCTTGATTTCCTTGATGGCACTCCAGAGAAACCCCAAGAACACTGTTTCAAGGCTACCGGGATCCTGAGGTCACTGTAGCAACAGGAAAGAGATCCGTGGACCAAGAATCAACTCGAGATGAGAGGTTAGTCCCTGGCTTCAACTCCAGAGGAATACCACCTTACCACAAGCAACTCAAGAGGAGGCTTCTCTCAGCTCTAGCTATGTGCTAAGTTTGCGGCCTCAAGTGGAATGGAAACCGCGATGCCCTGACTCGAAATAAGGCCGGATATCCCTGCAGTGACTTGAATGCAGGCTCGTCTTGCATCTCCCAAGACGAAAGGATGTCCGAATCCCCTGTGGAGACCACAGAAAAAGACCTAGTTCCCCACCTCCTCGCGACCGGAGGCCTCACATCCTTTGAAAACTCCAGAGGTACGCGGAGATCAGTGCCTCCAAAGGAGACGATGCCTGACTCCTCGTGAAACTTGATAGGAGTCCCAGGATTCCTGTGGCACGTGGAAAGGGAACCTTGGTCTCCCGCCTCAGCAGGAGAGGCGTCCCAATTGCCCTGCCAAGCCTCGAGGAGAATCCCGAGTGGTCCCTCGCAACTAGGCAGGATTCCTGAAGTCGCTGAACAAACACGTGTGTGGAAGGGCCATCCCCGTTGTAACTCGAGAATATACCCCAGGTTCCCGCCGCAACTCGAGAAAAACCATGAGACTTCCCCCTCGCCGCGAGATGAGGCCCGATTCCCCTGCACTGCGTGCAGAGCAATTCCGTGTTGCACATCACACATGAAAGGAGCCTTGATTTCCTTGATGGCACTCCAGAGAAACCCCAAGAACACTGTTTCAAGGCTAGCGGGATCCTGAGGTCACTGTAGCAAAACGAAAGAGCTCTGTGGACCAACAATCAACTCGAGATGAGAGGTTAGTCCCTATCTTCGACACCAGAGGAATACCACCTTACCACAAGCACCTCAAGAGGAGGCTTCTCTCAGCTCTAGGTATGTGAGAGGGACCCTGAGTTTGCGGCCTCAAGTGGAATGGACACTGCGATGCCCTGACTCAAAATAAGGCCGGATATCCCTGCAGTGACT
This sequence comes from Cervus elaphus, assembly GCF_910594005.1. Lineage (NCBI taxonomy): Eukaryota > Metazoa > Chordata > Mammalia > Artiodactyla > Cervidae > Cervus > Cervus elaphus. Next base: position 8,441,740 of record NC_057824.1, on the reverse strand, counting down.
TGAATGCAGTCTCGTCTTGCATCTCCCAAGACGAAAGGATGTCTGAATCCCCTGTGGAGACAACAGAGAAAGACCTAGTTCCCCACCTCATCGCGACCGGAGGCCTCACATCCTTTGAAAACTCCAGAGGTACGCGGAGATCAGTGCCTCCAAAGGAGACGATGCCTGACTCCTCGTGAAACTTGATAGGATTCCCCGGATTCCTGTGGCACGTGGAAAGGGACCCTTGGTCTCCCACCTCAGCTGGAGAGGCGTCCCAATTGCCCTGTCAAGCCTCGAGGAGAATCCCGAGTTGTCCCTCGCAACTAGGCAGGAGTCCTGACGTCGCTGAACAAACACGTGTGTGGAAGGGCCATCCCCGTCATAACTCGAGAATATTCCCCAGGTTCCCGCCGCAACTCGAGAAAAACCATGAGACTTCCCCCTCCCCGCGAGATGAGGCCCGATTCCCCTGCACTGCGTGCAGAGCAATTCCGTGTTGCACATCACACATGAAAGGAGCCTTGATTTCCTTGATGGCACTCCAGAGAAACCCCAAGAACACTGTTTCAAGGCTAGAGGGATCCTGAGGTCACTGTAGCAACACGAAAGAGCTCCGTGGACCAAAAATCAACTCGAGATGAGAGGTTAGTCCCTGGCTTCAACTCCAGAGGAATACCACCTTACCACAAGCACCTCAAGAGGAGGCTTCTCTCAGCTCTAGGTATGTGAGAGGGACCCTGAGTTTGCGGCCTCAAGTGGAATGGACACCGCGAAGCTCTGGATCGAAATAAGGCCCCATATCCCTGCAGTGACTTGAATGCAGGCTCGTCTTGCATCTCCCAAGACGAAAGGATGTCTGAATCCCCTGTGGAGACCACAGAGAAAGACCTAGTTCCCCACCTCATCGCGACCGGAGGCCTCACATCCTTTGAAAAATCCAGAGGTACGCGGAGATCAGTGTCTCCAAAGGAGACGATGCCTGACTCCTCGTGAAACTTGATAGGAGTCCCAGCATTCCTGTGGCACGTGGAAAGGGACCCTTGGTCTCACGCCTCAGCTAGAGAGGCGTCCCAATTGCCCTGCCAAGCCTCGAGGAGAATCCCGAGTTGTCCCTCGCAACTAGGCAGGAGTCCTGCCGTCGCTGAACTAACACGTGTGTGGAGGAGCCATTCGCGTCGTAACTCGAGAATATACCCCAGGTTCCCGCCGCAACTCGAAAAAACCATGAGACTTCCCCCTCGCCGCGAGATGAGGCCCGATTCCCCTGCACTGCGTGCAGAGCAATTCCGTGTTGCACATCACACATGAAAGGAGCCTTGATTTCCTTGATGGCACTCCAGAGAAACCCCAAGAACACTGTTTCAAGGCTAGAGGGATCCTGAGGTCACTGTAGCAACAGGAAAGAGCTCCGTGGACCAAAAATCAACTCGAGATGAGAGGTTAGTCCCTGGCTTCGACTCCAGAGGAATACCACCTTACCACAAGCACCTCAAGAGGAGGCTTCTCTCAGCTCTAGGTATGTGAGAGGGACCCTGAGTTTGCGGCCTCAAGTGGAATGGACACCGCGATGCCCTGACTCGAAATAAGGCCGGATATCCCTGCAGTGACTTGAATGCAGGCTCGTCTTGCATCTCCCAAGACGAAAGGATGTCTGAATCCCCTGTGGAGACCACAGAGAAAGACCTAGTTCTCCACCTCATCGCGACCGGAGGCCTCACATCCTTTGAAAACTCCAGAGGTACGCGGAGATCAGTGCCTCCAAAGGGGACGATGCCTGACTCCTCGTGAAACTTGATAGGATTCCCCGGATTCCTGTGGCACGTGGAAAGGGACCCTTGGTCTCCCGCCTCAGCTGGAGAGGCGTCCCAATTGCCCTGCCAAGCCTCGAGGAGAATCCCGAGTTGTCCCTCGCAACTAGGCAGGAGTCCTGACGTCGCTGAACAAACACGTGTGTGGAAGGGCCATCGCCGTCATAACTCCAGAATATTCCCCAGGTTCCCGCCGCAACTCGAGAAAAACCATGAGACTTCCCCCTCGCCGCGAGATGAGGCCCGATTCCCCTGCACTGCGTGCAGAGCAATTCCGTGTTGCACATCACACATGAAAGGAGCCTTGATTTCCTTGATGGCACTCCAGAGAAACCCCAAGAACACTGTTTCAAGGCTAGAGGGATCCTGAGGTCACTGTATCAACACGAAAGAGCTCCGTGGACCAAAAATCAACTCGAGATGAGAGGTTAGTCCCTGGCTTCAACTCCAGAGGAATACCAACTTACCACAAGCACCTCAAGAGGAGGCATCTCTCAGCTTTAGGTATGTGAGAGGGACCCTGAGTTTGCGGCCTCAAGTGGAATGGACACCGCGAAGCTCTGGATCGAAATAAGGCCGGATATCCCTGCAGTGACTTGAATGCAGGCTCGTCTTGCATCTCCCAAGACGAAAGGATGTCTGAATCCCCTGTGGAGACAACAGAGAAAGACCTAGTTCCCCACCTCATCGCTACCGGAGGCCTCACATCCTTTGAAAACTCCAGAGGTACGCGGAGATCAGTGCCTCCAAAGGAGACGATGCCTGACTCCTCGTGAAACTTGAGAGGATTCCCCGGATTCCTGTGGCACGTGGAATGGGACTCTTGGTCTCCCGCCTCAGCTGGAGAGGCGTCCCAATTGCCCTGCCAAGCCTCGAGGGGAATCCCGAGTTGTCCCTCGCAACTAGGCAGGAGTCCTGCCGTCGCTGAACAAACACGTGGGTGGAAGGGCCATCCCCGTCGTAACTCGAGAATATACCCCAGGTTCCCGCCGCAGCTCGAGAAAAACCATGAGACTTCCCCCTCGCCACGAGATGAGGCCCGATTCCCCTGCACTGCATGCAGAGCAATTCCGTGTTGCACATCGCACATGAAAGGAGCCTTGATTTCCTTGATGGCACTCCAGAGAAACCCCAGGAACACTGTTTCAAGGCTAGCGGGATCCTGAGGTCACTGTAGCAACACGAAAGTGCTCCGTGGACCAATAATCAACTCGAGATGAAAGGTTAGTCCCTGGCTTCGAATCCAGAGGAATACCACCTTACCACAAGCACCTCAAGAGGAGGCTTCTCTCAGCTCTAGGTATGTGAGAGGGACTCTGAATTTGCGGCCTCAAGTGGAATGGACACTGCGATACCCTGACTCGAAATAAGGCCGGATATCCCTGCAGTGACTTGAATCCAGGCTCGTCTTGCATCTCCCAAGACGAAAAGATGTCTGAATCCTCTGTGGAGACCACAGAGAAAGACCTAGTTCCCCACCTGATCGAGACCGGAGACCTCACATCCTTTGAAAACTCCAGAGGTACGCGGAGATCAGTGCCTCCAAAGGAGACGATGCCTGACTCCTCGTGAAACTTGATAGGAGTCCCAGGATTCCTGTGCACGTGGAAAGGGACTCTTGGTCTCCCGCCTCAGCTGGAGAGGCGTCCCAATTGCCCTGCCAAGCCTCGAGGAGAATCCCGAGTTGTCCCTCGCAACTAGGCAGGAGTCCTGCCGTCGCTGAACAAACACGTGGGTGGAAGGGCCATCCCCGTCGTAACTCGAGAATATACCCCAGGTTCCCGCCGCAACTCGAGAAAAACCATGAGACTTCCCTCTCGCCACGAGATGAGGCCCGATTCCCCTGCACTGCGTGCAGAACAATTCCGTGTTGCACATCACACATGAAAGGAGCCTTGATTTCCTTGATGGCACTCCAGAGAAACCCCAGGAACACTGTTTCAAGGTTAGCGGGATCCTGAGGTCACTGTAGCAACACGAAAGAGCTCCGTGGACCAACAATCACCTCGAGATGAGAGGTTAGTCCCTGGCTTCGACTCCAGAGGAATACCACCTTACCACAAGCACCTCAAGAGGAGGCTTCTCTCAGCTCTAGCTATGTGCTGAGTTTGCGGCCTCAAGTGGAATAGACACCGCGATGCCCTGACTCGAAATAAGGCCGGATATCCCTGCAGTGACTTGAATGCAGGCTCGTCTTGCATCTCCCAAGACGAAAGGATGTCTGAATCCCCTGTGGAGACCACAGAGAAAGACCTAGTTCCCCACCTCATCGCGACCGGAGGCCTCACATCCTTTGAAAACTCCAGAGGTACGCGGAGATCAGTGCCTCCAAAGGAGACGATGCCTGACTCCTCGTGAAACTTGATAGGAGTCCCAGGATTCCTGTGGCACGTGGAAAGGGACCCTTGGTCTCCCGCCTCAGCTGGAGAGGCGTCCGAAGTGCCCTGCCAAGCCTCGAGGAGAATCCCGAGTTGTCCCTCGCAACTAGGCTGGAGTCCTGACGTCGCTGAACAAACACGTGTGTGGAAGGGCCATCGCCGTCATAACTCGAGAATATTCCCCAGGTTCCCGCCCCAACTCGAGAAAAACCATGAGACTTCCCCCTCGCCGCGAGATGAGGCCCGATTCCCCTGCACTGCGTGCAGAGCAATTACGTGTTGCACATCACACATGAAAGGAGCCTTGATTTCCTTGATGGCACTCCAGAGAAACCCCAAGAACACTGTTTCAAGGCTAGAGGGATCCTGAGGTCACTGTAGCAACACGAAAGAGCTCCGTGGACCAAAAATCAACTCGAGATGAGAGGTTAGTCCCTGGCTTCGACTCCAGAGGAATACCACCTTACCACAAGCACCTCAAGAGGAGGCTTCTCTCAGCTCTACATATGTGCTGAGTTTGTGGTCTCAAGTGGATTGGACACCGCGATGCCCTGACTCGAAATAAGGCCAGATATCCCTGCAGTGACTTGAATGCAGGCTCGTCTTGCATCTCCCAAGATGAAAGGATGTCTGAATCCCCTGGGGAGACCACAGAAAAAGACCTAGTTCCCCACCTCATCACGACCGGAGGCCTCACGTCCTTTGAAAACTCCAGAGGTACGCGGAGATCAGTGCCTCCAAAGGAGACGATGCCTGACTCCTCGTGAAACTTGATAGGAGTCCCAGGATTCCTGTGGCACGTGGAATGGGACTCTTGGTCTCCCGCCTCAGCTGGAGAGGCGTCCCAATTGCCCTGCCAAGCCTCGAGGGGAATCCCGAGTTGTCCCTCGCAACTAGGCAGGAGTCCTGCCGTCGCTGAACAAACACGTGGGTGGAAGGGCCATCCCCGTCGTAACTCGAGAATATACCCCAGGTTCCCGCCGCAGCTCGAGAAAAACCATGAGACTTCCCCCTCGCCACGAGATGAGGCCCGATTCCCCTGCACTGCGTGCAGAGCAATTCCGTGTTGCACATCGCACATGAAAGGAGCCTTGATTTCCTTGATGGCACTCCAGAGAAACCCCAGGAACACTGTTTCAAGGCTAGCGGGATCCTGAGGTCACTGTAGCAACACGAAAGAGCTCCGTGGACCAATAATCAACTCGAGATGAGAGGTTAGTCCCTGGCTTCGACTCCAGAGGAATACCACCTTACCACAAGCACCTCAAGAGGAGGCTTCTCTCAGCTCTAGCTATGTGCTGAGTTTGCGGCCTCAAGTGGAATGGACACCGCGATGCCCTGACTCGAAATAAGGCTGGATATCCCTGCAGTGAGTTGAATGCAGGCTCGTCTTGCATCTCCCAAGACGAAAGGATGTCTGAATCCCCTGTGGAGACCTCAGAGAAAGATCTAGTTCCCCACCTCATCACGACCGGAGGCCTCACATCCTTTGAAAACTCCAGAGGTATGCAGAGATCAGTGCCTCCAAAGGAGACGATGCCTGACTCCTCCTGAAACTTGATAGGAGTCCCAGGATTCCTGTGGCACATGGAAAGGGACCCTTGGTCTCCCGCCTCAGCTGGAGAGGCGTACCAATTGCCCTGCCACGTCTCGAGGAGAATCCCGAGTTGTCCCTCGCAACTAGGCAGGAGTCCTGACGTCGCTGAACGAACACGTGGCTGAAAGGGCCATCCCCGTCATAACTCGAGAATAAACCACAGGGTCCCGCCGCAACTCGAGAAAAACCATGAGACTTCCCCCTCGCCGCGAGATGAGGCTCGATTCTCCTGCACTGCATGCAGAGCAATTCCGTGTTGCACATCAAACATGAAAGGAGCCTTGATTTCCTTGATGGCACTCCAGAGAAACCCCAAGAACACTGTTTCAAGGCTAGAGGGATCCTGAGGTCACTGTAGCAACACGAAAAAGCTCCGTGGACCAAAAATCAACTCGAGATGAGAGGTTAGTCCCTGGCTTCGAATCCAGAGGAATACCACCTTACCACAAGCACCTCAAGAGGAGGCTTCTCTCAGCTCTAGGTATGTGAGAGGGACTCTGAATTTGCGGCCTCAAGTGGAATGGACACTGCGATACCCTGACTCGAAATAAGGCCGGATATCCCTGCAGTGACTTGAATTCAGGCTCGTCTTGCATCTCCCAAGACGAAAAGATGTCTGAATCCTCTGTGGAGACCACAGAGAAAGACCTAGTTCCCCACCTGATCGAGACCGGAGACCTCACATCCTTTGAAAACTCCAGAGGTACGCGGAGATCAGTGCCTCCAAAGGAGACGATGCCTGACTCCTCGTGAAACTTGATAGGAGTCCCAGGATTCCTGTGCACGTGGAAAGGGACTCTTGGTCTCCCGCCTCAGTTGGAGAGGCGTCCCAATTGCCCTGCCAAGCCTCGAGGAGAATCCCGATTTGTCCCTGGCAACTAGGCAGGAGTCCTGCCGTCGCTGAATAAACACGTGGTTGGAAGGGCCATCCCCGTCGTAACTCGAGAATATACCCCAGGTTCCCGCCGCAACTCGCGAAAAACCATGAGACTTCCCCCTCGCCGCGAGATGAGGCCCGATTCCCCTGCACTGCGTGCAGAGCAATTCAGTGTTGCACATCACACATGGAAGGAGCCTTGATTTCCTTGATGGCACTCCAGAGAAAACCCAAGAACACTGTTTCAAGGCTAGCGGGATCCGGAGGTCACTGTAGCAACACGAAAGAGCTCCGTGGACCAACAATCAACTCGAGATGAGAGGTTATTCCCTGGCTTCGACTCCAGAGGAATACCACCTTACCACAAGCACCTCAAGAGGAGGCATCTCTCAGCTCTATATATTTGCTGAGTTTGTGGTCTCAAGTGGAATGGACACCGCGATGCCCTGACTCGAAATAAGGCCGGATATCCCTGCAGTGACTTGAATGCAGGCTCGTCTTGCATCTCCCAAGACGAAAGGATGTCTGAATCCCCTGTGGAGACCTCAGAGAAAGATCTAGTTCCCCACCTCATCACGACCGAAGGCCTCACGTCCTTTGAAAACTCCAGAGATATGCGGAGATCAGTGCCTCCAAAGGAGACGATGCCTGACTCCTCGTGAAACTTGATAGGAGTCCCAGGATTCCTGTGGCACATTGAAAGGGACCCTTGGTCTCCCGCCTCAGCTGGAGAGGCGTACCAATTGCCCTGCCACGTCTCGAGGAGAATCCCGAGTTGTCCCTCGCAACTAGGCAGGAGTCCTGACGTCGCTGAACAGACACGTGGCTGGAAGGGCCATCCCCGTCATAACTCGAGAATAAACCCCAGGGTCCCGCTGCAACTCGAGAAAAACCATGAGACTTCCCCCTCGCCGCGAGATGAGGCTCGATTCTCCTGCACTGCGTGCAGAGCAATTCCATGTTGCACATCAAACATGAAAGGAGCCTTGATTTCCTTGATGGCACTCCAGAGAAACCCCAAGAACACTGTTTCAAGGCTAGAGGGATCCTGAGGTCACTGTAGCAACACGAAAGAGCTCCGTGGACCAAAAATCAACTCGAGATGAGAGGTTAGTCACTGGCTTCGACTCCAGAGGAATACCACCTTACCACAAGCACCTCAAGAGGAGGCTTCTCTCAGCTCTAGGTATGTGAGAGGGACCCTGAGTTTGCGGCCTCAAGTGGAATGGACACTGCGATACCCTGACTCGAAATAAGGCCGGATATCCCTGCAGTGACTTGAATCCAGACTCGTCTTGCATCTCCCAAGACGAAAGGATGTCTGAATCCCCTGTGGAGACCACAGAGAAAGACCTAGTTCCCCAGCTGATCGAGACCGGAGGCCTCACATCCATTGAAAACTCCAGAGGTACGCGGAGATCAGTGCCTCCAAAGGAGATGATGCCTGACTCCTCGTGAAACTTGATAGGAGTCCCAGGATTCCTGTGCACGTGGAAAGGGACCCTTGGTCTCCCGCCTCAGCTGGAGAGGCGTCCCAATTGCCCTGCCAAGCCTCGAGGAGAATCCCGAGTTGTCCCTCGCAACTAGGCAGGAGTCCTGCCGTCGCTGAACAAACACGTGGTTGGAAGCGCCATCCCCGTCGTAACTCGAGAATATACCCCAGGTTCCCGCCGCAACTCCAGAAAAACCATGAGACTTCCCCCTCGCCGCGAGATGAGGCCCGATTCCCCTGCACTGCGTGGAGAGCAATTCCGTGTTGCACATCACACATGGAAGGAGCCTTGATTTCCTTGATGGCACTCCAGAGAAAACCCAAGAACACTGTTTCAAGGCTAGCGGGATCCGGAGGTCACTGTAGCAACACGAAAGAGCTCCGTGGACCAAGAATCAACTCGAGATGAGAGGTTATTCCCTGGCTTCGACTCCAGAGGAATACCACCTTACCACAAGCACTTCAAGGGGAGGCTTCTCTCAGCTCTACATATGTGCTGAGTTTTTGGTCTCAAGTGGAATGGACACCGAGATGCCCTGACTCGAAATAAGGCCAGATATCCCTGCAGTGACTTGAATGCAGGCTCGTCTTGCATCTCCCAAGAAGAAAGGATGTCTGAATCATCTGTGGAGACCACAGAGAAAGACCTAGTTCCCCACCTCATCGCGACCGGAGGCCTCACGTCCTTTGATAACTCCAGAGGTACACGGAGATCAGTGCCTCCAAAGGAGACGATGCCTGACTCCTCGTGAAACTTGATAGGAGTCCCAGGATTCCTGTGGCACGTGGAATGGGACACTGGTCTCCCGCCTCAGCTGGAGAGGCGTCCCAATTGCCCTGCCAAGCCTCGAGGAGAATCCCGAGTTGTCCCTCGCAACTAGGCAGGAGTCCTGACGTCGCTGAACAAACACGTGGGTGGAGGGACCATCCCCGTCTTAACTCGAGAATATACCCCAGGGTCCCGCCGCAACTCGAGAAAAACCATGAGACTTCCCCCTCGCCGCGAGATGAGGCCCGATTCCCCTGCACTGCGTGCAGAGCAATTCCGTGTTGCACATCACACATGAAAGGAGCCTTGATTTCCTTGGTGGCACTCCGGAGAAAACCCAAGAACACTGTTTCAAGGCGAGAGGGATCCTGAGGTCACTGTAGCAACACGAAAGAGCTCCGTGGACCAAGAATCATCTCAAGATGAGAGGTTAGTCCCTGGCTTCGACTCCAGAGGAATACCACCTTACCACAAGCACCTCAAGAGGAGGCTTCTCTCAGCTCTAGGTATGTGAGAGGGACCCTGAGTTTGCGGCCTCAAGTGGAATGGACACCGCGAGGCCCTGACTCGAAATAAGGCCGGATATCCCTGCAGTGACTTGAATGCAGGCTCGTCTTGCATCTCCCAAGACGAAAGGATGTCCGAATCCCCTGTGGAGACCACAGAAAAAGACCTAGTTCCCCACCTGATCGCGACCGGAGGCCTCACATCCTTTGAAAACTCCAGAGGTACGCGGAGATCAGTGCCTCCAAAGGAGACGATGCCTGAATCCTCGTGAAACTTGATAGGAGTTCCAGGAGTCCTGTGGCACGTGGATAGGGAACCTTGGTCTCCCGCCTCAGCTGGAGAGGCGTCCCAATAGCCCTGCCAAGCCTCGAGGAGAATCCCGAGTGGTCCCTCGCAACTAGGCAGGAGTCCTGAAGTCGCTTAACAAACACGTGTGTGGAAGGGCCATCTCCGTTGTAACTCGAGAATATACCCCAGGTTCCCGCCGCAACTCGAGAAAAACCATGAGACTTCCCCCTCGCCGCGATATGAGGCCCGATTCCGCTGCACTGCGTGCAGAGCAATTCCGTGTTGCACATCACACATGAAAGGAGCCTTGATTTCCTTGATGGCACTCCAGAGAAACCCCAAGAACACTGTTTCAAGGCTAGCGGGATCCTGAGGTCACTGTAGCAACAGGAAAGAGCTCCGTGGACCAACAATCAACTCGAGATGAGAGGTTAGTCCCTGGCTTCGACTCCAGAGGAATACCACCTTACCACAAGCACCTCAAGAGGAGGCTTCTCTCAGCTCTAGGTATGTGATAGGGACCCTGAGTTTGCGGCCTCAAGTGGAATGGACACCGCGATGCCCTGACTCGAAATAAGGCCGGATATCCCTGCAGTGACTTGAATGCAGGCTCGTCTTGCATCTCCCAAGACGAAAGGATGACTGAATCCCCTGTGGAGACCACAAGTAAGGACCTAGTTCCCCATCTCATCGTGACTGGAGGGCTCACATCCTTTGAAAACTCCAGAGGTACGCGGAGATCAGTGCCTCCAAAGGAGACGATGCCTGACTCCTCGTGAAACTTGATAGGAGTCCCAGGATTCCTGTGGCACGTGGAAAGGGACCCTTGGTCTCTCGCCTCAGCTGGAGAGGCGTCCCAATTGCCCTGCCAAGCCTCGAGGAGAATCCCGAGTTGTCCCTCGCAACTAGGCAGGAGTCCTGACGTCGCTGAACAAACACGTGGGTGGAAGGGCCATCCCCGTCGTAACTCGAGAATATACCCCAGGTTCCCGCCGCAACTCGAGAAAAACCATGAGACTTCCCACTCGCCGTGAGATGAGGCCCGATTCCCCTGCACTGCATGCAGAGCAATTCCGTGGTGCACATCACACATGAAAGGAGCCTTGATTTCCTTGATGGCACTCCAGAGAAACCCCAAGAACACTGTTTCAAGGCTAGAGGGATCCTGAGGTCACTGTAGCAACAGGAAAGAGCTCCGTGGACCAAAAATCAACTCGAGATGAGAGCTTAGTCCCTGGCTTCGACTTCAGAGGAATACCACGTTACCACAAGCACCTCAAGAGGAGGCTTCTCTCAGCTCTAGTTATGTGAGAGGGACCCTGATTTTGCGGCCTCAAGTGGAATGGACACCGCGATGCTCTGACTCGAAATAAGGCCGGATATCCCTGCAGTGACTTGAATGCAGGCTCGTCTTGCATCTCCCAAAATGAAAGGATGTCTGAATCCCCTGTGAAGACCACAGAGAAAGACCTAGTTCCCCACCTCATCGCGACCGGAGGCCTCACATCCCTTGAAAACTCCAGAGGTACGCGGAGATCAGTGCCTCCAAAGGAGACGATGCCTGACTCCTCGTGAAACTTTATAGGAGTCCCAGGATTCCTGTCGCACGTGGAAAGGGACCCTTGGTCTCCCGCCTCAGCTGGAGAGGCGTCCCAATTGCCCTGCCAAGCCTCGAGGAAAACCCCGAGTTGTCCCTCGCAACTAGGCAGGTGTCCTGACGTCGCTGAAGAAACACCTGTGTGGAAGGGCCATCCCCGTCGTACTTCGAGAATATACCCCAGGTTCCCGCCGCAACTCGAGAAAAACCATGAGACTTCCCCCTCGCCGCGAGATGAGGCCCGATTCCCCTGCACTGTGTGCAGAGCAATTCCGTGTTGCACATGACACATGAAAGGAGCCTGGATTTCCTTGACGGCACTCCAGCGAAACCCCAAGAACACTCTTTCAAGGCTAGAGGGATCCTGAGGTCACTGTAGCAACACGAAAGAGCTCCGTGGACCAAAAATCAACTCGAGATGAGAGGTTAGTCCCTGGCTTCGACTCCAGAGGAATACCACCTTACCACAAGCACCTCAAGAGGAGGCTTCTCTCAGCTCTAGCTATGTGAGAGGGACCCTGAGTTTGCGGCCTCAAGTGGAATGGAGACCGCGATGGCCTGACTCGAAATCAGGCCGGATATCCATGCAGTGACTTGAATGCAGGCTCGTCTTTCATCTCCCGAAACGAAAGGATGTCTGAATCCCCTGTGGAGACCACAGAGAAAGACCTAGTTCCCCACCTCATCGCGACCGGAGGCCTCACATCCTTTGAAAACTCCAGAGGTACGCGGAGATCAGTGCCTCCAAAGGAGACGATGCCTGACTCTTCGTGAAACTTGATAGGATTCCCAGGATTCCGGTGGCACGTGGAAAGGGACACTTGGTCTCCCACCTCAGCTGGAGAGGCGTCCCAATTGCCCTGCCAAGCCTCGAGGAGAATCCCGAGTTGTCCCTCGCAACTAGGCAGGAGTCCTGACGTCGCTGAACAAACACGTGGGTGGAAGGACCATCCCCGTCGTAACTCGAGAATATACCCCAGGTTCCCGCCGCAACTCGAGAAAAACCATGAGACTTCCCCCTCGCCGCGAGATGAGGCCCGATTCCCCTGCACTGCATGCAGAGCAATTCCGTGTTGCACATCACACATGAAAGGAGCCTGGATTTCCTTGACGGCACTCCAGAGAAACCCCAAGAACACTGTTTCAAGGCTAGAGGGATCCTGAGGTCACTGTAGCAACACGAAAGAGCTCCGTGGACCAAAAATCAACTCGAGATGAGAGGTTAGTCCCTGGCTTCGACTCCAGAGAAATACCACCTTACCACAAGCACCTCAAGAGGAGGCTTCTCTCAGCTCTAGGTATGTGAGAGGGACCCTGAGTTTGCGGCCTCAAGTGGAATGGACACCGCAATGCCCTGACGCGAAATAAGGCCGGATATCCCTGCAGTGACTTGTATGCAGGCTCGTCTTGCATCTCCCAAGACGAAAGGATGTCTGAATCCCCTGTGGAGACCACAGAGAAAGACCTAGTTTCCTACCTCATCACGACCGGAGGCCTCACATCCCTTGAAAACTCCAGAGGTACGCGGAGATCAGTGCCTCCAAAGGAGACGATGCCTGACTCCTCGTGAAACTTGATAGGAGTCCCAGGATTCCTGTAGCACGTGGAAAGGGACCCTTGGTCTCTCGCCTCAGCTGGAGAGGCGTCCCAATTGCCCTGCCAAGCCTCGAGGAGAATCCCGAGTTGTCCCTCGCAACTAGGCAGGAGTCCTGCCGTCGCTGAACTAACACGTGTGTGGAAGGGCAATCCCCGTCGTAACTCGAGAATATACCCCAGGTTCCCGCCGCAACTCGAGAAAAACCATGAGACTTGCCCCTCGCCGCGAGATGAGGCCCGATTCCCCTGCACTGCGTGCAGAGCAATTCCGTGTTGCACATCACACATGAAAGGAGCCTTGATTTCCTTGATGGCACTCCAGAGAAACCCCAAGAACACTGTTTCAAGGCTAGAGGGATCCTGAGGTCACTGTAGCAACACGAAAGAGCTCCGTGGACCAAAAATCAACTCGAGATGAGAGGTTAGTCCCTGGCTTCGACTCCAGAGGAATACCACCTTACCACAAGCACCTCAAGAGGAGGCTTCTCTCAGCTCTAGCTATGTTAGAGGGACCCTGAGTTTGCGGCCTCAAGTGGAATGGAGACCGCGATGGCCTGACTCGAAATCAGGCCGGATATCCATGCAGTGACTTGAATGCAGGCTCGTCTTTCATCTCCCAAAACGAAAGGATGTCTGAATCCCCTGTGGAAACCACAGAGAAAGACCTAGTTCCCCACCTCATCGCGACCGGAGGCCTCACATCCTTTCAAAACTCCAGAGGTATGCGGAGATCAGTGCCTCCAAAGGAGACGATGCCTGACTCCTCGTGAAACTTGATAGGATTCCCAGGATTCCGGTGGCACATGGAAAGGGACCCTTGGTCTCCCGCCTCAGCTGGAGAGGCGTCCCAATTGCCCTGCCAAGGCTCGAGGAGAATCCCGAGTTGTCCCTCGCAACTAGGCAGGAGTCCTGACGTCGCTGAACAAACACGTGTGTGGAAGGGCCATCCCCGTCATAACTCGAGAATATTCCCCAGGTTCCCGCCGCAACTCGAGAAAAACCATGAGACTCCCCCCTCGCCGCGAGATGAGGCCTGATTCCCCTGCACTGCGTGCAGAGCAATTCCGTGTTGCACATCACACATGAAAGGAGCCTTGATTTCCTTGATGGCACTCCAGAGAAACCCCAAGAACACTGTTTCAAGGCTAGAGGGATCCTGAGGTCACTGTAGCAACACGAAAGAGCTCCGTGGACCAAAAATCAACTCGAGATGAGAGGTTAGTCCCTGGCTTCGACTCCAGAGGAATACCACCTTACCACAAGCACCTCAAGAGGAGGCTTCTCTCAGCTCTAGCTATGTGAGAGGGACCCTGAGTTTGCGGCCTCAAGTGGAATAGACACCGGGATGCCCTGACTCGAAATAAGGCTGAATATCCCTGCAGTGACTTGAATGCAGGCTCGTCTTGCATCTCCCAAGATGAAAGGATATCTGAATCCCCTGTGGAGACCACAGAGAAAGACCTAGTTCCCCACCTCATGGCGACCGGAGGCCTCACATCCTTTGAAAACTCCAGAGGTACGCGGAGATCAGTGCCTCCAAAGGAGACGATGCCTGACTCCTCGTGAAACTTTATAGGAGTCCCAGAATTCCTGTGGCACTTGGAAAGGGACACTTGGTCTCCCGCCTCAGCTGGAGAGGCGTCCCAATTGCCCTGCCAAGCCTCGAGGAGAATCCCGAGTTGTCCCTCGCAACTAGGCAGGAGTCCTGACGTCGCTGAAGAAACACGTGGGTGGAAGGGCCATCCCCGTCGTAACTCGAGAATATACCCCAGGTTCCCGCCGCAACTCGGGAAAAACCATGAGACTTCCCCCTCGCCGCGAGATGAGGCCCGATTCCCCTGCACTGCGTGCAGAGCAATTCCGTGTTGCACATCACACATGAAAGGAGCCTTGATTTCCTTGATGGCACTCCAGAGAAACCCCAAGAACACTGTTTCAAGGCTAGAGGGATCCTGAGGTCACTGTAGCAACACGAAAGAGCTCCGTGGACCAAAAATCAACTTGAGATGAGAGGTTAGTCCCTGGCTTCGACTCCAGAGGAATACCACCTTACCACAAGCACCTCAAGAGGAGGCTTCTCTCAGCTCTAGGTATGTGAGAGGGACCCTGAGTTTGCGGCCTCAAGTGGAATGGACACCGCGATGCTCTGGATCGAAATAAGGCAGCATATCCCTGCAGTGACTTGAATGCAGGCTCGTCTTGCATCTCCCAAGACGAAAGGATGTCTGAATCACCTGTGTAGACCACAGAGAAAGACCTAGTTCCCCACCTCATCGCGACCGGAGGCCTCACATCCTTTGAAAACTCCAGAGGTACGCGGAGATCAGTGCCTCCAAAGGAGACGATGCCTGACTCCTCGTGAAACTTGATAGGAGTCCCAGGATTCCTGTGGCACGTGGAAAGGGACCCTTAGTCTCCCGCCTCAGCTGGAGAGGCGTCCCAATTGCCCTGCCAAGCCTCGAGGAGAATCCCGAGTTGTCCCTCGCAACTAGGCAGGAGTCCTGCCGTCGCTGAACTAACACGTGTGTGGAAGGGCCATTCGCGTCGTAACTCGAGAATATACCCCAGGTTCCCGCCGCAACTCGGGAAAAACCATGAGAGTTCCCCCTCGCCGCGAGATGAGGCCCGATTCCCCTGCACTGCGTGCAGAGCAATTCCGTGTTGCACATCACACATGAAAGGAGCCTTGATTTCCTTGATGGCACTCCAGAGAAACCCCAAGAACACTGTTTCAAGGCTAGAGGGATCCTGAGGTCACTGTAGCAACACGAAAGAGCTCCGTGGACCAAAAATCAACTCGAGATGAGAGGTTAGTCCCTGGCTTCGACTCCAGAGGAATACCACCTTACCACAAGCACCTCAAGAGGAGGCTTCTCTCAGCTCTAGCTATGTGAGAGGGACCCTGAGTTTGCGGCCTCAAGTGGAATAGACACCGGGATGCCCTGACTCGAAATAAGGCTGAATATCCCTGCAGTGACTTGAATGCAGGCTCGTCTTGCATCTCCCAAGATGAAAGGATATCTGAATCCCCTGTGGAGACCACAGAGAAAGACCTAGTTCCCCACCTCATGGCGACCGGAGGCCTCACATCCTTTGAAAACTCCAGAGGTACGCGGAGATCAGTGCCTCCAAAGGAGACGATGCCTGACTCCTCGTGAAACTTTATAGGAGTCCCAGAATTCCTGTGGCACGTGGAAAGGGACACTTGGTCTCCCGCCTCAGCTGGAGAGGCGTCCCAATTGCCCTGCCAAGCCTCGAGGAGAATCCCGAGTTGTCCCTCGCAACTAGGCAGGAGTCCTGACGTCGCTGAAGAAACACGTGGGTGGAAGGGCCATCCCCGTCGTAACTCGAGAATATACCCCAGGTTCCCGCCGCAACTCGGGAAAAACCATGAGAGTTCCCCCTCGCCGCGAGATGAGGCCCGATTCCCCTGCACTGCGTGCAGAGCAATTCCGTGTTGCACATCACACATGAAAGGAGCCTTGATTTCCTTGATGGCACTCCAGAGAAACCCCAAGAACACTGTTTCAAGGCTAGAGGGATCCTGAGGTCACTGTAGCAACACGAAAGAGCTCCGTGGACCAAAAATCAACTTGAGATGAGAGGTTAGTCCCTGGCTTCGACTCCAGAGGAATACCACCTTACCACAAGCACCTCAAGAGGAGGCTTCTCTCAGCTCTAGGTATGTGAGAGGGACCCTGAGTTTGCGGCCTCAAGTGGAATGGACACCGCGATGCTCTGGATCGAAATAAGGCAGCATATCCCTGCAGTGACTTGAATGCAGGCTCGTCTTGCATCTCCCAAGACAAAAGGATGTCTGAATCACCTGTGTAGACCACAGAGAAAGACCTAGTTCCCCACCTCATCGCGACCGGAGGCCTCACATCCTTTGAAAACTCCAGAGGTACGCGGAGATCAGTGCCTCCAAAGGAGACGATGCCTGACTCCTCGTGAAACTTGATAGGAGTCCCAGGATTCCTGTGGCACGTGGAAAGGGACCCTTAGTCTCCCGCCTCAGCTGGAGAGGCGTCCCAATTGCCCTGCCAAGCCTCGAGGAGAATCCCGAGTTGTCCCTCGCAACTAGGCAGGAGTCCTGCCGTCGCTGAACTAACACGTGTGTGGAAGGGCCATTCGCGTCGTAACTCGAGAATATACCCCAGGTTCCCGCCGCAACTCGGGAAAAACCATGAGAGTTCCCCCTCGCCGCGAGATGAGGCCCGATTCCCCTGCACTGCGTGCAGAGCAATTCCGTGTTGCACATCACACATGAAAGGAGCCTTGATTTCCTTGATGGCACTCCAGAGAAACCCCAAGAACACTGTTTCAAGGCTAGAGGGATCCTGAGGTCACTGTAGCAACACGAAAGAGCTCCGTGGACCAAAAATCAACTCGAGATGAGAGGTTAGTCCCTGGCTTCGACTCCAGAGGAATACCACCTTACCACAAGCACCTCAAGAGGAGGCTTCTCTCAGCTCTAGGTATGTGAGAGGGACCCTGAGTTTGCGGCCTCAAGTGGAATGGACACCGCGATGCCCTGACTCGAAATAAGGCCGGATATCCCTGCAGTGACTTGAATGCAGGCTCGTCTTGCATCTCCCAAGACGAAAGGATGTCTGAATCCCCTGTGGAGACCACAGAGAAAGACCTAGTTCCCCACCGCATCGCGACCGGAGGCCTCACATCCTTTGAAAACTCCAGAGGTACGCGGAGATCAGTGCCTCCAAAGGGGACGATGCCTGACTCCTCGTGAAACTTGATAGGAGTCCCAGGATTTCTGTGGCACGTGGAAAGGGACCCTTGGTCTCCCGCCTCAGCTGGAGAGGCGTCCCAATTGCCCTGCCAAGCCTCGAGGAGAACCCCGAGTTGTCCCTCGCAACTAGGCAGGAGTCCTGACGTCGCTGAAGAAACACGTGGGTGGAAGGGCCATCCCCGTCGTAACTCGAGAATATACCCCAGGTTCCCGCCGCAACTCGAGAAAAACCATGAGACTTCCCCCTCGCCGCGAGATGAGGCCCGATTCCCCTGCACTGCGTGCAGAGCAATTCCGTGTTGCACATCACACATGAAAGGAGCCTTGATTTCCTTGATGGCACTCCAGAGAAACCCCAAGAACACTGTTTCAAGGCTAGAGGGATCCTGAGGTCACTGCAGCAACACGAAAGAGCTCCGTGGACCAAAAATCAACTCGAGATGAGAGGTTAGTCCCTGGCTTCGACTCCAGAGGAATACCACCTTACCACAAGCACCTCAAGAGGAGGCTTCTCTCAGCTCTAGCTATGTGAGAGGGACGCTGATTTTGCGGCCTCAAGTGGAATGCACACCGCGATGCCCTGACTCAAAATAAGGCCGGATATCCCTGCAGTGACTTGAATGCAGGCTCGTCTTGCATCTCCCTAGACGAAAGGATGTCTGAATCCCCTGTGATGACCACAGAGAAAGACCTAGTTCCCCACCTCATCGCGACCGGAGGCCTCACATCCTTTAAAAACTCCAGAGGTACGCGGAGATCAGTGCCTCCAAAGGAGACGATGCCTGACTCCTCGTGAAACTTGATAGGAGTCCCAGGATTCCTGTGGCACGTGGAAAGGGACCCTTGGTCTCCCGCCTCAGCTGGAGAGGCGTCCCAATTGCCCTGCCAAGCCTCGAGGAGAATCCCGAGTTGTCCCTCGCAACTAGGCAGGAGTCCTGACGTCGCTGAACAAACACGTGTGTGGAAGGGCCATCGCCGTCATAACTCGAGAATATTCCCCAGGTTCCCGCCGCAACTCGAGAAAAACCATGAGACTTCCCCCTCGCCGCGAGATGAGGCCCGATTCCCCTGCACTGCGTGCAGAGCAATTCCGTGTTGCACATCACACATGAAAGGAGCCTTGATTTCCTTGATGGCACTCCAGAGAAACCCCAAGAACACTGTTTCAAGGCTAGAGGGATCCTGAGGTCACTGTAGCAAAACGAAAGAGCTCTGTGGACCAAAAATCAACTCGAGATGAGAGGTTAGTCCCTGGCTTCGACACCAGAGGAATACCACCTTACCACAAGCACCTCAAGAGGAGGCTTCTCTCAGCTCTAGGTATGTGAGAGGGACCCTGAGTTTGCGGCCTCAAGTGGAATGGACACTGCGATGCCCTGACTCAACATAAGGCCGGATATCCCTGCAGTGACTTGAATGCAGTCTCATCTTGCATCTCCCAAGACGAAAGGATGTCTGAATCCCCTGTGGAGACAACAGAGAAAGACCTAGTTCCCCACCTCATCGCGACCGGAGGCCTCACATCCTTTGAAAACTCCAGAGGTACGCGGAGATCAGTGCCTCCAAAGGAGACGATGCCTGACTCCTCGTGAAACTTGATAGGATTCCCCGGATTCCTGTGGCACGTGGAAAGGGACCCTTGGTCTCCCGCCTCAGCTGGAGAGGCGTCCCAATTGCCCTGAAAAGCCTCGAGGAGAACCCCGAGTTGTCCCTCGCAACTAGGCAGGAGTCCTGACGTCGCTGAAGAAACACGTGGGTGGAAGGGCCATCCCCGTCGTAACTCGAGAATATACCCCAGGTCCCCGCCGCAACTCGAGAAAAACCATGAGACTTCCCCCTCGCAGCGAGATGAGGCCCGATTCCCCTGCACTGCGTGCAGAGCAATTCCGTGTTGCACATCACACATGAAAGGAGCCTTGATTTCCTTGATGGCACTCCAGAGAAACCCCAAGAACACTTTTTCAAGGCTAGCGGGATCCTGAGGTCACTGTAGCAACACGAAAGAGCTCCGTGGACCAAAAATCAACTCGAGATGAGAGGTTAGTCCCTGGCTTCGACTCCAGAGGAATACCACCTTACCACAAGCACCTCAAGAGGAGGCTTCTCTCAGCTCTAGGTATGTGAGAGGGACCCTGAGTTTGCGGCCTCAAGTGGAATGGACACCGCGATGCTCTGGATCGAAATAAGGCCGCATATCCCTGCAGTGACTTGAATGCAGGCTCGTCTTGCATCTCCCAAGACGAAAGGATGTCTGAATCCCCTGTGGAGACCACAGAGAAAGACCTAGTTCCCCACCTCATCGCGACCGGAGGCCTCACATCCTTTGAAAACTCCAGAGGTACGCGGAGATCAGTGCCTCCAAAGGAGACGATGCCTGACTCCTCGTGAAACTTGATAGGAGTCCCAGGATTCCTGTGGCACGTGGAAAGGGACCCTTGGTCTCCCGACTCAGCTGGAGAGGCGTCCCAATTGCCCTGCCAAGCCTCGAGGAGAACCCCGAGTTGTCCCTCGCAACTAGGCAGGAGTCCTGACGTCGCTGAAGAAACACGTGGGTGGAAGGGCCATCCCCGTCGTAACTCGAGAATATACCCCAGGTTCCCGCCGCAACTCGAGAAAAACCATGAGACTTGCCCCTCGCCGCGAGATGAGGCCCGATTCCCCTGCACTGCGTGCAGAGCAATTCCGTGTTGCACATCACACATGAAAGGAGCCTTGATTTCCTTGATGGCACTCCAGAGAAACCCCAAGAACACTGTTTCAAGGCTAGAGGGATCCTGAGGTCACAGTAGCAACACGAAAGAGCTCCGTGGACCAAAAATCAATTCGAGATGGGAGGTTAGTCCCTGGCTTCGACTCCAGAGGAATACCACCTTACCACAAGCACCTCAAGAGGAGGCTTCTCTCAGCTCTAGCTATGTGAGAGGGACGCTGAGTTTGCGGCCTCAAGTGGAATGCACACCGCGATGCCCTGACTCAAAATAAGGCCGGATATCCCTGCAGTGACTTGAATGCAGGCTCGTCTTGCATCTCCCTAGACGAAAGGATGTCTGAATCCCCTGTGATGACCACAGAGAAAGACCTAGTTCCCCACCTCATCGCGACCGGAGGCCTCACATCCTTTAGAAACTCCAGAGGTACGCGGAGATCAGTGCCTCCAAAGGAGACGATGCCTGACTCCTCGTGAAACTTGATAGGAGTCCCAGGATTCCTGTGGCACGTGGAAAGGGACCCTTGGTCTCCCGCCTCAGCTGGAGAGGCGTCCCAATGGCCCTGCCAAGCCTTGAGGAAAACCCCGAGTTGTCCCTCGCAACTAGGCAGGAGTCCTGACTTCGCTGAACAAACACGTGGTTGGAAAGACCATACCCGTCGTACTTCGAGAATATACCCCAGGTTCCCGCCGCAACTCGAGAAAAACCATGAGACTTCCCCCTCGCCGCGAGATGAGGCCCGATTCCCCTGCACTGCGTGCAGAGCAATTCCGTGTTGCACATCACACATGAAAGGAGCCTTGATTTCCTTGACGGCACTCCAGCGAAACCCCAAGAACACTGTTTCAAGGCTAGAGGGATCCTGAGGTCACTGTAGCAACACGAAAGAGCTCCGTGGACCAAAAATCAACTCGAGATGAGAGGTTAGTCCCTGGCTTCGACTCCAGAGGAATACCACGTTACCACAAGCACCTCAAGAGGAGGCTTCTCTCAGCTCTAGGTATGTGAGAGGGATCCTGAGTTTGCGGCCTCAAGTGGAATGGACACCGCGATGCCCTGACTTGAAATAAGGCCGGATATCCCTGCAGTGACTTGAATGCAGGCTCGTCTTGCATCTCCCAAGACGAAAGGATGTCTGAATCCCATGTGGAGACCACAGAGAAAGACCTAGTTCCCCACCTCATGGCGACCGGAGGCCTCACATACTTTGAAAACTCCAGAGGTACGCGGAGATCAGTGCCTCCAAAGGAGACGATGCCTGACTCCTCGTGAAACTTGATAGGACTCCCAGGATTCCTGTGGCACGTGGAAAGGGACCCTTGGTCTCCCGCCTCAGCTGGAGAGGCGTCCCAATTGCCCTGCCATGCCTCGAGGAGAATCCCGAGTTGTCCCTCGCAACTAGGCAGGTGTCCTGACGTCGCTGAAGAAACACGTGGGTGGAAGGGCCATCCCCGTCGTAACTCGAGAATATACCCCAGGTTCCCGCCGCAACTCGAGAAAAACCATGAGACTTCCCCCTCGCCGCGAGATGAGGCCCGATTCTCATGCACTGCGTGCAGAGCAATTCCGTCTTGCACATCACACATGAAAGGAGCCTTGATTTCCTTGATGGCACTCCAGAGAAACCCCAAGAACACTGTTTCAAGGCTAGAGGGATCCTGAGGTCACTGTAGCAAAACGAAAGAGCTCCGTGGATCAAAAATCAACTCGAGATGTGAGGTTAGTCCCTGGCTTCGACTCCAGAGGAATACCACCTTACCACAAGCACCTCAAGAGGAGGCTTCTCTCAGCTCTAGCTATGTGAGAGGGACCCTGAGTTTGCAGCCTCAAGTGGAATGGACACCGCGATGCCCTGACTCAAAATAAGGCCGGATATTCCTGCAGTGACTTGAATGCAGGCTCATCTTGCATCTCCCTAGACGAAAGGATGTCTGAATCCCCTGTGGAGACCACAGAGAAAGACCTAGTTCCCCACCTCATCGCGACCGGAGGCCTCACATCCTTTAAAAACTCCAGAGGTATGCGGAGATCAGTGCCTCCAAAGGAGACGATGCCTGACTCCTCGTGAAACTTGATAGGATTCCCAGGATTCCGGTGGCACGTGGAAAGGGACCCTTGGTCTCCCGCCTCAGCTGGAGAGGCGTCCCAATTGCCCTGCCAAGCCTCGAGGAGAATCCCGAGTTGTCCTTCGTAACTAGGCAGGAGTCCTGACGTTGCTGAAGAAACACGTGTGTGGAAGGGCCATCCCCGTCGTAACTCGAGAATATTCCCCAGCTTCCCGCCGCAACTCGAGAAAAACCATGAGACTTCCCCCTCGCCGCGAGATGAGGCCCGATTCCCCTGCACTGCATGCAGAGCAATTCCGTGTTGCACATCACACATGAAAGGAGCCTTGATTTCCTTGATGGCACTCCAGAGAAACCCCAAGAACACTGTTTCAAGGCTAGAGGGATCCTGAGGTCACTGTAGCAACACGAAAGAGCTCCGTGGACCAAAAATCAACTCGAGATGAGAGGTTAGTCCCTGGCTTCAACTCCAGAGGAATACCACCTTGCCACAAGCACCTCAAGAGGAGGCTTCTCTCAGCTCTAGCTATGTGAGAGGGACCCTGAGTTTGCGGCCTCAAGTGGAATGGACACCGCGATGCCCTGACTCGAAATAAGGCCGAATATCCCTGCAGTGACTTGAATGCAGGCTCGTCTTGCATCTCCCAAGACGAAAGGATGTCTGAATCCCCTGTGGAGACCACAGAGAAAGACCTAGTTCCCCACCTCATGGCGACCGGAGGCCTCACATCCTTTGAAAACTCCAGAGGTACGCGGAGATCAGTGCCTCCAAAGGAGACGATGCCTGACTCCTCGTGAAACTTGATAGGAGTCCCAGGATTCCTGTGGCACGTGGAAAGGGACCCTTGGTCTCCCGCCTCAGCTGGAGAGGCGTCCCAATTGCCCTGCCAAGCCTCGAGGAGAATCCCGAGTTGTCCCTCGCAACTAGGCAGGTGTCCTGACGTCGCTGAAGAAACACGTGGGTGGAAGGGCCATCCCCGTCGTAACTCGAGAATATACCCCAGGTTCCCGCCGCAACTCGAGAAAAACCATGAGACTTCCCCCTCGCCGCGAGATGAGGCCCGATTCTCATGCACTGCGTGCAGAGCAATTCCGTCTTGCACATCACACATGAAAGGAGCCTTGATTTCCTTGATGGCACTCCAGAGAAACCCCAAGAACACTGTTTCAAGGCTAGAGGGATCCTGAGGTCACTGTAGCAAAACGAAAGAGCTCCGTGGATCAAAAATCAACTCGAGATGAGAGGTTAGTCCCAGGCTTCGACTCCAGAGGAATACCACCTTACCACAAGCACCTCAAGAGGAGGCTTCTCTCAGCTCTAGCTATGTGAGAGGGACCCTGAGTTTGCAGCCTCAAGTGGAATGGACACCGCGATGCCCTGACTCAAAATAAGGCCGGATATTCCTGCAGTGACTTGAATGCAGGCTCGTCTTGCATCTCCCTAGACGAAAGGATGTCTGAATCCCCTGTGGAGACCACAGAGAAAGACCTAGTTCCCCACCTCATCGCGACCGGAGGCCTCACATCCTTTAAAAACTCCAGAGGTACGCGGAGATCAGTGCCTCCAAAGGAGACGATGCCTGACTCCTCGTGAAACTTGATAGGATTCCCAGGATTCCGGTGGCACGTGGAAAGGGACCCTTGGTCTCCCGCCTCAGCTGGAGAGGCGTCCCAATTGCCCTGCCAAGCCTCGAGGAGAATCCCGAGTTGTCCTTCGTAACTAGGCAGGAGTCCTGACGTTGCTGAAGAAACACGTGTGTGGAAGGGCCATCCCCGTCGTAACTCGAGAATATTCCCCAGCTTCCCGCCGCAACTCGAGAAAAACCATGAGACTTCCCCCTCGCCGCGAGATGAGGCCCGATTCCCCTGCACTGCATGCAGAGCAATTCCGTGTTGCACATCACACATGAAAGGAGCCTTAATTTCCTTGATGGCACTCCAGAGAAACCCCAAGAACACTGTTTCAAGGCTAGAGGGATCCTGAGGTCACTGTAGCAACACGAAAGAGCTCCGTGGACCAAAAATCAACTCGAGATGAGAGGTTAGTCCCTGGCTTCGACTCCAGAGGAATACCACCTTGCCACAAGCACCTCAAGAGGAGGCTTCTCTCAGCTCTAGCTATGTGAGAGGGACCCTGAGTTTGCGGCCTCAAGTGGAATGGACACCGCGATGCCCTGACTCGAAATAAGGCCGAATATCCCTGCAGTGACTTGAATGCAGGCTCGTCTTGCATCTCCAAAGATGAAAGGATGTCTGAATCCCCTGTGGAGACCACAGAGAAAGACCTAGTTCCCCACCTCATGGCGACCGGAGGCCTCACATCCTTTGAAAACTCCAGAGGTACGCGGAGATCAGTGCCTCCAAAGGAGACGATGCCTGACTCCTCGTGAAACTTGATAGGAGTCCCAGGATTCCTGTGGCACGTGGAAAGGGACCCTTGGTCTCCCGCCTCAGCTGGAGAGGCGTCCCAATTGCCCTGCCAAGCCTCGAGGAGAATCCCGAGTTGTCCCTCACAACTAGGCAGGAGTCCTGACGTCGCTGAAGAAACACGTGTGTGGAAGGTCCATCCCCGTCGTAACTCGAGAATATACCCCAGGTTCCCGCCGCAACTCGAGAAAAACCATGAGACTTCCCCCTCGCTGCGAGATGAGGCCCGATTCCCCTGCACTGCATGCAGAGCAATTCCGTGTTGCACATCACACATGAAAGGAGCCTTGATTTCCTTGATGGCACTCCAGAGAAACCCCAAGAACACTGTTTCAAGGCTAGAGGGATCCTGAGGTCACTGTAGCAACACGAAAGAGCTCCTTTGACCAAAAATCTACTCGAGATGAGAGGTTAGTCCCTGGCTTCGACTCCAGAGGAATACCACCTTACCACAAGCACCTCAAGAGTAGGCTTCTCTCAGCTCTAGCTATGTGAGAGGGACCCTGAGTTTGCGGCCTCAAATGGAATGGACACCGCGATGCTCTGACTCGAAATAAGGCCGGATATCCCTGCAGTGACTTGAATGCAGGCTCGTCTTGCATCTCCCAAAATGAAAGGATGTCTGAGTCCCCTGTGGAGACCACAGAGAAAGACCTAGTTCCCCACCTAATGACGACCGGAGGACTCACATCCTTTGAAAACTCCAGAGGTACGCGGAGATCAGTGCCTCCAAAGGAGACGATGCCTGACTCCTCGTGAAACTTGATAGGAGTCCCAGGATTCCTGTGGCACGTGGAAAGGGACCCTTGGTCTCCCGCCTCAGCTGGAGAGGCGTCCCAATTGCCCTGCCAAGCCTCGAGGAGAATCCCGAGTTGTCCCTCGCAACTAGGCAGGAGTCCTACCGTCGCTGAACTAACACGTGTGTGGAAGGGCCATCCCCGTCGTAACTCGAGAATATACCCCAGGTTCCCGCCGCAACTCGAGAAAAACCATGAGACTTCCCCCTCGCCGAGAGATGAGACCCGATTCCCCTGCACTGCGTGCAGAGCAATTCCGTGTTGCACATCACACATGAAAGGATCCTTGATTTCCTTGATGGCACTCCAGAGAAACCCCAAGAACACTGTTTCAAGGCTAGAGGGATCCTGAGGTCAGTGTAGCAGCAAGAAAGAGCTCCGTGGACCAAAAATCAACTCGAGATGAGAGGTTAGTCCCTGGCTTCGACTCCAGAGGAATACCACCTTACCACAAGCACCTCAAGAGGAGGCTTCTCTCAGCTCTAGGTATGTGAGAGGGACCCTGAGTTTGCGGCCTCAAGTGGAATGGACACCGCGAAGCTCTGGATCGAAATAAGGCCCCATATCCCTGCAGTGACTTGAATGCAGGCTCATCTTGCATCTCCCAAGACGAAAGGATGTCTGAATCACCTGTGTAGACCACAGAGAAACACCTAGTTCCCCACCTCATCGCGACCGGAGGCCTCACATCCTTTGAAAACTCCAGAGGTACGCGGAGATCAGTGCCTCCAAAGGAGACGATGCCTGACTCCTCGTGAAACTTGATAGGAGTCCCAGGATTCCTGTGGCACGTGGAAAGGGACCCTTGGTCTCCCGCCTCAGCTGGAGAGGCGTCCCAATTGCCCTGAAAAGCCTCGAGGAGAATCCCGAGTTGTCCCTCGCAACTAGGCAGGAGTCCTGACGTCGCTGAACAAACATGTGGGTGGAAGGGCCATCCCCGTCGTAACTCGAGAATATACCCCAGGTTAACGCCGCAACTCGAGAAAAACAATGAGAGTTCCCCCTCGCCGTGAGATGAGGCACGATTCCCCTGCACTGCATGCAGAGCAATTCCGTGTTGCACATCAAACATGAATGTAGCCTTGATTTCCTTGATGGCACTCCAGAGAAACCCCAAGAACACTGTTTCAAGGCTAGAGGGATCCTGAGGTCACTGTAGCAACACGAAAGAGCTCCGTGGACCAAAAATCAACTCGAGATGAGAGGTTAGTCCCTGGCTTCGACTCCAGAGGAATACCACCTTACCACAAGCACCTCAAGAGGAGGCTTCTCTCAGCTCTAGCTATGTGAGAGGGACCCTGAGTTTGCGGCCTCAAGTGGAATGGACACCGCGATGCCCTGACTCGAAATAAGGCCGGATATCCCTGCAGTGACTTGAATGCAGGCTCGTCTTGCATCTCCCAAGACGAAAGGATGTCTGAATCCCCTGTGGAGACCACAGAGAAAATCCTAGTTCCCCACCTCATCGCGACCGGAGGCCTCACATCCTTTGAAAACTCCAGAGGTACGCGGAGATCAGTGCCGCCAAAGGGGTCGATGCCTGACTCCTCGTGAAACTTTATAGGAGTCCCAGGATTCCTGTGGCACGTGGAAAGGGACCCTTGGTCTCCCGCCTCAGCTAGAGAGGCGTCCCAATTGCCCTGCCAAGCCTCGAGGAGAACCCCGAGTTGTCCCTCGCAACTAGGCAGGAGTCCTGACGTCGCTGAAGAAACACGTGGGTGGAAGGGCCATCCCCGTCGTAACTCGAGAATATACCCCAGGTCCCCGCCGCAACTCGAGAAAAACCATGAGACTTCCCCCTCGCAGCGAGATGAGGCCCGATTCCCCTGCACTGCGTGCAGAGCAATTCCGTGTTGCACATCACACATGAAAGGAGCCTTGATTTCCTTGATGGCACTCCAGAGAAACCCCAAGAACACTTTTTCAAGGCTAGCGGGATCCTGAGGTCACTGTAGCAACACGAAAGAGCTCCGTGGACCAAAAATCAACTCGAGATGAGAGGTTAGTCCCTGGCTTCGACTCCAGAGGAATACCACCTTACCACAAGCACCTCAAGAGGAGGCTTCTCTCAGCTCTAGGTATGTGAGAGGGACCCTGAGTTTGCGGCCTCAAGTGGAATGGACACCGCGATGCTCTGGATCGAAATAAGGCCGCATATCCCTGCAGTGACTTGAATGCAGGCTCGTCTTGCATCTCCCAAGACGAAAGGATGTCTGAATCACCTGTGTAGACCACAGAGAAAGACCTAGTTCCCCACCTCATCGCGACCGGAGGCCTCACATCCTTTGAAAACTCCAGAGGTACGCGGAGATCAGTGCCTCCAAAGGAGACGATGCCTGACTCCTCGTGAAACTTGATAGGAGTCCCAGGATTCCTGTGGCACGTGGAAAGGGACCCTTGGTCTCCCGACTCAGCTGGAGAGGCGTCCCAATTGCCCTGCCAAGCCTCGAGGAGAACCCCGAGTTGTCCCTCGCAACTAGGCAGGAGTCCTGACGTCGCTGAAGAAACACGTGGGTGGAAGGGCCATCCCCGTCGTAACTCGAGAATATACCCCAGGTTCCCGCCGCAACTCGAGAAAAACCATGAGACTTGCCCCTCGCCGCGAGATGAGGCCCGATTCCCCTGCACTGCGTGCAGAGCAATTCCGTGTTGCACATCACACATGAAAGGAGCCTTGATTTCCTTGATGGCACTCCAGAGAAACCCCAAGAACACTGTTTCAAGGCTAGAGGGATCCTGAGGTCACAGTAGCAACACGAAAGAGCTCCGTGGACCAAAAATCAATTCGAGATGGGAGGTTAGTCCCTGGCTTCGACTCCAGAGGAATACCACCTTACCACAAGCACCTCAAGAGGAGGCTTCTCTCAGCTCTAGCTATGTGAGAGGGACGCTGAGTTTGCGGCCTCAAGTGGAATGCACACCGCGATGCCCTGACTCAAAATAAGGCCGGATATCCCTGCAGTGACTTGAATGCAGGCTCGTCTTGCATCTCCCTAGACGAAAGGATGTCTGAATCCCCTGTGATGACCACAGAGAAAGACCTAGTTCCCCACCTCATCGCGACCGGAGGCCTCACATCCTTTAGAAACTCCAGAGGTACGCGGAGATCAGTGCCTCCAAAGGAGACGATGCCTGACTCCTCGTGAAACTTGATAGGAGTCCCAGGATTCCTGTGGCACGTGGAAAGGGACCCTTGGTCTCCCGCCTCAGCTGGAGAGGCGTCCCAATGGCCCTGCCAAGCCTTGAGGAAAACCCCGAGTTGTCCCTCGCAACTAGGCAGGAGTCCTGACTTCGCTGAACAAACACGTGGTTGGAAAGACCATACCCGTCGTACTTCGAGAATATACCCCAGGTTCCCGCCGCAACTCGAGAAAAACCATGAGACTTCCCCCTCGCCGCGAGATGAGGCCCGATTCCCCTGCACTGCGTGCAGAGCAATTCCGTGTTGCACATCACACATGAAAGGAGCCTTGATTTCCTTGACGGCACTCCAGCGAAACCCCAAGAACACTGTTTCAAGGCTAGAGGGATCCTGAGGTCACTGTAGCAACACGAAAGAGCTCCGTGGACCAAAAATCAACTCGAGATGAGAGGTTAGTCCCTGGCTTCGACTCCAGAGGAATACCACGTTACCACAAGCACCTCAAGAGGAGGCTTCTCTCAGCTCTAGGTATGTGAGAGGGATCCTGAGTTTGCGGCCTCAAGTGGAATGGACACCGCGATGCCCTGACTTGAAATAAGGCCGGATATCCCTGCAGTGACTTGAATGCAGGCTCGTCTTGCATCTCCCAAGACGAAAGGATGTCTGAATCCCATGTGGAGACCACAGAGAAAGACCTAGTTCCCCACCTCATGGCGACCGGAGGCCTCACATACTTTGAAAACTCCAGAGGTACGCGGAGATCAGTGCCTCCAAAGGAGACGATGCCTGACTCCTCGTGAAACTTGATAGGACTCCCAGGATTCCTGTGGCACGTGGAAAGGGACCCTTGGTCTCCCGCCTCAGCTGGAGAGGCGTCCCAATTGCCCTGCCATGCCTCGAGGAGAATCCCGAGTTGTCCCTCGCAACTAGGCAGGTGTCCTGACGTCGCTGAAGAAACACGTGGGTGGAAGGGCCATCCCCGTCGTAACTCGAGAATATACCCCAGGTTCCCGCCGCAACTCGAGAAAAACCATGAGACTTCCCCCTCGCCGCGAGATGAGGCCCGATTCTCATGCACTGCGTGCAGAGCAATTCCGTCTTGCACATCACACATGAAAGGAGCCTTGATTTCCTTGATGGCACTCCAGAGAAACCCCAAGAACACTGTTTCAAGGCTAGAGGGATCCTGAGGTCACTGTAGCAAAACGAAAGAGCTCCGTGGATCAAAAATCAACTCGAGATGTGAGGTTAGTCCCTGGCTTCGACTCCAGAGGAATACCACCTTACCACAAGCACCTCAAGAGGAGGCTTCTCTCAGCTCTAGCTATGTGAGAGGGACCCTGAGTTTGCAGCCTCAAGTGGAATGGACACCGCGATGCCCTGACTCAAAATAAGGCCGGATATTCCTGCAGTGACTTGAATGCAGGCTCATCTTGCATCTCCCTAGACGAAAGGATGTCTGAATCCCCTGTGGAGACCACAGAGAAAGACCTAGTTCCCCACCTCATCGCGACCGGAGGCCTCACATCCTTTAAAAACTCCAGAGGTATGCGGAGATCAGTGCCTCCAAAGGAGACGATGCCTGACTCCTCGTGAAACTTGATAGGATTCCCAGGATTCCGGTGGCACGTGGAAAGGGACCCTTGGTCTCCCGCCTCAGCTGGAGAGGCGTCCCAATTGCCCTGCCAAGCCTCGAGGAGAATCCCGAGTTGTCCTTCGTAACTAGGCAGGAGTCCTGACGTTGCTGAAGAAACACGTGTGTGGAAGGGCCATCCCCGTCGTAACTCGAGAATATTCCCCAGCTTCCCGCCGCAACTCGAGAAAAACCATGAGACTTCCCCCTCGCCGCGAGATGAGGCCCGATTCCCCTGCACTGCATGCAGAGCAATTCCGTGTTGCACATCACACATGAAAGGAGCCTTGATTTCCTTGATGGCACTCCAGAGAAACCCCAAGAACACTGTTTCAAGGCTAGAGGGATCCTGAGGTCACTGTAGCAACACGAAAGAGCTCCGTGGACCAAAAATCAACTCGAGATGAGAGGTTAGTCCCTGGCTTCGACTCCAGAGGAATACCACCTTGCCACAAGCACCTCAAGAGGAGGCTTCTCTCAGCTCTAGCTATGTGAGAGGGACCCTGAGTTTGCGGCCTCAAGTGGAATGGACACCGCGATGCCCTGACTCGAAATAAGGCCGAATATCCCTGCAGTGACTTGAATGCAGGCTCGTCTTGCATCTCCCAAGACGAAAGGATGTCTGAATCCCCTGTGGAGACCACAGAGAAAGACCTAGTTCCCCACCTCATCGCGACCGGAGGCCTCACATCCTTTGAAAACTCCAGAGGTACGCGGAGATCAGTGCCTCCAAAGGAGACGATGCCTGACTCCTCGTGAAACTTGATAGGAGTCCCAGGATTCCTGTGGCACGTGGAAAGGGACCCTTGGTCTCCCGCCTCAGCTGGAGAGGCGTCCCAATTGCCCTGCCAAGCCTCGAGGAGAATCCCGAGTTGTCCCTCGCAACTAGGCAGGTGTCCTGACGTCGCTGAAGAAACACGTGGGTGGAAGGGCCATCCCCGTCGTAACTCGAGAATATACCCCAGGTTCCCGCCGCAACTCGAGAAAAACCATGAGACTTCCCCCTCGCCGAGAGATGAGACCCGATTCCCCTGCACTGCGTGCAGAGCAATTCCGTGTTGCACATCACACATGAAAGGATCCTTGATTTCCTTGATGGCACTCCAGAGAAACCCCAAGAACACTGTTTCAAGGCTAGAGGGATCCTGAGGTCAGTGTAGCAGCAAGAAAGAGCTCCGTGGACCAAAAATCAACTCGAGATGAGAGGTTAGTCCCTGGCTTCGACTCCAGAGGAATACCACCTTACCACAAGCACCTCAAGAGGAGGCTTCTCTCAGCTCTAGGTATGTGAGAGGGACCCTGAGTTTGCGGCCTCAAGTGGAATGGAGACCGCGATGGCCTGACTCGAAATAAGGCCGGATATCCCTGCAGTGACTTGAATGCAGACTCGTCTTGCATCTCCCAAGACGAAAGGATGTCTGAATCCCCTGTGGAGACCACAGAGAAAGACCTAGTTCCCCACCTCATCGCGACCGGAGTCCTCACATCCTTTGAAAACTCCAGAGGTACGCGGAGATCAGTGCCTCCAAAGGAGACGATGCCTGACTCCTCGTGAAACTTGATAGGAGTCCCAGGATTCCTGTGGCACGTGGAAAGGGACCCTTGGTCTCCCGCCTCAGCTGGAGAGGCGTCCCAATTGCCCTGCCAAGCCTCGAGGAGAATCCCGAGTTGTCCCTCGCAACTAGGCAGGAGTCCTGACGTCGCTGAACAAACACGTGTGTGCAAGGGCCATCCCTGTCGTAACTCGAGAATATACCCCAGGTTCCCGCCGCAACTCGAGAAAAACCATGAGACTTCCCCCTCGCCGCGAGATGAGGCCCGATTCCCCTGCACTGCATGCAGAGCAATTCCGTGTTGCACATCACACATGAAAGGAGCCTTGATTTCCTTGATGGCACTCCAGAGAAACCCCAAGAACACTGTTTCAAGGCTAGAGGGATCCTGAGGTCACTGTAGAAACGCGAAAGAGCTCCGTGGACCAAAAATCAACTCGAGATGAGAGGTTAGTCCCTGGCTTCGACTCCAGAGGAATACCACGTTACCACAAGCACCTCAAGAGGAGGCTTCTCTCAGCTCTAGGTATGTGAGAGGGACCCTGATTTTGCGGCCTCAAGTGGAATGGACACCGCGATGCTCTGACTCGAAATAAGGCCGGATATCCCTGCAGTGACTTGAATGCAGGCTCGTCTTGCATCTCCCAAAATGCAAGGATGTCTGAGTCCCCTGTGGAGACCACAGAGAAAGACCTAGTTCCCCACCTAATGACGACCGGAGGCCTCACATCCTTTGAAAACTCCAGAGGTACGCGGAGATCAGTGCCTCCAAAGGAGACGATGCCTGACTCCTCGTGAAACTTGATAGGAGTCCCAGGATTCCTGTGGCACGTGGAAAGGGACCCTTGGTCTCCCGCCTCAGCTGGAGAGGCGTCCCAATTGCCCTGCCAAGCCTCGAGGAGAATCCCGAGTTGTCCCTCACAACTAGGCAGGAGTCCTGACGTCACTGAAGAAACACGTGTGTGGAAGGTCCATCCCCGTCGTAACTCGAGAATATACCCCAGGTTCCCGCCGCAACTCGAGAAAAACCATGAGACTTCCCCCTCGCCGCGAGATGAGGCCCGATTCCCCTGCACTGCATGCAGAGCAATTCCGTGTTGCACATCACACATGAAAGGAGCCTTGATTTCCTTGATGGCACTCCAGAGAAACCCCAAGAACACTGTTTCAAGGCTAGAGGGATCCTGAGGTCACTGTAGCAACACGAAAGAGCTCCGTGGACCAAAAATCAACTCGAGATGAGAGGTTAGTCCCTGGCTTCGACTCCAGAGGAATACCACCTTACCACAAGCACCTCAAGAGGAGGCTTCTCTCAGCTCTAGCTATGTGAGAGGGACCCTGAGTTTGCGGCCTCAAATGGAATAGACACCGCGATGCTCTGACTCGAAATAAGGCCGCATATCTCTGCAGTGACTTGAATGCAGGCTCGTCTTGCATCTCCCAAAATGAAAGGATGTCTGAGTCCCCTGTGGAGACCACAGAGAAAGACCTAGTTCCCCACCTAATGACGACCGGAGGCCTCACATCCTTTGAAAACTCCAGAGGTACGCGGAGATCAGTGCCTCCAAAGGAGACGATGCCTGACTCCTCGTGAAACTTGATAGGAGTCCCAGGATTCCTGTGGCACGTGGAAAGGGACCCTTGGTCTCCCGCCTCAGCTGGAGAGGCGTCCCAATTGCCGTGCCAAGCCTCGAGGAGAATCCCAAGTTGTCCCTCGCAACTAGGCAGGAGTCTTGACGTCGCTGAAGAAACACGTGTGTGGAAGGGCCATCCCCGTCGTAACTCGAGAATATACCCCAGGTTCCCGCCGCAACTCGAGAAAAACCATGAGACTTCCCCCTCGCCGCGAGATGAGGCCCGATTCCCCTGCACTGCATGCAGAGCAATTCCGTGTTGCACATCACACATGAAAGGAGCCTTGATTTCCTTGATGGCACTCCAGGGAAACCCCAAGAACACTTTTTCAATGCTAGAGGGATCCTGAGGTCACTGTAGCAACACGAAAGAGCTCCGTGGACCAAAAATCAACTCGAGATGAGAGCTTAGTCCCTGGCTTCGACTCCAGAGGAATACCACCTTACCACAAGCACCTCAAGAGGAGGCTTCTCTCAGCTCTAGGTATGTGAGAGGGACCCTGATTTTGCGGCCTCAAGTGGAATGGACACCGCGATGCCCTGACTCGAAATAAGGCCGAATATCCCTGCAGTGACTTGAATGCAGGCTCGTCTTGCATCTCCCAAGATGAATGGATGACTGAATCCCCTGTGGAGACCACAGAGAAAGACCTAGTTCCCCACCTCATCGCGACCGGAGGCCTCACATCCTTTGAAAACTCCAGAGGTACGCGGAGATCAGTGCCTCCAAAGGAGACGATGCCTGACTCCTCGTGAAACTTTATAGGAGTCCCAGGATTCCTGTAGCACGTGGAAAGGGACCCTTGGTCTCCCGCCTCAGCTGGAGAGGCGTCCCAATTGCCCTGCCAAGCCTCGAGGAAAACCCCGAGTTGTCCCTCACAACTAGGCAGGTGTCCTGACGTCGCTGAAGAAACACGTGTGTGGAAGGGCCATCCCCGTCGTACTTCGAGAATATACCCCAGGTTCCCGCCGCAACTCGAGAAAAACCATGAGACTTCCCCCTCGGCGCGAGATGAGGCCCGATTCCCCTGCACTGCGTGCAGAGCAATTCCGTGTTGCACATCACACATGAAAGGAGCCTGGATTTCGTTGACGGCACTCCAGCGAAACCCCAAGAACACTGTTTCAAGGCTAGAGGGATCCTGAGGTCACTGTAGCAACACGAAAGAGCTCCGTGGACCTAAAATCAACTCGAGATGAGAGGTTAGTCCCTGGCTTCGACTCCAGAGGAATACCACCTTACCACAAGCACCTCAAGAGGAGGCTTCTCTCAGCTCTATGTATGTGAGAGGGACCCTGAATATGCGGCCTCAAGTGGAATGGACACCGCGATGCCCTGACTCGAAATAAGGCCGGATATCCCTGCAGTGACTTGAATGCAGGCTCGTCTTGCATCTCCCAAGACGAAAGGATGTCTGAATCCCCTGTGGAGACCACAGAGAAAGACCTAGTTCCCCACCTCATCGCGACCGGAGGCCTCACATCCTTTGAAAACTCCAGAGGTACGCGGAGATCAGTGCCTCCAAAGGAGACGATGCCTGACTCCTCGTGAAACTTGATAGGAGTCCCAGGATTCCTGTGGCACGTGGAAAGGGACCCTTGGTCTCCCGCCTCAGCTGGAGAGGCGTCCCAATTGCCCTGCCAAGCCTCGAGGAGAATCCCGAGTTGTCCCTCACAACTAGGCAGGAGTTCTGACGTCGCTGAACAAACATGTGGGTGGAAGGGCCATCCCCGTCGTAACTCGAGAATATACCCCAGGTTCCCGCCGCAACTCGAGAAAAACCATGAGACTTCCCCCTCGCCGTGAGATGAGGCACGATTCCCCTGCACTGCATGCAGAGCAATTCCGTATTGCACATCACATATGAAAGTAGCCTTGATTTCCTTGATGGCACTCCAGAGAAAACCCAAGAACACTGTTTCAAGGCTAGAGGGATCCTGAGGTCACTGTAGCAACACGAAAGAGCTCCGTGGACCAAAACTCAACTCGAGATGAGAGGTTAGTCCCTGGCTTCGACTCCAGAGGAATACCACCTTACCACAAGCACCTCAAGAGGAGGCTTCTCTCAGCTCTAGGTATGTGAGAGGGACCCTGATTTTGCGGCCTCAAGTGGAGTGGACACTGCGATGCCCTGACGCGAAAAAAGGCCGGATATCCCTGCAGTGACTTGAATGCAGGCTCGTCTTGCATCTCGCAAGATGAAAGGATGTTTGAATCCCCTGTGGAGACCACAGAGAAAGACCTAGTTCCCCACCTCATCGCGACCGTAGGCCTCACATCCTTTGAAAACTCCAGAGGTACATGGAGATCAGTGCCTCCAAAGGAGACGATGCCCGACTCCTCGTGAAACTTGATAGGATTCCCAGGATTCCTGTGGCACGTGGAAAGGGACCCTTGGTCTCCCGCCTCAGCTGGAGAGGCGTCCCAATTGCCCTGCCAAGCCTCGAGGAGAATCCCGAGTTGTCCCTCACAACTAGGCAGGAGTCCTGATGTCGCTGAAGAAACACGTGTGTGGAAGGGCCATCCCCGTCGTAACTCGAGAATATACCCCAGGTTCCCGCCACAACTCGAGAAGAACCATGAGACTTCCCCCTCGCCGCGAGATGAGGCCCGATTCCCCTGCACTGCATGCAGAGCAATTCCGTGTTGCACATCACACATGAAAGGAGCCTTGATTTCCTTGATGGCACTCCAGAGAAACCCCAAGAACACTGTTTCAAGGCTAGAGGGATCCTGAGGTCACTGTAGCAACACGAAAGAGCTCCGTGGACCAAAAATCAACTTGAGATGAGAGGTTAGTCCCTGGCTTCGACTCCAGAGGAATACCACCTTACCACAAGCACCTCAAGAGGAGGCTTCTCTCAGCTCTAGGTATGTGAGAGGGACCCTGAGTTTGCGGCCTCAAGTGGAATGGACACCGCGATGGTCTGGCTCGAAATAAGGCCTCATATCCCTGCAGTGACTTGAATGCAGGCTCGTCTTGCATCTCCCAAGACGAAAGGATGTCTGAATCACCTGTGGAGACCACAGAGAAAGACCTAGTTCCCCACCTCATCGCGACCGGAGGCCTCACATCCTTTGAAAACTCCAGAGGTACGCGGAGATCAGTGCCTCCAAAGGAGACGATGCCTGACTCCTCGTGAAACTTGATAGGAGTCCCAGGATTCCTGTGGCACGTGGAAAGGGACCCTTGGTCTCCCGCCTCAGCTGGAGAGGCGTCCCAATTGCCCTGCCAAGCCTCGAGGAGAATCCCGAGTTGTCCCTCGCAACTAGGCAGGAGTTCTGACGTCGCTGAACAAACATGTGGGTGGAAGGGCCATCCCCGTCGTAACTCGAGAATATAGCCCAGGTTCCCGCCACAACTCGAGAAAAACCATGAGACTTCCCCCTCGGCGCGAGATGAGGCCCGATTCCCCTGCACTGCATGCAGAGCAATTCCGTGTTGCACATCACACATGAAAGGAGCCTTGATTTCCTTGATGGCAATCCAGAGAAACCCCAAGAACACTGTTTCAAGGCTAGAGGGATCCTGAGGTCACTGTAGCAACACGAAAGAGCTCCGTGGACCAAAAATCAACTCGAGATGAGAGGTTAGTCCCTGGCTTCGACTGCAGAGGAATACCACCTTACCACAAGCACCTCAAGAGGAGGCTTCTCTCAGCTCTACATATGTGCTGAGTTTGTGGTCTCAAGTGGAATGGACACCGCGATGCCCTGAATCGAAATAAGGCCAGATATCCCTGCAGTGACTTGAATGCAGGCTCGTCTTGCATCTCCCAAGAAGAAAGGATGTCTGAATCCCCTGTGGAGACCACAGAAAAAGACCTAGTTCCCCACCTCATCACGACCGGAGGCCTCACGTCCTTTGAAAACTCCAGAGGTACGCGGAGATCAGTGCCTCCAAAGGAGACGATGCCTGACTCCCCGTGAAACTTGATAGGAGTCCCAGGATTCCTGTGGCACGTGGAATGGGACCCTTGGTCTCCCGCCTCAGCTGGAGAGGCGTCCCAATTGCCCTGCCAAGCCTCGAGGAGAATCCCGAGTTGTCCCTCGCAACTAGGCAGGAGTCCTGCCGTCGCTGAACAAACACGTGGGTGGAAGGGCCATCCCCGTCATAACTCGAGAATATACCCCAGGTTCCCGCCGCAACTCGAGAAAAACCATGAGACTTCCCCCTCGCCACGAGATGAGGCCCGATTCCCCTGCACTGCGTGCAGAGCAATTCCGTGTTGCACATCACACATGAAAGGAGCCTTGATTTCCTTGATGGCACTCCAGAGAAACCCAAGGAACACTGTTTCAAGGCTAGCGGGATCCTGAGGTCACTGTAGCAACACGAAAGAGCTCCGTGGACCAACAATCAACTCGAGATGAGAGGTTAGTCCCTGGCTTCGACTCCAGAGGAATACCACCTTACCACAAGCACCTCAAGAGGAGGCTTCTATCAGCTCTAGGTATGTGAGAGGGACCCTGAGTTTGCGGCCTCAAGTGGAATGGACACCGCGAAGCCCTGACTCGAAATAAGGCCGGATATCCCTGCAGTGACTTGAATGCAGGCTCGTCTTGCATCTCCCAAGACGAAAGGATGTCTGAATCCCCTGTGGAGACCACAGAGAAAGACCTAGTTCCCCACCTCATCGCGACCGGAGGCCTCACATCCTTTGAAAACTCCAGAGGTACGCGGAGATCAGTTCCTCCAAAGGAGACGATGCCTGACTCCTCGTGAAACTTGATAGGAGTCCCAGGATTCCTGTGGCCCGTGGAAAGGGACCCTTGGTCTCCCGCCTCAGCTGGAGAGGCGTCCCAATTGCCCTGCCAAGCCTCGAGGAGAATCCCGAGTTGTCCCTCGCAACTAGGCAGGAGTCCTCACGCCGCTGAACAAACAAGTGGGTGGAAGGGCCATCCCCGTCGTAACTCGAGAATATACCCCAGGTTCCCGCCGCAACTCGAGAAAAACCATGAGACTTCCCCCTCGCCGCGAGATGAGGACCGATTCCCCTGCACTGCGTGCAGAGCAATTCCGTGTTGCACATCACACATGAAAGGAGCCTTGATTTCCTTGATGGCACTCCAGAGAAACCCCAAGAACACTGTTTCAAGGCGAGAGGGATCCTGAGGTCACTGTAGCAACACGAAAGAGCTCCGTGGACCAAAAATCAACTCGAGATGAGAGGTTAGTCCCTGGCTTCGACTCCAGAGGAAAAGCACCTTACCACAAGCACCACAAGAGGAGGCTTCTCTCAGCTCTAGGTATGTCAGAGGGACCCTGAGTTTGCGGCCTCAAGTGGAATGGACACTGCGATGCCCTGACGCGAAATAAGGCCGGATATCCCTGCAGTGACTTGAATGCAGGCTCGTCTTGCATCTCCCAAGACGAAAGGATGTCTGAATCCCCTGTGGAGACCACAGAGAAAGACCTAGTTCCCCACCTCATCGCGACCAGAGGCCTCACATCCTTTGAAAACTCCAGAGGTACGCAGAGATAAGTGCCTCCAAAGGAGACGATGCCTGACTCCTCGTGAAACTTGATAGGAGTCCCAGGATTCCTGTGGCCCGTGGAAAGGGACCCTTGGTCTACCGCCTCAGCTGGAGAGGAGTCCCAATTGCCCTGTCAAGCCTCGAGGGGAATCCCGAGTTGTCCCACGCAACTAGGCAGGAGTCCTGACGTCGCTGAACAAACACGTGGGTGAAGCGACCATCCCCGTCTTAACTCGAGAATATACCCCAGGTTCCCGCCGCAACTCGAGAAAAACCATGAGACTTCCCCCTCGCCGCGAGATGAGACCCGATTCCTCTGCACTGCGTGCAGAGCAATTCCGTGTTGCACATCACACATGAAAGGAGCCTTGATTTCACTGGTGGCACTCCGGAGAAACCCCAAGAACACTGTTTCAAGTCTAGAGGGATCCTGAGGTCACTGTAGCAACACGAAAGAGCTCCGTGGACCAAGAATCAACTCGAAATGAGAGGTTAGTCCCTGGCTTCGACTCCAGAGGAATACCACCTTACCACAAGCACCTCAAGAGGAGGCTTCTCTCAGCTCTGCATATGTGCTGAGTTTGTGGTCTCAAGTGGAATGGACACCGCGATGCCCTGACTCGAAATAAGGCCGGATATCCCTGCAGTGACTTGAATGCAGGCTCGTCTTGCATCTCCCAAGATGAAAGGATGTCTGAATCCCCTGTGGAGACCACAGAAAAAGACCTAGTTCCCCACCTCATCACGACCGGAGGCCTCACGTCCTTTGAAAACTCCAGAGGTACGCGGAGATCAGTGCCTCCAAAGGAGACGATGCCTGACTCCTCCTGAAACTTGATAGGAGTCCCAGGATCCTGTGGCACGTGGAATGGGACCCTTGGTCACCTGCCTCAGCTGGAGAGGCGTCCCAATTGCCCTGCCAAGCCTCGAGGAGAATCCCGAGTTGTCCCTCGCAACTAGGCAAGAGTCCTGCCGTCGCTGAACAAACACGTGGGTGGAAGGGCCATCCCCGTCGTAACTCGAGAATATACCCCAGGTTCCCGCCGCAACTCGAGAAAAACCATGAGACTTCCCCCTCGCCACGAGATGAGGCCCGATTCCCATGCACTGCGTGCAGAGCAATTCCGTGTTGCACATCACACATGAAAGGAGCCTTGATTTCCTTGATGGCACTCCAGAGAAACCACAGGAACACTGTTTCAAGGCTAGCGGGATCCTGAGGTCACTGTAGCAACATGAAAGAGCTCCGTGGACCAATAATCAAGTCGAGATGAAAGGTTAGTCCCTGGCTTCGACTCCAGAGGAATACCACCTTACCACAAGCACCTCAAGAGGAGGCTTCTCTCAGCTCTAGCTATGTGCTGAGTTTGCGGCCTCAAGTGGAATGGACACCGCGATGCCCTGACTCGAAATAAGGCCGGATATCCCTGCAGTGAGTTGAATGCAGGCTCGTCTTGCATCTCCCAAGACGAAAGGATGTCTGAATCCCCTGTGGAGACCTCAGAGAAAGATCTAGTTCCCCACCTCATCACGACCGGAGGCCTCACATCCTTTGAAAACTCCAGAGGTACGCGGAGATCAGTGCCTCCAAAGGAGACGATGCCTGACTCCTCCTGAAACTTGATAGGAGTCCCAGGATTCCTGTGGCACATGGAAAGGGACCCTTGGTCTCCCGCCTCAGCTGGAGAGGCGTCCCAATTGCCCTGCCAAGCCTCGAGGAGAATCCCGAGTTGTCCCTCGCAAGTCGGCAGGAGTCCTGACGTCGATGAACAAACACGTGGTTGGAAGGGCCATCCCCGTCGTAACTCGAGAATATACCCCAGGTTCCCGCCGCAGCTCGAGAAAAACCATGAGACTTCCCCCTCGCCACGATATGAGTCCCGATTCCCCTGCACTGCGTGCAGAGCAATTCCGTGTTGCACATCACACATGAAAGGAGCCTTGATTTCCTTGATGGCACTCCAGAGAAACCCCAAGAACACTGTTTCAAGGCGAGAGGGATCCTGAGGTCACTGTAGCAAAACGAAAGAGCTCCGTGGACCAAAAATCAACTCGAGATGAGAGGTTAGTCCCTGGCTTCGACTCCAGAGGAATACCACCTTACCACAAGCACCTCAAGAGGAGGCTTCTATCAGCTCTAGGTATGTGAGAGGGACCCTGAGTTTGCGGCCTCAAGTGGAATGGACACCGCGAAGCCCTGACTCGAAATACGGCCGGATATCCCTGCAGTGACTTGAATCCAGGCTCGTCTTGCATCTCCCAAGACGAAAGGATGTCTGAATCCCCTGTGGAGACCACAGAGAAAGACCTAGTTCCCCACCTCATCGCGACCGGAGGCCTCACATCCTTTGAAAACTCCAGAGGTACGCGGAGATCAGTGCCTCCAAAGGAGACGATGCCTGACTCCTCGTGAAACTTGATAGGAGTCCCAGGATTCCTGTGGCACGTGGAAAGGGACCCTTGGTCTCCCGCCTCAGCTGGAGAGGCGTCCCAATTGCCCTGCCAAGCCTCGAGGAGAATCCCGAGTTGTCCCTCGCAACTAGGCAGGAGTCCTGACGTCGCTGAACAAACACGTGGGTGGAAGGGCCATCCCCGTCGTAACTCGAGAATATACCCCAGGTTCCCGCCGCAACTCGAGAAAAACCATGAGACTTCCCCCTCGCCGCGAGATGAGGACCGATTCCCCTGCACTGCGTGCAGAGCAATTCCGTGTTGCACATCACACATGAAAGGAGCCTTGATTTCCTTGATGGCACTCCAGAGAAACCCCAAGAACATTGTTTCCAGGCTAGAGGGATCCTGAGGTCACTGTAGCAACACGAAAGAGCTCCGTGGACCAAAAATCAACTCGAGATGAGAGGTTAGTCCCTGGCTTCGACTCCAGAGGAAAAGCACCTTACCACAAGCACCACAAGAGGAGGCTTCTCTCAGCTCTAGGTATGTCAGACGGACCCTGAGTTTGCGGCCTCAAGTGGAATGGACACTGCGATGCCCTGACGCGAAATAAGGCCGGATATCCCTGCAGTGACTTGGATGCAGGCTCGTCTTGCATCTCCCAAGACGAAAGGATGTCTGAATCCCCTGTGGAGACCACAGAGAAAGACCTAGTTCCCCACCTCATCGCGACCAGAGGCCTCACATCCTTTGAAAACTCCAGAGGTACGCAGAGATAAGTGCCTCCAAAGGAGACGATGCCTGACTCCTCGTGAAACTTGATAGGAGTCCCAGGATTCCTGTGGCCCGTGGAAAGGGACCCTTGGTCTCCCGCCTCAGCTGGAGAGGCGTCCCAATTGCCCTGTCAAGCCTCGAGGAGAATCCCGAGTTGTCCCTCGCAACTAGGCAGGAGTCCTGACGTCGCTGAACAAACACGTGGGTGAAGCGACCATCCCCGTCTTAACTAGAGAATATACCCCAGGTTCCCGCCGCAACTCGAGAAAAACCATGAGACTTCCCCCTCGCCGCCAGATGAGGCCCGATTCCTCTGCACTGCGTGCAGAGCAATTCCGTGTTGCACATCACACATGAAAGGAGCCTTGATTTCACTGGTGGCACTCCGGAGAAACCCCAAGAACACTGTTTCAAGTCTAGAGGGATCCTGAGGTCACTGTAGCAACACGAAAGAGCTCCGTGGACCAAGAATCAACTCGAAATGAGAGGTTAGTCCCTGGCTTCGACTCCAGAGGAATACCACCTTACCACAAGCACCTCAAGAGGAGGCTTCTCTCAGCTCTACATATGTGCTGAGTTTGTGGTCTCAAGTGGAATGGACACCGCGATGCCCTGACTCGAAATAAGGCCAGATATCCCTGCAGTGACTCTAATGCAGGCTCGTCTTGCATCTCCCAAGATGAAAGGATGTCTGAATCCCCTGTGGAGACCACAGAAAAAGACCTAGTTCCCCACCTCATCACGACCGGAGGCCTCACGTCCTTTGAAAACTCCAGAGGTACGCGGAGATCAGTGCCTCCAAAGGAGACGATGCCTGACTCCTCCTGAAACTTGATAGGAGTCCCAGGATTCCTGTGGCACGTGGAATGGGACCCTTGGTCTCCCGCCTCAGCTGGAGAGGCGTCCCAATTGCCCTGCCAAGCCTCGAGGAGAATCCCGAGTTGTCCCTCGCAACTAGGCAGGAGTCCTGCCGTCGCTGAACAAACACGTGGGTGGAAGGGCCATCCCCGTCGTAACTCGAGAATATACCCCAGGTTCCCGCCGCAACTCGAGAAAAACCATGAGACTTCCCCCTCGCCACGAGATGAGGCCCGATTCCCATGCACTGCGTGCAGAGCAATTCCGTGTTGCACATCACACATGAAAGGAGCCTTGATTTCCTTGATGGCACTCCAGAGAATCCCCAAGAACACTGTTTCAAGGCTAGCGGGATCCTGAGGTCACTGTAGCAACACGAAAGAGCTCCGTGGACCAATAATCAACTCGAGATGAGAGGTTAGTCCCTGGCTTCGACTCCAGAGGAATACCACCTTACCACAAGCACCTCAAGAGGAGGCTTCTCTCAGCTCTAGCTATGTGCTGAGTTTGCGGCCTCAAGTGGAATGGACACCGCGATGCCCTGACTCGAAATAAGGCCGGATATCCCTGCAGTGAGTTGAATGCAGGCTCGTCTTGCATCTCCCAAGACGAAAGGATGTCTGAATCCACTGTGGAGACCTCAGAGAAAGATCTAGTTCCCCACCTCATCACGACCGGAGGCCTCACATCCTTTGAAAACTCCAGAGGTACGCGGAGATCAGTGCCTCCAAAGGAGACGATGCCTGACTCCTCCTGAAACTTGATAGGAGTCCCAGGATTCCTGTGGCACATGGAAAGGGACTCTTGGTCTCCCGCCTCAGCTGGAGAGGCGTACCAATTGCCCTGCCACGTCTCGAGGAGAATCCTGAGTTGTCCCTCGCAACTAGGCAGGAGTCCTGACGCCGCTGAACAAACACGTGGGTGGAAGGGCCATCCCCGTCATAACTCGAGAATAAACCACAGGGTCCCGCCGCAACTCGAGAAAAACCATGAGACTTCCCCCTCGCCGCGAGATGAGGCTCGATTCTCCTGCACTGCATCCAGAGCAATTCCGTGTTGCACATCACACATGAAAGGAGCCTTGATTTCCTTGATGGCACTCCAGAGAAACCCCAAGAACACTGTTTCAAGGCTAGAGGGATCCTGAGGTCACTGTAGCAACACGAAAGAGCTCCGTGGACCAAAAATCAACTCGAGATGAGAGGTTAGTCCCTGGCTTCGAATCCAGAGGAATACCACCTTACCACAAGCACCTCAAGAGGAGGCTTCTCTCAGCTCTAGGTATGTGAGAGGGACCCTGAGTTTGCGGCCTCAAGTGGAATGGACACTGCGATACCCTGACTCGAAATAAGGCCGGATATCCCTGAAGTGACTTGAATCCAGGCTCGTCTTGCATCTCCCAAGACGAAAAGATGTCTGAATCCTCTGTGGAGACCACAGAGAAAGACCTAGTTCCCCACCTGATCGAGACCGGAGGCCTCACATCCTTTGAAAACTCCAGAGGTACGCGGAGATCAGTGCCTCCAAAGGAGACGATGCCTGACTCCTCGTGAAACTTGATAGGAGTCCCAGGATTCCTGTGCACGTGGAAAGGGTCTCTTGGTCTCCCGCCTCAGCTGGAGAGGCGTCCCAATTGCCCTGCCAAGCCTCGAGGAGAATCCCGAGTTGTCCCTCGCAACTGGGCAGGAGTCCTGCCGTCGCTGAACAAACACGTGGGTGGAAGGGCCATCCCCGTCGTAACTCGAGAATATACCCCAGGTTCCCGCCGCAACTCGAGAAAAACCATGAGACTTCCCCCTCGCCGCGAGATGAGGCCCG
The DNA here is from genome assembly GCF_910594005.1 of Cervus elaphus. Classification (NCBI taxonomy): domain Eukaryota; kingdom Metazoa; phylum Chordata; class Mammalia; order Artiodactyla; family Cervidae; genus Cervus; species Cervus elaphus. Next base: position 8,396,816 of record NC_057824.1, on the reverse strand, counting down.
ATTCCCCTGCACTGCGTGCAGAGCAATTCAGTGTTGCACATCACACATGGAAGGAGCCTTGATTTCCTTGATGGCACTCCAGAGAAAACCCAAGAACACTGTTTCAAGGCTAGCGGGATCCGGAGGTCACTGTAGCAACACGAAAGAGCTCCGTGGACCAACAATCAACTCGAGATGAGAGGTTATTCCCTGGCTTCGACTCCAGAGGAATACCACCTTACCACAAGCACCTCAAGAGGAGGCTTCTCTCAGCTCTATATATGTGCTGAGTTTGTGGTCTCAAGTGGAATGGACACCGCGATGCCCTGACTCGAAATAAGGCCGGATATCCCTGCAGTGACTTGAATGCAGGCTCGTCTTGCATCTCCCAAGAAGAAAGGATGTCTGAATCCCCTGTGGAGACCACAGAGAAAGACCTAGTTCCCCACCTCATCCCGACCGGAGGCCTCACGTCCCTTGAAAACTCCAGAGGTACGCGGAGATCAGTTCCTCCAAAGGAGACGATGCCTGACTCCTCGTGAAACTTGATAGGAGTCCCAGGATTCCTGTGGCACGTGGAATGGGACCCTTGGTCTCCCGTCTCAGCTGGAGAGGCGTCCCAATTGCCCTGCAAAGCCTCGAGGAGAATCCCGAGTTGTCCCTCGCAACTAGGCAGGAGTCCTGCCGTCGCTGAACAAACACGTGGGTGGAAGGGCCATCCCCGTCGTAACTCGAGAATATACCCCAGGTTCCCGCCGCAACTCGAGAAAAACCATGAGACTTCCCCCTCGCCACGAGATGAGGCCCGATTCCCCTGCACTGCGTGCAGAGCAATTCCGTGTTGCACATCACACATGAAAGGAGCCTTGATTTCCTTGATGGCACTCCAGAGAAACCCCAGGACCACTGTTTCAAGGTTAGCGTGATCCTGAGGTCACTGTAGCAACACGAAAGAGCTCCGTGGACCAACAATCAACTCGAGATGAGAGGTTAGTCCCTGGCTTCGACTCCAGAGGAATACCACCTTACCACAAGCACCTCAAGAGGAGGCTTCTCTCAGCTCTAGCTATGTGCTGAGTTTGCGGCCTCAAGTGGAATGGACACCGCGATGCCCTGACTCGAAATAAGGCCGAATATCCCTGCAGTGACTTGAATGCAGGCTCGTCTTGCATCTCCCAAGATGAAAGGATGTCTGAATCCCCTGTGGAGACCACAGAGAAAGACCTAGTTCCCCACCTCATGGCGACCGGAGGCCTCACATCCTTTGAAAACTCCAGAGGTACGCGGAGATCAGTGCCTCCAAAGGAGACGATGCCTGACTCCTCGTGAAACTTTATAGGAGTCCCAGGATTCCTGTAGCACTTGGAAAGGGACCCTTGGTCTCCCGCCTCAGCTGGAGAGGCGTCCCAATTGCCCTGCCAAGCCTCGAGGAGAATCCCGAGTTGTCCCTCACAACTAGGCAGGAGTCCTGATGTCGCTGAAGAAACACGTGTGTGGAAGGGCCATCCCCGTCGTAACTCGAGAATATACCCCAGGTTCCCGCCACAACTCGAGAAGAACCATGAGACTTCCCCCTCGCCGCGAGATGAGGCCCGATTCCCCTGCACTGCATGCAGAGCAATTCCGTGTTGCACATCACACATGAAAGGAGCCTTGATTTCCTGATGGCACTCCAGAGAAACCCCAAGAACACTGTTTCAAGGCTAGAGGGATCCTGAGGTCACTGTAGCAACACGAAAGAGCTCCGTGGACCAAAAATCAACTCGAGATGAGAGGTTAGTCCCTGGCTTCGACTCCAGAGGAATACCACCTTACCACAAGCACCTCAAGAGGAGGCTTCTCTCAGCTCTAGGTATGTGAGAGGGACCCTGAGTTTGCGGCCTCAAGTGGAATGGACACCGCGATGGTCTGGCTCGAAATAAGGCCTCATATCCCTGCAGTGACTTGAATGCAGGCTCGTCTTGCATCTCCCAAGACGAAAGGATGTCTGAATCCCCTGTGGAGACCACAGAGAAAGACCTAGTTCCCCACCTCATCGCGACCGGAGGCCTCACATCCTTTGAAAACTCCAGAGGTACGCGGAGATCAGTTCCTCCAAAGGAGACGATGCCTGACTCCTCGTGAAACTTGATAGGAGTCCCAGGATTCCGGTGGCCCGTGGAAAGGGACCCTTGGTCTCCCGCCTCAGCTGGAGAGGCGTCCCAATTGCCCTGCCAAGCCTCGAGGAGAATCCCGAGTTGTCCCTCGCAACTAGGCAGGAGTCATGACGCCGCTGAACAAACAAGTGGGTGGAAGGGCCATCCCCGTCGTAACTCGAGAATATACCCCAGGTTCCCGCCGCAACTCGAGAAAAACCATGAGACTTCCCCCTCGCCGCGAGATGAGGACCGATTCCCCTGCACTGCGTGCAGAGCAATTCCGTGTTGCACATCACACATGAAAGGAGCCTTGATTTCCTTGATGGCACTCCAGAGAAACCCCAAGAACACTCTTTCAAGGCGAGAGGGATCCTGAGGTCACTGTAGCAACACGAAAGAGCTCCGTGGACCAAAAATCAACTCGAGATGAGAGGTTAGTCCCTGGCTTCGACTCCAGAGGAAAAGCACCTTACCACAAGCACCACAAGAGGAGGCTTCTCTCAGCTCTAGGTATGTCAGAGGGACCCTGAGTTTGCGGCCTCAAGTGGAATGGACACTGCGATGCCCTGACGCGAAATAAGGCCGGATATCCCTGCAGTGACTTGAATGCAGGCTCGTCTTGCATCTCCCAAGACGAAAGGATGTCTGAATCCCCTGTGGAGACCACAGAGAAAGACCTAGTTCCCCACCTCATCGCGACCAGAGGCCTCACATCCTTTGAAAACTCCAGAGGTACGCAGAGATAAGTGCCTCCAAAGGAGACGATGCCTGACTCCTCGTGAAACTTGATAGGAGTCCCAGGATTCCTGTGGCCCGTGGAAACGGACCCTTGGTCTCCCGCCTCAGCTGGAGAGGAGTCCCATTTGCCCTGTCAAGACTCGAGGAGAATCCCGAGTTGTCCCTCGCAACTAGGCAGGAGTCCTGACGTCGCTGAACAAACACGTGGGTGAAGCGACCATCCCCGTCTTAACTCGAGAATATACCCCAGGTTCCCGCCGCAACTCGAGAAAAACCATGAGACTTCCCCCTCGCCGCGAGATGAGACCCGATTCCTCTGCACTGCGTGCAGAGCAATTCCGTGTTGCACATCACACATGAAAGGAGCCTTGATTTCACTGGTGGCACTCCGGAGAAACCCCAAGAACACTGTTTCAAGTCTAGAGGGATCCTGAGGTCACTGTAGCAACACGAAAGAGCTCCGTGGACCAAGAATCAACTCGAAATGAGAGGTTAGTCCCTGGCTTCGACTCCAGAGGAATACCACCTTACCACAAGCACCTCAAGAGGAGGATTCTCTCAGCTCTAGCTATGTGCTGAGTTTGCGGCCTCAAGTGGAATGGACACCGCGATGCCCTGACTCGAAATAAGGCCGGATATCCCTGCAGTGAGTTGAATGCAGGCTCGTCTTGCATCTCCCAAGACGAAAGGATGTCTGAATCCCCTGTGGAGACCTCAGAGAAAGATCTAGTTCCCCACCTCATCACGACCGGAGGCCTCACATCCTTTGAAAACTCCAGAGGTACGCGGAGATCAGTGCCTCCAAAGGAGACGATGCCTGACTCCTCCTGAAACTTGATAGGAGTCCCAGGATTCCTGTGGCACATGGAAAGGGACCCTTGGTCTCCCGCCTCAGCTGGAGAGGCGTCCCAATTGCCCTGCCAAGCCTCGAGGAGAATCCCGAGTTGTCCCTCGCAAGTCGGCAGGAGTCCTGACGTCGATGAACAAACACGTGGTTGGAAGGGCCATCCCCGTCGTAACTCGAGAATATACCCCAGGTTCCCGCCGCAGCTCGAGAAAAACCATGAGACTTCCCCCTCGCCGCGATATGAGTCCCGATTCCCCTGCACTGCGTGCAGAGCAGTTCCGTGTTGCACATCACACATGAAAGGAGCCTTGATTTCCTTGATGGCACTCCAGAGAAACCCCAAGAACACTGTTTCAAGGCGAGAGGGATCCTGAGGTCACTGTAGCAAAACGAAAGATCTCCGTGGACCAAAAATCAACTCGAGATGAGAGGTTAGTCCCTGGCTTCGACTCCAGAGGAATACCACCTTACCACAAGCACCTCAAGAGGAGGCTTCTATCAGCTCTAGGTATGTGAGAGGGACCCTGAGTTTGCGGCCTCAAGTGGAATGGACACCGCGAAGCCCTGACTCGAAATAAGGCCGGATATCCCTGCAGTGACTTGAATGCAGGCTCGTCTTGCATCTCCCAAGACGAAAGGATGTCTGAATCCCCTGTGGAGACCACAGAGAAAGACCTAGTTCCCCACCTCATCGCGACCGGAGGCCTCACATCCTTTGAAAACTCCAGAGGTACGCGGAGATCAGTGCCTCCAAAGGAGACGATGCCTGACTCCTCGTGAAACTTGATAGGAGTCCCAGGATTCCTGTGGCACGTGGAAAGGGACCCTTGGTCTCCCGCCTCAGCTGGAGAGGCGTCCCAATTGCCCTGCCAAGCCTCGAGGAGAATCCCGAATTGTCCCTCACAACTAGGCAGGAGTCCTGACGTCGCTGAACAAACACGTGGGTGGAAGGGCCATCCCCGTCGTAACTCGAGAATATAACCCAGGTTCCCGCCGCAACTCGAGAAAAACCATGAGACTTCCCCCTCGCCGCGAGATGAGGACCGATTCCCCTGCACTGCGTGCAGAGCAATTCCGTGTTGCACATCACACATGAAAGGAGCCTTGATTTCCTTGATGGCACTCCAGAGAAACCCCAAGAACATTGTTTCCAGGCTAGAGGGATCCTGAGGTCACTGTAGCAACACGAAAGAGCTCCGTGGACCAAAAATCAACTCGAGATGAGAGGTTAGTCCCTGGCTTCGACTCCAGAGGAAAAGCACCTTACCACAAGCACCACAAGAGGAGGCTTCTCTCAGCTCTAGGTATGTCAGAGGGACCCTGAGTTTGCGGCCTCAAGTGGAATGGACACTGCGATGCCCTGACGCGAAATAAGGGCGGATATCCCTGCAGTGACTTGGATGCAGGCTCGTCTTGCATCTCCCAAGACGAAAGGATGTCTGAATCCCCTGTGGAGACCACAGAGAAAGACCTAGTTCCCCACCTCATCGCGACCAGAGGCCTCACATCCTTTGAAAACTCCAGAGGTACGCAGAGATAAGTGCCTCCAAAGGAGACGATGCCTGACTCCTCGTGAAACTTGATAGGAGTCCCAGGATTCCTGTGGCCCGTGGAAAGGGACCCTTGGTCTCCCGCCTCAGCTGGAGAGGCGTCCCAATTGCCCTGTCAAGCCTCGAGGAGAATCCCGAGTTGTCCCTCGCAACTAGGCAGGAGTCCTGACGTCGCTGAACAAACACGTGGGTGAAGCGACCATCCCCGTCTTAACTAGAGAATATACCCCAGGTTCCCGCCGCAACTCGAGAAAAACCATGAGACTTCCCCCTCGCCGCGAGATGAGGCCCGATTCCTCTGCACTGCGTGCAGAGCAATTCCGTGTTGCACATCACACATGAAAGGAGCCTTGATTTCACTGGTGGCACTCCGGAGAAACCCCAAGAACACTGTTTCAAGTCTAGAGGGATCCTGAGGTCACTGTAGCAACACGAAAGAGCTCCGTGGACAAAGAATCAACTCGAAATGAGAGGTTAGTCCCTGGCTTCGACTCCAGAGGAATACCACCTTACCACAAGCACCTCAAGAGGAGGCTTCTCTCAGCTCTACATATGTGCTGAGTTTGTGGTCTCAAGTGGAATGGACACCGCGATGCCCTGACTCGAAATAAGGCCAGATATCCCTGCAGTGACTCTAATGCAGGCTCGTCTTGCATCTCCCAAGATGAAAGGATGTCTGAATCCCCTGTGGAGACCACAGAAAAAGACCTAGTTCCCCACCTCATCACGACCGGAGGCCTCACGTCCTTTGAAAACTCCAGAGGTACGCGGAGATCAGTGCCTCCAAAGGAGACGATGCCTGACTCCTCCTGAAACTTGATAGGAGTCCCAGGATTCCTGTGGCACGTGGAATGGGACCCTTGGTCTCCCGCCTCAGCTGGAGAGGCGTCCCAATTGCCCTGCCAAGCCTCGAGGAGAATCCCGAGTTGTCCCTCGCAACTAGGCAGGAGTCCTGCCGTCGCTGAACAAACACGTGGGTGGAAGGGCCATCCCCGTCGTAACTCGAGAATATACCCCAGGTTCCCGCCGCAACTCGAGAAAAACCATGAGACTTCCCCCTCGCCACGAGATGAGGCCCGATTCCCATGCACTGCGTGCAGAGCAATTCCGTGTTGCACATCACACATGAAAGGAGCCTTGATTTCCTTGATGGCACTCCAGAGAATCCCCAAGAACACTGTTTCAAGGCTAGAGGGATCCTGAGGTCACTGTAGCAACACGAAAGAGCTCCGTGGACCAAAAATCAACTCGAGATGAGAGGTTAGTCCCTGGCTTCGAATCCAGAGGAATACCACCTTACCACAAGCACCTCAAGAGGAGGCTTCTCTCAGCTCTAGGTATGTGAGAGGGACCCTGAGTTTGCGGCCTCAAGTGGAATGGACACTGCGATACCCTGACTCGAAATAAGGCCGGATATCCCTGAAGTGACTTGAATCCAGGCTCGTCTTGCATCTCCCAAGACGAAAAGATGTCTGAATCCCCTGTGGAGACCACAGAAAAAGACCTAGTTCCCCACCTGATCGAGACCGGAGGCCTCACATCCTTTGAAAACTCCAGAGGTACGCGGAGATCAGTGCCTCCAAAGGAGACGATGCCTGACTCCTCGTGAAACTTGATAGGAGTCCCAGGATTCCTGTGCACGTGGAAAGGGTCTCTTGGTCTCCCGCCTCAGCTGGAGAGGCGTCCCAATTGCCCTGCCAAGCCTCGAGGAGAATCCCGAGTTGTCCCTCGCAACTAGGCAGGAGTCCTGCCGTCGCTGAACAAACACGTGGGTGGAAGGGCCATCCCCGTCGTAACTCGAGAATATACCCCAGGTTCCCGCCGCAACTCGAGAAAAACAATGAGACTTCCCCCTCGCCACGAGATGAGGCCCGATTCCCATGAACTGCGTGCAGAGCAATTCCGTGTTGCACATCACACATGAAAGGAGCCTTGATTTCCTTGATTTCACTCCAGAGAAACCACAGGAACACTGTTTCAAGGCTAGCGGGATCCTGAGGTCACTGTAGCAACATGAAAGAGCTCCGTGGACCAATAATCAAGTCGAGGTGAAAGGTTAGTCCCTGGCTTCGACTCCAGAGGAATACCACCTTACCACAAGCACCTCAAGAGGAGGATTCTCTCAGCTCTAGCTATGTGCTGAGTTTGCGGCCTCAAGTGGAATGGACACCGCGATGCCCTGACTCGAAATAAGGCCGGATATCCCTGCAGTGAGTTGAATGCAGGCTCGTCTTGCATCTCCCAAGACGAAAGGTTGTCTGAATCCCCTGTGGAGACCTCAGAGAAAGATCTAGTTCCCCACCTCATCACGACCGGAGGCCTCACATCCTTTGAAAACTCCAGAGGTACGCGGAGATCAGTGCCTCCAAAGGAGACGATGCCTGACTCCTCCTGAAACTTGATAGGAGTCCCAGGATTCCTGTGGCACATGGAAAGGGACCCTTGGTCTCCCGCCTCAGCTGGAGAGGCGTCCCAATTGCCCTGCCAAGCCTCGAGGAGAATCCCGAGTTGTCCCTCGCAAGTCGGCAGGAGTCCTGACGTCGATGAACAAACACGTGGTTGGAAGGGCCATCCCCGTCGTAACTCGAGAATATACCCCAGGTTCCCGCCGCAGCTCGAGAAAAACCATGAGACTTCCCCCTCGCCGCGATATGAGTCCCGATTCCCCTGCACTGCGTGCAGAGCAATTCCGTGTTGCACATCACACATGAAAGGAGCCTTGATTTCCTTGATGGCACTCCAGAGAAACCCCAAGAACACTGTTTCAAGGCGAGAGGGATCCTGAGGTCACTGTAGCAAAACGAAAGAGCTCCGTGGACCAAAAATCAACTCGAGATGAGAGGTTAGTCCCTGGCTTCGACTCCAGAGGAAAAGCACCTTACCACAAGCACCACAAGAGGAGGCTTCTCTCAGCTCTAGGTATGTCAGAGGGACCCTGAGTTTGCGGCCTCAAGTGGAATGGACACTGCGATGCCCTGACTCGAAATAAGGCCGGATATCCCTGCAGTGACTTGGATGCAGGCTCGTCTTGCATCTCCCAAGACGAAAGGATGTCTGAATCCCCTGTGGAGACCACAGAGAAAGACCTAGTTCCCCACCTCATCGCGACCAGAGGCCTCACATCCTTTGAAAACTCCAGAGGTACGCAGAGATAAGTGCCTCCAAAGGAGACGATGCCTGACTCCTCGTGAAACTTGATAGGAGTCCCAGGATTCCTGTGGCCCGTGGAAAGGGACCCTTGGTCTCCCGCCTCAGCTGGAGAGGCGTCCCAATTGCCCTGTCAAGCCTCGAGGAGAATCCCGAGTTGTCCCTCGCAACTAGGCAGGAGTCCTGACGTCGCTGAACAAACACGTGGGTGAAGCGACCATCCCCGTCTTAACTAGAGAATATACCCCAGGTTCCCGCCGCAACTCGAGAAAAACCATGAGACTTCCCCCTCGCCGCGAGATGAGGCCCGATTCCTCTGCACTGCGTGCAGAGCAATTCCGTGTTGCACATCACACATGAAAGGAGCCTTGATTTCACTGGTGGCACTCCGGAGAAACCCCAAGAACACTGTTTCAAGTCTAGAGGGATCCTGAGGTCACTGTAGCAACACGAAAGAGCTCCGTGGACCAAGAATCAACTCGAAATGAGAGGTTAGTCCCTGGCTTCGACTCCAGAGGAATACCACCTTACCACAAGCACCTCAAGAGGAGGCTTCTCTCAGCTCTACATATGTGCTGAGTTTGTGGTCTCAAGTGGAATGGACACCGCGATGCCCTGACTCGAAATAAGGCCAGATATCCCTGCAGTGACTCTAATGCAGGCTCGTCTTGCATCTCCCAAGATGAAAGGATGTCTGAATCCCCTGTGGAGACCACAGAAAAAGACCTAGTTCCCCACCTCATCACGATCGGAGGCCTCACGTCCTTTGAAAACTCCAGAGGTACGCGGAGATCAGTGCCTCCAAAGGAGACGATGCCTGACTCCTCCTGAAACTTGATAGGAGTCCCAGGATTCCTGTGGCACGTGGAATGGGACCCTTGGTCTCCCGCCTCAGCTGGAGAGGCGTCCCAATTGCCCTGCCAAGCCTCGAGGAGAATCCCGAGTTGTCCCTCGCAACTAGGCAGGAGTCCTGCCGTCGCTGAACAAACACGTGGGTGGAAGGGCCATCCCCGTCGTAACTCGAGAATATACCCCAGGTTCCCGCCGCAACTCGAGAAAAACCATGAGACTTCCCCCTCGCCACGAGATGAGGCCCGATTCCCATGCACTGCGTGCAGAGCAATTCCGTGTTGCACATCACACATGAAAGGAGCCTTGATTTCCTTGATGGCACTCCAGAGAATCCCCAAGAACACTGTTTCAAGGCTAGCGGGATCCTGAGGTCACTGTAGCAACACGAAAGAGCTCCGTGGACCAATAATCAACTCGAGATGAGAGGTTAGTCCCTGGCTTCGACTCCAGAGGAATACCACCTTACCACAAGCACCTCAAGAGGAGGCTTCTCTCAGCTCTAGCTATGTGCTGAGTTTGCGGCCTCAAGTGGAATGGACACCGCGATGCCCTGACTCGAAATAAGGCCGGATATCCCTGCAGTGAGTTGAATGCAGGCTCGTCTTGCATCTCCCAAGACGAAAGGATGTCTGAATCCCCTGTGGAGACCTCAGAGAAAGATCTAGTTCCCCACCTCATCACGACCGGAGGCCTCACATCCTTTGAAAACTCCAGAGGTACGCGGAGATCAGTGCCTCCAAAGGAGACGATGCCTGACTCCTCCTGAAACTTGATAGGAGTCCCAGGATTCCTGTGGCACATGGAAAGGGACCCTTGGTCTCCCGCCTCAGCTGGAGAGGCGTACCAATTGCCCTGCCACGTCTCGAGGAGAATCCCGAGTTGTCCCTCGCAACTAGGCAGGAGTCCTGACGTCGCTGAACAAACACGTGGGTGGAAGGGCCATCCCCGTCATAACTCGAGAATAAACCACAGGGTCCCGCCGCAACTCGAGAAAAACCATGAGACTTCCCCCTCGCCGCGAGATGAGGCTCGATTCTCCTGCACTGCATCCAGAGCAATTCCGTGTTGCACATCACACATGAAAGGAGCCTTGATTTCCTTGATGGCACTCCAGAGACACCCCAAGAACACTGCTTCAAGGCTAGAGGGATCCTGAGGTCACTGTAGCAACACGAAAGAGCTCCGTGGACCAAAAATCAACTCGAGATGAGAGGTTAGTCCCTGGCTTCGACTCCAGAGGAATACCACCTTACCACAAGCACCTCAAGAGGAGGCTTCTCTCAGCTCTAGGTATGTGAGAGGGACCCTGAGTTTGCGGCCTCAAGTGGAATGGACACTGCGATACCCTGACTCGAAATAAGGCCGGATATCCCTGAAGTGACTTGAATCCAGGCTCGTCTTGCATCTCCCAAGACGAAAAGATGTCTGAATCCTCTGTGGAGACCACAGAGAAAGACCTAGTTCCCCACCTGATCGAGACCGGAGGCCTCACATCCTTTGAAAACTCCAGAGGTACGCGGAGATCAGTGCCTCCAAAGGAGACGATGCCTGACTCCTCGTGAAACTTGATAGGAGTCCCAGGATTCCTGTGCACGTGGAAAGGGTCTCTTGGTCTCCCGCCTCAGCTGGAGAGGCGTCCCAATTGCCCTGCCAAGCCTCGAGGAGAATCCCGAGTTGTCCCTCGCAACTAGGCAGGAGTCCTGCCGTCGCTGAACAAACACGTGGGTGGAAGGGCCATCCCCGTCGTAACTCGAGAATATACCCCAGGTTCCCGCCGCAACTCGAGAAAAACCATGAGACTTCCCCCTCGCCGCGAGATGAGGCCCGATTCCCCTGCACTGCGTGCAGAGCAATTCAGTGTTGCACATCACACATGAAAGGAGCCTTGATTTCCTTGATGGCACTCCAGAGAAAACCCAAGAACACTGTTTCAAGGCTAGCGGGATCCGGAGGTCACTGTAGCAACACGAAAGAGCTCCGTGGACCAACAATCAACTCGAGATGAGAGGTTATTCCCTGGCTTCGACTCCAGAGGAATACCACCTTACCACAAGCACCTCAAGAGGAGGCTTCTCTCAGCTCTATATATGTGCTGAGTTTGTGGTCTCAAGTGGAATGGACACCGCGATGCCCTGACTCGAAATAAGGCCGGATATCCCTGCAGTGACTTGAATGCAGGCTCGTCTTGCATCTCCCAAGAAGAAAGGATGTCTGAATCCCCTGTGGAGACCACAGAGAAAGACCTAGTTCCCCACCTCATCCCGACCGGAGGCCTCACGTCCCTTGAAAACTCCAGAGGTACGCGGAGATCAGTTCCTCCAAAGGAGACGATGCCTGACTCCTCGTGAAACTTGATAGGAGTCCCAGGATTCCTGTGGCACGTGGAATGGGACCCTTGGTCTCCCGTCTCAGCTGGAGAGGCGTCCCAATTGCCCTGCAAAGCCTCGAGGAGAATCCCGAGTTGTCCCTCGCAACTAGGCAGGAGTCCTGCCGTCTCTGAACAAACACGTGGGTGGAAGGGCCATCCCCGTCGTAACTCGAGAATATACCCCAGGTTCCCGCCGCAACTCGAGAAAAACCATGAGACTTCCCCCTCGCCACGAGATGAGGCCCGATTCCCCTGCACTGCGTGCAGAGCAATTCCGTGTTGCACATCACACATGAAAGGAGCCTTGATTTCCTTGATGGCACTCCAGAGAAACCCCAGGACCACTGTTTCAAGGTTAGCGTGATCCTGAGGTCACTGTAGCAACACGAAAGAGCTCCGTGGACCAACAATCAACTCGAGATGAGAGGTTAGTCCCTCGCTTCGATTCCAGAGGAATACCACCTTACCACAAGCACCTCAAGAGGAGGCTTCTCTCAGCTCTAGCTATGTGCTGAGTTTGCGGACTCAAGTGGAATGGACACCGCGATGCCCTGACTCGAAATAAGGCCGGATATCCCTGCAGTGAGTTGAATGCAGGCTCGTCTTGCATCTCCCAAGACGAAAGGATGTCTGAATCCCCTGTGGAGACCTCAGAGAAAGATCTAGTTCCCCACCTCATCACGACCGGAGGCCTCACATCCTTTGAAAACTCCAGAGGTATGCAGAGATCAGTGCCTCCAAAGGAGACGATGCCTGACTCCTCCTGAAACTTGATAGGAGTCCCAGGATTCCTGTGGCACATGGAAAGGGACCCTTGGTCTCCCGCCTCAGCTGGAGAGGCGTACCAATTGCCCTGCCACGTCTCGAGGAGAATCCCGAGTTGTCCCTCGCAACTAGGCAGGAGTCCTGACGTCGCTGAACAAACACGTGGCTGGAAGGGCCATCCCCGTCATAACTCGAGAATAAACCACAGGGTCCCGCCACAACTCGAGAAAAACCATGAGACTTCCCCCTCGCCGCGAGATGAGGCTCGATTCTCCTGCACTGCATGCAGAGCAATTCCGTGTTGCACATCAAACATGAAAGGAGCCTTGATTTCCTTGATGGCACTCCAGAGAAACCCCAAGAACACTGTTTCAAGGCTAGAGGGATCCTGAGGTCACTGTAGCAACACGAAAGAGCTCCGTGGACCAAAAATCAACTCGAGATGAGAGGTTAGTCCCTGGCTTCGAATCCAGAGGAATACCACCTTACCACAAGCACCTCAAGAGGAGGCTTCTCTCAGCTCTAGGTATGTGAGAGGGACCCTGAGTTTGCGGCCTCAAGTGGAATGGACACTGCGATACCCTGACTCGAAATAAGGCCGGATATCCCTGCAGTGACTTGAATCCAGGCTCGTCTTGCATCTCCCAAGACGAAAAGATGTCTGAATCCTCTGTGGAGACCACAGAGAAAAACCTAGTTCCCCACCTGATCGAGACTGGAGGCCTCACATCCTTTGAAAACTCCAGAGGTACGCGGAGATCAGTGCCTCCAAAGGAGACGATGCCTGACTCCTCGTGAAACTTGATAGGAGTCCCAGGATTCCTGTGCACGTGGAAAGGGTCTCTTGGTCTCCCGCCTCAGCTGGAGAGGCGTCCCAATTGCCCTGCCAAGCCTCGAGGAGAATCCCGAGTTGTCCCTCGCAACTAGGCAGGAGTCCTGCCGTCGCTGAACAAACACGTGGGTGGAAGGGCCATCCCCGTCGTAACTCGAGAATATACCCCAGGTTCCCGCCGCAACTCGAGAAAAACCATGAGACTTCCCCCTCGCCGCGAGATGAGGCCCGATTCCCCTGCACTGCGTGCAGAGCAATTCAGTGTTGCACATCACACATGGAAGGAGCCTTGATTTCCTTGATGGCACTCCAGAGAAAACCCAAGAACACTGTTTCAAGGCTAGCGGGATCCGGAGGTCACTGTAGCAACACGAAAGAGCTCCGTGGACCAACAATCAACTCGAGATGAGAGGTTATTCCCTGGCTTCGACTCCAGAGGAATACCACCTTACCACAAGCACCTCAAGAGGAGGCTTCTCTCAGCTCTATATATTTGCTGAGTTTGTGGTCTCAAGTGGAATGGACACCGCGATGCCCTGACTCGAAATAAGGCCAGATATCCCTGCAGTGACTTGAATGCAGGCTCGTCTTGCATCTCCCAAGAAGAAAGGATGTCTGAATCCCCTGTGGAGACCACAGAGAAAGACCTAGTTCCCCACCTCATCCCGACCGGAGGCCTCACGTCCCTTGAAAACTCCAGAGGTACGCGGAGATCAGTTCCTCCAAAGGAGACGATGCCTGACTCCTCGTGAAACTTGATAGGAGTCCCAGGATTCCTGTGGCACGTGTAATGGGACCCTTGGTCTCCCGTCTCAGCTGGAGAGGCGTCCCAATTGCCCTGCAAAGCCTCGAGGAGAATCCCGAGTTGTCCCTCGCAACTAGGCAGGAGTCCTGCCGTCGCTGAACAAACACGTGGGTGGAAGGGCCATCCCCGTCGTAACTCGAGAATATACCCCAGGTTCCCGCCGCAACTCGAGAAAAACCATGAGACTTCCCCCTCGCCACGAGATGAGGCCCGATTCCCCTGCACTGCGTGCAGAGCAATTCCGTGTTGCACATCACACATGAAAGGAGCCTTGATTTCCTTGATGGCACTCCAGAGAATCCCCAAGAACACTGTTTCAAGGCTAGAGGGATCCTGAGGTCACTGTAGCAACACGAAAGAGCTCCGTGGACCAACAATCAACTCGAGATGAGAGGTTAGTCCCTGGCTTCGACTCCAGAGGAATACCACCTTACCACAAGCACCTCAAGAGGAGGCTTCTCTCAGCTCTAGCTATGTGCTGAGTTTGCGGCCTCAAGTGGAATGGACACCGCGATGCCCTGACTCGAAATAAGGCCGGATATCCCTGCAGTGACTTGAATGCAGGCTCGTCTTGCATCTTCCAAGACGAAAGGATGTCTGAATCCCCTGTGGAGACCTCAGAGAAAGATCTAGTTCCCCACCTCATCACGACCGGAGGCCTCACATCCTTTGAAAACTGCAGAGGTATGCGGAGATCAGTGCCTCCAAAGGAAACGATGCCTGACTCCTCGTGAAACTTGATAGGAGTCCCAGGATTCCTGTGGCACATGGAAAGGGACCCTTGGTCTCCCGCCTCAGCTGCAGAGGCGTACCATTTGCCCTGCCACGTCTCGAGGAGAATCCCGAGTTGTCCTTCGCAACTAGGCAGGAGTCCTGACGTCGCTGAACAAACACGTGGCTGGAAGGGCCATCGCCGTCATAACTCGAGAATAAACCCCAGGGTCCCGCTGCAACTCGAGAAAAACCATGAGACTTCCCCCTCGCCGCGAGATGAGGCTCGATTCTCCTGCACTGCATGCAGAGCAATTCCGTGTTGCACATCAAACATGAAAGGAGCCTTGATTTCCTTGATGGCACTCCAGAGAAACCCCAAGAACACTGTTTCAAGGCTAGAGGGATCCTGAGGTCACTGTAGCAACACGAAAGAGCTCCGTGGACCAAAAATCAACTCGAGATGAGAGGTTAGTCCCTGGCTTCGACTCCAGAGGAATACCACCTTACCACAAGCACCTCAAGAGGAGGCTTCTCTCAGCTCTAGGTATGTGAGAGGGACCCTGAGTTTGCGGCCTCAAGTGGAATGGACACCGCGATGCCCTGACTCGAAATAAGGCCGGATATCCCTGCAGTGACTTGAATCCAGGCTCGTCTTGCATCTCCCAAGACGAAAGGATGTCTGAATCCCCTGTGGAGACCACAGAGAAAGACCTAGTTCCCCACCTGATCGAGACCGGAGGCCTCACATCCTTTGAAAACTCCAGAGGTACGCGGAGATCAGTGCCTCCAAAGGAGAGGATGCCTGACTCCTCGTGAAACTTGATAGGAGTCCCAGGATTCCTGTGGCACGTGTAATGGGACCCTTGGTCTCCCGTCTCAGCTGGAGAGGCGTCCCAATTGCCCTGCAAAGCCTCGAGGAGAATCCCGAGTTGTCCCTCGCAACTAGGCAGGAGTCCTGCCGTCGCTGAACAAACACGTGGGTGGAAGGGCCATCCCCGTCGTAACTCGAGAATATACCCCAGGTTCCCGCCGCAACTCGAGAAAAACCATGAGACTTCCCCCTCGCCACGAGATGAGGCCCGATTCCCCTGCACTGCGTGCAGAGCAATTCCGTGTTGCACATCACACATGAAAGGAGCCTTGATTTCCTTGATGGCACTCCAGAGAAACCCCAGGAACACTGTTTCAAGGTTAGCGGGATCCTGAGGTCACTGTAGCAACACGAAAGAGCTCCGTGGACCAACAATCAACTCGAGATGAGAGGTTAGTCCCTGGCTTCGACTCCAGAGGAATACCACCTTACCAGAAGCACCTCAAGAGGAGGCTTCTCTCAGCTTGAGGTATGTGAGAGGGACCCTGAGT
The DNA here is from genome assembly GCF_910594005.1 of Cervus elaphus. Classification (NCBI taxonomy): domain Eukaryota; kingdom Metazoa; phylum Chordata; class Mammalia; order Artiodactyla; family Cervidae; genus Cervus; species Cervus elaphus. The sequence continues at coordinate 8,380,719 of NC_057824.1, read as the reverse complement.
TTGCGGCCTCAAGTGGAATGGACACCGCGAAGCCCTGACTCGAAATAAGGCCGGATATCCCTGCAGTGACTTGAATGCAGGCTCGTCTTGCATCTCCCAAGACGAAAGGATGTCTGAATCCCCTGTGGAGACCACAGAGAAAGACCTAGTTCCCCACCTCATCGCGACGGGAGGCCTCACATCCTTTGAAAACTCCAGAGGTACGCGGAGATCAGTGCCTCCAAAGGAGAGGATGCCTGACTCCTCGTGAAACTTGATAGGAGTCCCAGGAGTCCTGTGGCACGTGGATAGGGAACCTTGGTCTCCCGCCTCAGCTGGAGAGGCGTCCCAATTGCCCTGCCAAGCCTCGAGGAGAATCCCGAGTGGTCCCTCGCAACTAGGCAGGAGTCCTGAAGTCGCTGAACAAACACGTGTGTGGAAGGGCCATCTCCGTTGTAACTCGAGAATATACCCCAGGTTCCCGCCGCAACTCGAGAAAAACCATGAGACTTCCCCCTCGCCGCGATATGAGGCCCGATTCCCCTGCACTGCGTGCAGAGCAATTCCGTGTTGCACATCACACATGAAAGGAGCCTTGATTTCCTTGATGGCACTCCAGAGAAACCCCAAGAACACTGTTTCAAGGCTAGCAGGATCCTGAGGTCACTGTAGCAACAGGAAAGAGCTCTGTGGACCAACAATCAACTCGAGATGAGAGGTTAGTCCCTGGCTTCGACTCCAGAGGAATACCACCTTACCACAAGCACCTCAAGAGGAGGCTTCTCTCAGCTCTAGCTATGTGCTGAGTTTGCGGCCTCAAGTGGAATGAAAACCGCGATGCCCTGACTCGAAATAAGGCCGAATATCCCTGCAGTGACTTGAATGCAGGCTCGTCTTGCATCTCCAAAGACGAAAGGATGTTCGAATCCCCTGTGGAGACCACAGAAAAAGACCTAGTTCCCAACCTCATGGCGACCGGAGGCCTCACATCCTTTGAAAACTCCAGAGGTACGCGGAGATCAGTGCCTCCAAAGGAGACGATGCCTGACTCCTCCTGAAACTTGATAGGAGTCCCAGGATTCCTGTGGCACGTGGAAAGGGACCCTTGGTCTCCCGCCTCAGCTGGAGAGGCGTCCCAATTGCCCTGCCAAGCCTCGAGGAGAATCCCGAGTTGTCCCTCGCAACTAGGCAGGAGTCCTGACGTCGCTGAATAAACACGTGGGTGGAGGGACCGTCCACGTTTTAACTCGAGAATATACCCCAGGGTCCCGCCGCAACTCGAGAAAAACCATGAGACTTCCCCCTCGCCGCGAGATGAGGCCCGATTCCCCTGCACTGCGTGCAGAGCAATTCCGTGTTGCACATCACACATGAAAGGAGCCTTGATTTCCTTGATGGCACTCCAGAGAAACCCCAAGAACACTGTTTCAAGGCTAGAGGGATCCTGAGGTCACTGTAGCAACACGAAAGAGCTCCGTGGACCAAAAATCAACTCGAGATGAGAGGGTAGTCCCTGGCTTCGACTCCAGAGGAATACCACCTTACCAGAAGCACGTCAAGAGGAGGCTTCTCTCAGATTGAGGTATGTGAGAGGGACCCTGAGTTTGCGGCCTCAAGTGGAATGGACACCGCGAAGCCCTGACTCGAAATAAGGCCGGATATCCTTGCAGTGACTTGAATGCAGGCTCGTCTTGCATCTCCCAAGACGAAAGGATGTCCGAATCCCCTGTGGAGACCACAGAAAAAGACCTAGTTCCCCACCTCATCGCGACCGGAGGCCTCACATCCTTTGAAAACTCCAGAGGTACGCGGAGATCAGTGCCTCCAAAGGAGACGATGCCTGACTCCTCGTGAAACTTGATAGGAGTCCCAGGATTCCTGTGGCACGTGGAAAGGGAACCTTGGTCTCCCGCCTCAGCAGGAGAGGCGTCCCAATTGCCCTGCCAAGCCTCGAGGAGAATCCCGAGTGGTCCCTCGCAACTAGGCAGGAGTCCTGAAGTCGCTGAACAAACACGTGTGTGGAAGGGCCATCCCCGTTGTAACTCGAGAATATACCCCAGGTTCCCGCCGCAACTCGAGAAAAACCATGAGACTTCCCCCTCGCCGCGAGATGAGGCCCGATTCCCCTGCACTGCGTGCAGAGCAATTCCGTGTTGCACATCACACATGAAAGGAGCCTTGATTTCCTTGATGGCACTCCAGAGAAACCCCAAGAACACTGTTTCAAGGCTAGCGGGATCCTGAGGTCACTGTAGCAACAGGAAAGAGCTCCGTGGACCAACAATCAACTCGAGATGAGAGGTTAGTCCCTGGCTTCGACTCCAGAGGAATACCACCTTACCACAAGCACCTCAAGAGGAGGCTTCTCTCAGCTCTAGCTTTGTGCTGAGTTTGCGGCCTCAAGTAGAATGGAAACCGCGATGCCCTGACTCGAAATAAGGCCGGATATCCCTGCAGTGACTTGAATGCTGGCTCGTCTTGCATCTCCCAAGATGAACGGATGACTGAATCCCCTGTGGAGACAACAGAGAAAGACCTAGTTCCCCACCTCATCGCGACCGGAGGCCTCACATCCTTTGAAAACTCCAGAGGTACGCGGAGATCAGTGCCTCCAAAGGAGACGATGCCTGACTCCTCGTGAAACTTGATAGGATTCCCCGGATTCCTGTGGCACGTGGAAAGGGACACTTGGTCTCCCGCCTCAGCTGGAGAGGCGTCCCAATTGCCCTGCCAAGCCTCGAGGAGAATCCCGAGTTGTCCCTCGCAACTAGGCAGGAGTCCTGACGTCGCTGAACAAACACGTGTGTGGAAGGGCCATCCCCGTCATAACTCGAGAATATTCCCCAGGTTCCCGCCGCAACTCGAGAAAAACCATGAGACTTCCCCCTCCCCGCGAGATGAGGCCCGATTCCCCTGCACTGCATGCAGAGCAATTCCGTGTTGCACATCACACATGAAAGGAGCCTTGATTTCCTTGATGGCACTCCAGAGAAACCCCAAGAACACTGTTTCAAGGCTAGAGGGATCCTGAGGTCACTGTAGCAACACGAAAGAGCTCGGTGGACCAAAAATCAACTCAAGATGAGAGGTTAGTCCCTGGCTTCAACTCCAGAGGAATACCACCTTACCACAAGCACCTCAAGAGGAGGCTTCTCTCAGCTCTAGGTATGTGAGAGGGACCCTGAGTTTGCGGCCTCAAGTGGAATGGACACCGCGAAGCTCTGGATCGAAATAAGGCCCCATATCCCTGCAGTGACTTGAATGCAGGCTCGTCTTGCATCTCCCAAGACGAAAGGATGTCTGAATCACCTGTGTAGACCACAGAGAAAGACCTAGTTCCCCACCTCATCGCGACCGGAGGCCTCACATCCTTTGAAAAATCCAGAGGTACGCGGAGATCAGTGTCTCCAAAGGAGACGATGCCTGACTCCTCGTGAAACTTGATAGGAGTCCCAGGATTCCTGTGGCACGTGGAAAGGGACCCTTGGTCTCCCGCCTCAGCTAGAGAGGCGTCCCAATTGCCCTGCCAAGCCTCGAGGAGAATCCCGAGTTGTCCCTCGCAACTAGGCAGGAGTCCTGCCGTCGCTGAACTAACACGTGTGTGGAGGAGCCATTCGCGTCGTAACTCGAGAATATACCCCAGGTTCCCGCCGCAACTCGAAAAAACCATGAGACTTCCCCCTCGCCGCGAGATGAGGCCCGATTCCCCTGCACTGCGTGCAGAGCAATTCCGTGTTGCACATCACACATGAAAGGAGCCTTGATTTCCTTGATGGCACTCCAGAGAAACCCCAAGAACACTGTTTCAAAGCTAGAGGGATCCTGAGGTCACTGTAGCAACAGGAAAGAGCTCCGTGGACCAAAAATCAACTCGAGATGAGAGGTTAGTCCCTGGCTTCGACTCCAGAGGAATACCACCTTACCACAAGCACCTCAAGAGGAGGCTTCTCTCAGCTCTAGGTATGTGAGAGGGACCCTGAGTTTGCGGCCTCAAGTGGAATGGACACCGCGATGCCCTGACTCGAAATAAGGCCGGATATCCCTGCAGTGACTTGAATGCAGGCTCGTCTTGCATCTCCCAAGACGAAAGGATGTCTGAATCCCCTGTGGAGACCACAGAGAAAGACCTAGTTCCCCACCTCATCGCGACCGGAGGCCTCACATCCTTTGAAAACTCCAGAGGTACGCGGAGATCAGTGCCTCCAAAGGGGACGATGCCTGACTCCTCGTGAAACTTGATAGGATTCCCCGGATTCCTGTGGCACGTGGAAAGGGACCCTTGGTCTCCCGCCTCAGCTGGAGAGGCGTCCCAATTGCCCTGCCAAGCCTCGAGGAGAATCCCGAGTTGTCCCTCGCAACTAGGCAGGAGTCCTGACGTCGCTGAATAAACACGTGGGTGGAGGGACCGTCCACGTTTTAACTCGAGAATATACCCCAGGGTCCCGCCGCAACTCGAGAAAAACCATGAGACTTCCCCCTCGCCGCGAGATGAGGCCCGATTCCCCTGCACTGCGTGCAGAGCAATTCCGTGTTGCACATCACACATGAAAGGAGCCTTGATTTCCTTGATGGCACTCCAGAGAAACCCCAGGAACACTGTTTCAAGGCTAGAGGGATCCTGAGGTCACTGTAGCAACACGAAAGAGCTCCGTGGACCAAAAATCAACTCGAGATGAGAGGGTAGTCCCTGGCTTCGACTCCAGAGGAATACCACCTTACCAGAAGCACCTCAAGAGGAGGCTTCTCTCAGCTTGAGGTATGTGAGAGGGACCCTGAGTTTGCGGCCTCAAGTGGAATGGACACCGCGAAGCCCTGACTCGAAATAAGGCCGGATATCCTTGCAGTGACTTGAATGCAGGCTCGTCTTGCATCTCCCAAGACGAAAGGATGTCCGAATCCCCTGTGGAGACCACAGAAAAAGACCTAGTTCCCCACCTCATCGCTACCGGAGGCCTCACATCCTTTGAAAACACCAGAGGTACGCGGAGATCAGTGCCTCCAAAGGAGACGATGCCTGACTCCTCGTGAAACTTGATAGGAGTCCCAGGATTCCTGTGGCACGTGGAAAGGGAACCTTGGTCTCCCGCCTCAGCAGGAGAGGCGTCCCAATTGCCCTGCCAAGCCTCGAGGAGAATCCCGAGTGGTCCCTCGCAACTAGGCAGGAGTCCTGAAGTCGCTGAACAAACACGTGTGTGGAAGGGCCATCCCCGTTGTAACTCGAGAATATACCCCAGGTTCCCGCCACAACTCGAGAAAAACCATGAGACTTCCCCCTCGCCGCGAGATGAGGCCCGATTCCCCTGCACTGCGTGCAGAGCAATTCCGTGTTGCACATCACACATGAAAGGAGCCTTGATTTCCTTGATGGCACTCCAGAGAAACCCCAAGAACACTGTTTCAAGGCTAGCGGGATCCTGAGGTCACTGTAGCAACAGGAAAGAGCTCCGTGGACCAACAATCAACTCGAGATGAGAGGTTAGTCCCTGGCTTCGACTCCAGAGGAATACCACCTTACCACAAGCACCTCAAGAGGAGGCTTCTCTCAGCTCTAGCTTTGTGCTGAGTTTGCGGCCTCAAGTAGAATGGAAACCGCGATGCCCTGACTCGAAATAAGGCCGGATATCCCTGCAGTGACTTGAATGCTGGCTCGTCTTGCATCTCCCAAGATGAACGGATGACTGAATCCCCTGTGGAGACAACAGAGAAAGACCGAGTTCCCCACCTCATCGCGACCGGAGGCCTCACATCCTTTGAAAACTCCAGAGGTACGCGGAGATCAGTGCCTCCAAAGGAGACGATGCCTGACTCCTCGTGAAACTTGATAGGATTCCCCGGATTCCTGTGGCACGTGGAAAGGGACACTTGGTCTCCCGCCTCAGCTGGAGAGGCGTCCCAATTGCCCTGCCAAGCCTCGAGGAGAATCCCGAGTTGTCCCTCGCAACTAGGCAGGAGTCCTGACGTCGCTGAACAAACACGTGTGTGGAAGGGCCATCCCCGTCATAACTCGAGAATATTCCCCAGGTTCCCGCCGCAACTCGAGAAAAACCATGAGACTTCCCCCTCCCCGCGAGATGAGGCCCGATTCCCCTGCACTGCGTGGAGAGCAATTCCGTGTTGCACATCACACATGAAAGGAGCCTTGATTTCCTTGATGGCACTCCAGAGAAACCCCAAGAACACTGTTTCAAGGCTAGAGGGATCCTGAGGTCACTGTAGCAACACGAAAGAGCTCCGTGGACCAAAAATCAACTCGAGATGAGAGGTTAGTCCCTGGCTTCAACTCCAGAGGAATACCACCTTACCACAAGCACCTCAAGAGGAGGCTTCTCTCAGCTCTAGGTATGTGAGAGGGACCCTGAGTTTGCGGCCTCAAGTGGAATGGACACCGCGAAGCCCTGACTCGAAATAAGGCCGGATATCCCTGCAGTGACTTGAATGCAGGCTCGTCTTGCATCTCCCAAGACGAAAGGATGTCTGAATCACCTGTGTAGACCACAGAGAAAGACCTAGTTCCCCACCTCATCGCGACCGGGGGCCTCACATCCTTTGAAAAATCCAGAGGTACGCGGAGATCAGTGTCTCCAAAGGAGACGATGCCTGACTCCTCGTGAAACTTGATAGGAGTCCCAGGATTCCTGTGGCACGTGGAAAGGGACCCTTGGTCTCACGCCTCAGCTAGAGAGGCGTCCCAATTGCCCTGCCAAGCCTCGAGGAGAATCCCGAGTTGTCCCTCGCAACTAGGCAGGAGTCCTGCCGTCGCTGAACTAACACGTGTGTGGAGGAGCCATTCGCGTCGTAACTCGAGAATATACCCCAGGTTCCCACCGCAACTCGAAAAAACCATGAGACTTCCCCCTCGCCGCGAGATGATGCCCGATTCCCCTGCACTGCGTGCAGAGCAATTCCGTGTTGCACATCACACATGAAAGGAGCCTTGATTTCCTTGATGGCACTCCAGAGAAACCCCAAGAACACTGTTTCAAAGCTAGAGGGATCCAGAGGTCACTGTAGCAACACGAAAGAGCTCCGTGGACCAAAAATCAACTCGAGATGAGAGGTTAGTCCCTGGCTTCGACTCCAGAGGAATACCACCTTACCACAAGCACCTCAAGAGGAGGCTTCTCTCAGCTCTAGGTATGTGAGAGGGACCCTGAGTTTGCGGCCTCAAGTGGAATGGACACCGCGATGCCCTGACTCGAAATAAGGCCGGATATCCCTGCAGTGACTTGAATGCAGGCTCGTCTTGCATCTCCCAAGACGAAAGGATGTCTGAATCCCCTGTGGAGACCACAGAGAAAGACCTAGTTCCCCACCTCATCGCGACCGGAGGCCTCACATCCTTTGAAAACTCCAGAGGTACGCGGAGATCAGTGCCTCCAAAGGGGACGATGCCTGACTCCTCGTGAAACTTGATAGGATTCCCCGGATTCCTGTGGCACGTGGAAAGGGACCCTTGGTCTCCCGCCTCAGCTGGAGAGGCGTCCCAATTGCCCTGCCAAGCCTCGAGGAGAATCCCGAGTTGTCCCTCGCAACTAGGCAGGAGTCCTGACGTCGCTGAACAAACACGTGTGTGGAAGGGCCATCGCCGTCATAACTCCAGAATATTCCCCAGGTTCCCGCCGCAACTCGAGAAAAACCATGAGACTTCCCCCTCGCCGCGAGATGAGGCCCGATTCCCCTGCACTGCGTGCAGAGCAATTCCGTGTTGCTCATCACACATGAATGTAGCCTTGATTTCCTTGATGGCACTCCAGAGAAACCCCAAGAACACTGTTTCAAGGCTAGAGGGATCCTGAGGTCACTGTAGCAACACGAAAGAGCTCCGTGGACCAAAAATCAACTCGAGATGAGAGGTTAGTCCCTGGCTTCGACTCCAGAGGAATACCACCTTACCACAAGCACCTCAAGAGGAGGCTTCTCTCAGCTCTAGGTATGTGAGAGGGACCCTGAGTTTGCGGCCTCAAGTGGAATGGACACCCCGATGCCCTGACTCGAAATAAGCCCGGATATCCCTGCAGTGACTTGAATGCAGGCTCGTCTTGCATCTCCCAAGACGAAAGGATGTCTGAATCACCTGTGTAGACCACAGAGAAAGACCTAGTTCCCACCTCATCGCGACCGGAGGCCTCACATCCTTTGAAAAATCCAGAGGTACGCGGAGATCAGTGTCTCCAAAGGAGACGATGCCTGACTCCTCGTGAAACTTGATAGGAGTCCCAGGATTCCTGTGGCACGTGGAAAGGGACCCTTGGTCTCCCGCCTCAGCTGGAGAGGCGTCCCAATTGCCCTGAAAAGCCTCGAGGAGAATCCCGAGTTGTCCCTCGCAACTAGGCAGGAGTCCTGACGTCGCTGAACAAACATGTGGGTGGAAGGGCCATCCCCGTCGTAACTCGAGAATATACCCCAGGTTCCTGCCGCAACTCGAGAAAAACAATGAGAGTTCCCCCTCGCCGCGAGATGAGGCACGATTCCCCTGCACTGCATGCAGAGCAATTCCGTGTTGCTCATCACACATGAATGTAGCCTTGATTTCCTTGATGGCACTCCAGAGAAACCCCAAGAACACTGTTTCAAGGCTAGAGGGATCCTGAGGTCACTGTAGCAACACGAAAGAGCTCCGTGGACCAACAATCAACTCGAGATGAGAGGTTAGTCCCTCGCTTCGACTCCAGAGGAATACCACCTTACCACAAGCACCTCAAGAGGAGGCTTCTCTCAGCTCTAGGTATGTGAGAGGGACCCTGAGTTTGCGGCCTCAAGTGGAATGGACACCGCGATGCCCTGACTCGAAATAAGGCCGGATATCCCTGCAGTGACTTGAATGCAGGCTCGTCTTGCATCTCCCAAGACGAAAGGATGTCTGAATCCCCTGTGGAGACCACAGAGAAAGACCTAGTTCCCCACCTCATCGCGACCGGAGGCCTCACATCCTTTGAAAACTCCAGAGGTACGCGGAGATCAGTGCCTCCAAAGGGGACGATGCCTGACTCCTCGTGAAACTTGATAGGATTCCCCGGATTCCTGTGGCACGTGGAAAGGGACACTTGGTCTCCCGCCTCAGCTGGAGAGGCGTCCCAATTGCCCTGCCAAGCCTCGAGGAGAATCCCGAGTTGTCCCTCGCAACTAGGCAGGAGTCCTGACGTCGCTGAACAAACACGTGTGTGGAAGGGCCATCGCCGTCATAACTCGAGAATATTCCCCAGGTTCCCGCCGCAACTCGAGAAAAACCATGAGACTTCCCCCTCGCCGCGAGATGAGGCCCGATTCCCCTGCACTGCGTGCAGAGCAATTCCGTGGTGCACATCACACATGAAAGGAGCCTTGATTTCCTTGATGGCACTCCAGAGAATCCCCAAGAACACTGTTTCAAGGCTAGAGGGATCCTGAGGTCACTGTAGCAACACAAAAGAGCTCCGTGTACCAAAAATCAACTCGAGATGAGAGGTTAGTCCCTGGCTTCGACACCAGAGGAATACCACCTTACCACAAGCACCTCAAGAGGAGGCTTCTCTCAGCTCTAGGTATGTGAGAGGGACCCTGAGTTTGCGGCCTCAAGTGGAATGGACACTGCGATGCCCTGACTCAAAATAAGGCCGGATATCCCTGCAGTGACTTGAATGCAGTCTCGTCTTGCATCTCCCAAGACGAAAGGATGTCTGAATCCCCTGTGGAGACAACAGAGAAAGACCTAGTTCCCCACCTCATCACGACCGGAGGCCTCACATCCTTTGAAAACTCCAGAGGTACGCGGAGATCAGTGCCTCCAAAGGAGACGATGCCTGACTCCTCGTGAAACTTGATAGGATTCCCCGGATTCCTGTGGCACGTGGAAAGGGACCCTTGGTCTCCCGCCTCAGCTGGAGAGGCGTCCCAATTGCCCTGCCAAGCCTCGAGGAGAATCCCGAGTTGTCCCTCGCAACTAGGCAGGAGTCCTGACGTCGCTGAACAAACACGTGTGTGGAAGGGCCATCCCCGTCATAACTCGAGAATATTCCCCAGGTTCCCGCCGCAACTCGAGAAAAACCATGAGACTTCCCCCTCGCCGCGAGATGAGGCCCGATTCCCCTGCACTGCGTGCAGAGCAATTCCGTGTTGCACATCACACATGAAAGGAGCCTTGATTTCCTTGATGGCACTCCAGAGAAACCCCAAGAACACTGTTTCAAGGCTAGAGGGATCCTGAGGTCACTGTAGCAACACGAAAGAGTTCCGTGGACCAAAAATCAACTCGAGATGAGAGGTTAGTCCCAGGCTTCAACTCCAGAGGAATACCACCTTACCACAAGCACCTCAAGAGGAGGCTTCTCTCAGCTCTAGGTATGTGAGAGGGACCCTGAGTTTGCGGCCTCAAGTGGAATGGACACCGCGAAGCTCTGGATCGAAATAAGGCCCCATATCCCTGCAGTGACTTGAATGCAGGCTCGTCTTGCATCTCCCAAGACGAAAGGATGTCTGAATCACCTGTGTAGACCACAGAGAAAGACCTAGTTCTCCACCTCATCGCGACCGGAGGCCTCACATCCTTTGAAAACTCCAGAGGTACGCGGAGATCAGTGCCTCCAAAGGAGACGATGCCTGACTCCTCGAGAAACTTGATAGGAGTCCCAGGATTCCTGTGGCACGTGGAAAGGGACCCTTAGTCTCCCGCCTCAGCTAGAGAGGCGTCCCAATTGCCCTGCCAAGCCTCGAGGAGAACCCCGAGTTGTCCCTCGCAACTAGGCAGGAGTCCTGACGTCGCTGAACAAACACGTGGGTGGAAGGGCCATCCCCGTCGTAACTCGAGAATATACCTCAGGTTCCCGCCGCAACTCGAGAAAAACCATGAGACTTCCCCCTCGCCGCGAGAAGAGGCCCGATTCCCCTGCACTGCGTGCAGAGCACTTCCGTGTTGCACATCACACATGAAAGGAGACTTGATTTCCTTGATGGCACTCCAGAGAAACCCCAAGAAAACTGTTTCAAGGCTAGAGGGATCCTGAGGTCACTGTAGCAACACGAAAGAGCTCCATGGACCAAAAATCAACTCGAGATGAGAGGTTAGTCCCTGGCTTCGACTCCAGAGGGATACCTCCTTACCACAAGCACCTCAAGAGGAGGCTTCTCTCAGCTCTAGGTATGTGAGAGGGACCCTGAGTTTGCGGCCTCAAGTGGAATGGACACCGCGATGCCCTGACTCGAAATAAGGCCGCATATCCCTGCAGTGACTTGAATGCAGGCTCGTCTTGCATCTCCCAAGACGAAAGGGTGTCTGAATCCCCTGTCGAGACCACAGAGAAAGACCTAGTTCCCCACCTCATCGCGACCGGAGGCCTCACATCCTTTGAAAACTCCAGAGGTACGCGGAGATCAGTGCCTCCAAAGGAGACGATGCCTGACTCCTCGTGAAACTTGATAGGAGTCCCAGGATTCCTGTGGCACGTGGAAAGGGACCCTTGGTCTCCCGCCTCAGCTGGAGAGGCGTCCCAATTGCCCTGCCAAGCCTCGAGGAGAATCCCGAGTTGTCCCTCGCAACTAGGCAGGAGTCCTGCCGTCGCTGAACTAACACGTGTGTGGAAGAGCCATTCGCGTCGTAACTCGAGAATATACCCCAGGTTCCCGCCGCAACTCGAAAAAACCATGAGACTTCCCCCTCGCCGCGAGATGAGGCCCGATTCCCCTGCACTGCGTGCAGAGCAATTCCGTGTTGCACATCACACATGAAAGGAGCCTTGATTTCCTTGATGGCACTCCATAGAAACCCCAAGAACACTGTTTCAAGGCTAGAGGGATCCTGAGGTCACTGTAGCAAAACGAAAGAGCTCCGTGGACCAAAAATCAACTCGAGATGAGAGGTTAGTCCCTGGCTTCGACTCCAGAGGAATACCACCTTACCACAAGCACCTCAAGAGGAGGCTTCTCTCAGCTCTAGGTATTTGAGAGGGACCCTGAGTTTGCGGCCTCAAGTGGAATGGACACCGCGATGCCCTGACTCGAAATAAGGCCGGATATCCCTGCAGTGACTTGAATGCAGGCTCGTCTTGCATCTCCCAAGACGAAAGGATGTCTGAATCCCCTGTGGAGACCACAGAGAAAGACCTAGTTCCCCACCTCATCGCGACCGGAGGCCTCACATCCTTTGAAAACTCCAGAGGTACGCGGAGATCAGTGCCTCCAAAGGGGACGATGCCTGACTCCTCGTGAAACTTGATAGGATTCCCCGGATTCCTGTGGCACGTGGAAAGGGACCCTTGGTCTCCCGCCTCAGCTGGAGAGGCGTCCCAATTGCCCTCCCAAGCCTCGAGGAGAATCCTGAGTTGTCCCTCGCAACTAGGCAGGAGTCCTGACGTCGCTGAACAAACACGTGTGTGGAAGGGCCATCGCCGTCATAACTCGAGAATATTCCCCAGGTTCCCGCCGCAACTCGAGAAAAACCATGAGACTTCCCCCTCGCCGCGAGATGAGGCCCGATTCCCCTGCACTGGGTGCAGAGCAATTACGTGTTGCACATCACACATGAAAGGAGCCTTGATTTCCTTGATGGCACTCCAGAGAAACCCCAAGAACACTGTTTCAAGGCTAGAGGGATCCTGAGGTCACTGTAGCAACACGAAAGAGCTCCGTGGACCAAAAATCAACTCGAGATGAGAGGTTAGTCCCTGGCTTCAACTCCAGAGGAATACCACCTTACCACAAGCACCTCAAGAGGAGGCTTCTCTCAGCTCTAGGTATGTGAGAGGGACCCTGAGTTTGCGGCCTCAAGTGGAATGGACACCGCGAAGCTCTGGATCGAAATAAGGCCCCATATCCCTGCAGTGACTTGAATGCAGGCTCGTCTTGCATCTCCCAAGACGAAAGGATGTCTGAATCCCCTGTGGAGACAACAGAGAAAGACCTAGTTCCCCACCTCATCACGACCGGAGGCCTCACATCCTTTGAAAACTCCAGAGGTACGCGGAGATCAGTGCCTCCAAAGGAGACGATGCCTGACTCCTCGTGAAACTTGATAGGATTCCCCGGATTCCTGTGGCACATGGAAAGGGACCCTTGGTCTCCCGCCTCAGCTGGAGAGGCGTCCCAATTGCCCTGCCAAGCCTCGAGGAGAACCCCGAGTTGTCCCTCGAAACTAGGGAGGAGTCCTGACGTCGCTGAACAAACACGTGGGTGGAAGGGCCATCCCCGTCGTAACTCGAGAATATACCCCAGGTTCCCGCCGCAACTCGAGAAAAACCATGAGACTTCCCCCTCGCTGCGAGAAGAGGCCCGATTCCCCTGCACTGGGTGCAGAGCACTTCCGTGTTGCACATCACACATGAAAGGAGCCTTGATTTCCTTGATGGCACTCCAGAGAAACCCCAAGAACACTGTTTCAAGGCTAGAGGGATCCTGAGGTCACTGTAGCAACACGAAAGAGCTCCATGGACCAAAAATCAACTCGAGATGAGAGGTTAGTCCCTGGCTTCAACTCCAGAGGAATACCACCTTACCACAAACACCTCAAGAGGAGGCTTCTCTCAGCTCTAGGTATGTGAGAGGGACCCTTAGTTTGCGGCCTCAAGTGGAATGGACACCGCGATGCTCTGGATCGAAATAAGGCCGCATATCCCTGCAGTGACTTGAATGCAGGCTCGTCTTGCATCTCCCAAGACGAAAGGATGTCTGAATCCCCTGTGGAGACCACAGAGAAAGACCTAGTTCCCCACCTCATCGCGACCGGAGGCCTCACATCCTTTGAAAACTCCAGAGGTACGCGGAGATCAGTGCCTCCAAAGGAGACGATGCCTGACTCCTCGTGAAACTTGATAGGAGTCCCAGGATTCCTGTGGCACGTGGAAAGGGACACTTGGTCTCCCGCCTCAGCTGGAGAGGCGTCCCAATTGCCCTGCCAAGCCTCGAGGAGAATCCCGAGTTGTCCCTCGCAACTAGGCAGGAGTCCTGCCGTCGCTGAACAAACACGTGTGTGGAAGAGCCATTCGCGTCGTAACTCGAGAATATACCCCAGGTTCCCGCCGCAACTCGAGAAAAACCATGAGACTTCCCCCTCGCCGCGAGATGAGGCCCGATTCCCCTGCACTGCGTGCAGAGCAATTACGTGTTGCACATCACACATGAAAGGAGCCTTGATTTCCTTGATGGCACTCCAGAGAAACCCCAAGAACACTGTTTCAAGGCTAGAGGGATCCTGAGGTCACTGTAGCAACACGAAAGAGCTCCGTGGACCAAAAATCAACTCGAGATGAGAGGTTAGTCCCTGGCTTCAACTCCAGAGGAATACCACCTTACCACAAGCACCTCAAGAGGAGGCTTCTCTCAGCTCTAGGTATGTGAGAGGGACCCTGAGTTTGCGGCCTCAAGTGGAATGGACACCGCGAAGCTCTGGATCGAAATAAGGCCCCATATCCCTGCAGTGACTTGAATGCAGGCTCGTCTTGCATCTCCCAAGACGAAAGGATGTCTGAATCACCTGTGTAGACCACAGAGAAAGACCTAGTTCCCCACCTCATCGCGACCGGAGGCCTCACATCCTTTGAAAACTCCAGAGGTACGCGGAGATCAGTGCCTCCAAAGGAGACGATGCCTGACTCCTCGTGAAACTTGATAGGAGTCCCAGGATTCCTGTGGCACGTGGAAAGGGACCCTTGGTCTCCCTCCTCAGCTGGAGAGGCGTCCCAATTGCCCTGAAAAGCCTCGAGGAGAATCCCGAGTTGTCCCTCGCAACTAGGCAGGAGTCCTGACGTCGCTGAACAAACATGTGGGTGGAAGGGCCATCCCCTTCGTAACTCGAGAATATACCCCAGGTTCCTGCCGCAACTCGAGAAAAACAATGAGAGTTCCCCCTCGCCACGAGATGAGGCACGATTCCCCTGCACTGCATGCAGAGCAATTCCGTGTTGCTCATCACACATGAATGTAGCCTTGATTTCCTTGATGGCACTCCAGAGAAACCCCAAGAACACTGTTTCAAGGCTAGAGGGATCCTGAGGTCACTGTAGCAACACGAAAGAGCTCCGTGGACCAAAAATCAACTCGAGATGAGAGGTTAGTCCCTGGCTTCGACTCCAGAGGAATACCACCTTACCACAAGCACCTCAAGAGGAGGCTTCTCTCAGCTCTAGGTATGTGAGAGGGACCCTGAGTTTGCGGCCTCAAGTTGAATGGACACCGCGATGCCCTGACTCGAAATAAGGCCGGATATCCCTGCAGTGACTTGAATGCAGGCTCGTCTTGCATCTCCCAAGAAGAAGGGATGTCTGAATCCCCTGTGGAGACCACAGAGAAAGACCTAGTTCCCCACCTCATCGCGACCGGAGGCCTCACATCCTTTGAAAACTCCAGAGGTACGCGGAGATCAGTGCCTCCAAAGGAGACGATGCCTGACTCCTCGTGAAACTTGATAGGAGTCCCAGGATTCCTGTGGCACGTGGAAAGGGACCCTTGGTCTCCCGCCTCAGCTGGAGAGGCGTCCCAATTGCCTTGCCAAGCCTCGAGGAGAATCCCGAGTTGTCCCTCGCAACTAGGCAGGAGTCCTGACGTCGCTGAAGAAACACGTGGGTGGAAGGGCCATCCCCGTCGTAACTCGAGAATATACCCCAGGTTCCCGCCGCAACTCGAGAAAAACCATGAGACTTCCCCCTCGCCGCGAGATGAGGCCCGATTCCCCTGCACTGCGTGCAGAGCAATTCCGTGTTGCACATCACACATGAAAGGAACCTTGATTTCCTTGATGGCACTCCAGAGAAACCCCAAGAACACTGTTTCAAGGCTAGAGGGATCCTGAGGTCACTGTAGCAGCAAGAAAGAGCTCTGTGGACCAAAAATCAACTTGAGATGAGAGGTTAGTCCCTGGCTTCGACTCCAGAGGAATACCACCTTACCACAAGCACCTCAAGAGGAGGCTTCTCTCAGCTCTAGGTATGTGAGAGGGACCCTGAGTTTGCGGCCTCAAGTGGAATGGACACTGCGATGCCCTGACTCAAAATAAGGCCGGATATCCCTGCAGTGACTTGAATGCAGTCTCGTCTTGCATCTCCCAAGACGAAAGGATGTCTGAATCCCCTGTGGAGACAACAGAGAAAGACCTAGTTCCCCACCTCATCGCGACCGGAGGCCTCACATCCTTTGAAAACTCCAGAGGTACGCGGAGATCAGTGCCTCCAAAGGAGACGATGCCTGACTCCTCGTGAAACTTGATAGGATTCCCCGGATTCCTGTGGCACGTGGAAAGGGACCCTTGGTCTCCCGCCTCAGCTGGAGAGGCGTCCCAATTGCCCTGCCAAGCCTCGAGGAGAATCCCGAGTTGTCCCTCGCAACTAGGCAGGAGTCCTGACGTCGCTGAACAAACACGTGTGTGGAAGGGCCATCGCCGTCATAACTCGAGAATATTCCCCAGGTTCCCGCCCCAACTCGAGAAAAACCATGAGACTTCCCCCTCGCCGCGAGATGAGGCCCGATTCCCCTGCACTGCGTGCAGAGCAATTACGTGTTGCACATCACACATGAAAGGAGCCTTGATTTCCTTGATGGCACTCCAGAGAAACCCCAAGAACACTGTTTCAAGGCTAGAGGGATCCTGAGGTCACTGTAGCAACACGAAAGAGCTCCGTGGACCAAAAATCAACTCGAGATGAGAGGTTAGTCCCTGGCTTCGACTCCAGAGGAATACCACCTTACCACAAGCACCTCAAGAGGAGGCTTCTCTCAGCTCTAGGTATGTGAGAGGGACCCTGAGTTTGCGGCCTCAAGTGGAATGGACACCGCGATGCCCTGACTCGAAATAAGGCCGGATATCCCTGCAGTGACTTGAATGCAGGCTCGTCTTGCATCTCCCAAGACGAAAGGATGTCTGAATCCCCTGTGGAGACCACAGAGAAAGACCTAGTTCCCCACCACATCGCGACCGGAGGCCTCACATCCTTTGAAAACTCCAGAGGTACGCGGAGATCAGTGCCTCCAAAGGGGACGATGCCTGACTCCTCGTGAAACTTGATAGGAGTCCCAGGATTCCTGTGGCACGTGGAAAGGGACACTTGGTCTCCCGCCTCAGCTGGAGAGGCGTCCCAATTGCCCTGCCAAGCCTCGAGGAGAACCCCGAGTTGTCCCTCGCAACTAGGCAGGAGTCCTGACGTCGCTGAAGAAACACGTGGGTGGAAGGGCCATCCCCGTCGTAACTCGAGAATATACCCCAGGTTCCCGCCGCAACTCGAGAAAAACCATGAGACTTCCCTCTCGCCACGAGATGAGGCCCGATTCCCCTGCACTGCGTGCAGAACAATTCCGTGTTGCACATCACACATGAAAGGAGCCTTGATTTCCTTAATGGCACTCCAGAGAAACCCCAGGAACACTGTTTCAAGGTTAGCGAGATCCTGAGGTCACTGTAGCAACACGAAAGAGCTCCGTGGACCAACAATCAACTCGAGATGAGAGGTTAGTCCCTGGCTTCGACTCCAGAGGAATACCACCTTACCACAAGCACCTCAAGAGGAGGCTTCTCTCAGCTCTAGCTATGTGCTGAGTTTGCGGCCTCAAGTGGAATGGACACCGCGATGCCCTGACTCGAAATAAGGCTGGATATCCCTGCAGTGAGTTGAATGCAGGCTCGTCTTGCATCTCCCAAGACGAAAGGATGTCTGAATCCCCTGTGGAGACCTCAGAGAAAGATCTAGTTCCCCACCTCATCACGACCGGAGGCCTCACATCCTTTGAAAACTCCAGAGGTATGCAGAGATCAGTGCCTCCAAAGGAGACGATGCCTGACTCCTCCTGAAACTTGATAGGAGTCCCAGGATTCCTGTGGCACATGGAAAGGGACCCTTGGTCTCCCGCCTCAGCTGGAGAGGCGTACCAATTGCCCTGCCACGTCTCGAGGAGAATCCCGAGTTGTCCCTCGCAACTAGGCAGGAGTCCTGACGTCGCTGAACGAACACGTGGCTGAAAGGGCCATCCCCGTCATAACTCGAGAATAAACCACAGGGTCCCGCCGCAACTCGAGAAAAACCATGAGACTTCCCCCTCGCCGCGAGATGAGGCTCGATTCTCCTGCACTGCATGCAGAGCAATTCCGTGTTGCACATCAAACATGAAAGGAGCCTTGATTTCCTTGATGGCACTCCAGAGAAACCCCAAGAACACTGTTTCAAGGCAAGAGGGATCCTGAGGTCACTGTAGCAACACGAAAAAGCTCCGTGGACCAAAAATCAACTCGAGATGAGAGGTTAGTCCCTGGCTTCGAATCCAGAGGAATACCACCTTACCACAAGCACCTCAAGAGGAGGCTTCTCTCAGCTCTAGGTATGTGAGAGGGACTCTGAATTTGCGGCCTCAAGTGGATTGGACACTGCGATACCCTGACTCGAAATAAGGCCGGATATCCCTGCAGTGACTTGAATTCAGGCTCGTCTTGCATCTCCCAAGACGAAAAGATGTCTGAATCCTCTGTGGAGACCACAGAGAAAGACCTAGTTCCCCACCTGATCGAGACCGGAGACCTCACATCCTTTGAAAACTCCAGAGGTACGCGGAGATCAGTGCCTCCAAAGGAGACGATGCCTGACTCCTCGTGAAACTTGATAGGAGTCCCAGGATTCCTGTGCACGTGGAAAGGGACTCTTGGTCTCCCGCCTCAGTTGGAGAGGCGTCCCAATTGCCCTGCCAAGCCTCGAGGAGAATCCCGATTTGTCCCTCGCAACTAGGCAGGAGTCCTGCCGTCGCTGAATAAACACGTGGTTGGAAGGGCCATCCCCGTCGTAACTCGAGAATATACCCCAGGTTCCCGCCGCAACTCGCGAAAAACCATGAGACTTCCCCCTCGCCGCGAGATGAGGCCCGATTCCCCTGCACTGCGTGCAGAGCAATTCAGTGTTGCACATCACACATGGAAGGAGCCTTGATTTCCTTGATGGCACTCCAGAGAAAACCCAAGAACACTGTTTCAAGGCTAGCGGGATCCGGAGGTCACTGTAGCAACACGAAAGAGCTCCGTGGACCAACAATCAACTCGAGATGAGAGGTTATTCCCTGGCTTCGACTCCAGAGGAATACCACCTTACCACAAGCACCTCAAGAGGAGGCATCTCTCAGCTCTATATATTTGCTGAGTTTGTGGTCTCAAGTGGAATGGACACCGCGATGCCCTGACTCGAAATAAGGCCAGATATCCCTGCAGTGACTTGAATGCAGGCTCGTCTTGCATCTCCCAAGAAGAAAGGATGTCTGAATCCCCTGTGGAGACCACAGAAAAAGACCTAGTTCCCCACCTCATCCCGACCGGAGGCCTCACGTCATTTGAAAACTCCAGAGGTACGCGGAGATCAGTGCCTCCAAAGGAGACGATGCCTGACTCCTCGTGAAACTTGATAGGAGTCCCAGGATTCCTGTGGCACGTGGAATGGGACCCTTGGTCTCCCGCCTCAGCTGGAGAGGCGTCCCAATTGCCCTGCCAAGCCTCGAGGAGAATCCCGAGTTGTCCCTCGCAACTAGGCAGGAGTCCTGCCGTCGCTGAACAAACACGTGGGTGGAAGGGCCATCCCCGTCGTAACTCGAGAATATACCCCAGGTTCCCGCCGCAACTCGAGAAAAACCATGAGACTTCCCTCTCGCCACGAGATGAGGCCCGATTCCCCTGCACTGCGTGCAGAGCAATTCCGTGTTGCACATCACACATGAAAGGAGCCTTGATTTCCTTGATGGCACTCCAGAGAAAGCCCAGGAACACTGTTTCAAGGTTAGCGGGATCCTGAGGTCACTGTAGCAACACGAAAGAGCTCCGTGGACCAACAATCAACTCGAGATGAGAGGTTAGTCCCTGGCTTCGACTCCAGAGGAATACCACCTTACCACAAGCACCTCAAGAGGAGGCTTCTCTCAGCTCTAGCTATGTGCTGAGTTTGCGGCCTCAAGTGGAATGGACACCGCGATGCCCTGACTCGAAATAAGGCCGGATATCCCTGCAGTGACTTGAATGCAGGCTCGTCTTGCATCTCCCAAGACGAAAGGATGTCTGAATCCCCTGTGGAGACCTCAGAGAAAGATCTAGTTCCCCACCTCATCACGACCGGAGGCCTCACATCCTTTGAAAACTCCAGAGATATGCGGAGATCAGTGCCTCCAAAGGAGACGATGCCTGACTCCTCGTGAAACTTGATAGGAGTCCCAGGATTCCTGTGGCACATGGAAAGGGACCCTTGGTCTCCCGCCTCAGCTGGAGAGGCGTACCAATTGCCCTGCCACGTCTCGAGGAGAATCCCGAGTTGTCCCTCGCAACTAGGCAGGAGTCCTGACGTCGCTGAACAAACACGTGGCTGGAAGGGCCATCCCCGTCATAACTCGAGAATATTCCCCAGCTTCCCGCCGCAACTCGAGAAAAACCATGAGACTTCCCCCTCGCCACGAGATGAGGCTCGATTCTCCTGCACTGCATGCAGAGCAATTCCATGTTGCACATCAAACATGAAAGGAGCCTTGATTTCCTTGATGGCACTCCAGAGAAACCCAAGAACACTGTTTCAAGGCTAGAGGGATCCTGAGGTCACTGTAGCAACACGAAAGAGCTCCGTGGACCAAAAATCAACTCGAGATGAGAGGTTAGTCACTGGCTTCGAATCCAGAGGAATACCACCTTACCACAAGCACCTCAAGAGGAGGCTTCTCTCAGCTCTAGGTATGTGAGAGGGACCCTGAGTTTGCGGCCTCAAGTGGAATGGACACTGCGATACCCTGACTCGAAATAAGGCCGGATATCCCTGCAGTGACTTGAATCCAGACTCGTCTTGCATCTCCCAAGACGAAAGGATGTCTGAATCCCCTGTGGAGACCACAGAGAAAGACCTAGTTCCCCAGCTGATCGAGACCGGAGGCCTCACATCCATTGAAAACTCCAGAGGTACGCGGAGATCAGTGCCTCCAAAGGAGACGATGCCTGACTCCTCGTGAAACTTGATAGGAGTCCCAGGATTCCTGTGCACGTGGAAAGGGACCCTTGGTCTCCCGCCTCAGCTGGAGAGGCGTCCCAATTGCCCTGCCAAGCCTCGAGGAGAATCCCGAGTTGTCCCTCGCAACTAGGCAGGAGTCCTGCCGTCGCTGAACAAACACGTGGTTGGAAGCGCCATCCCCGTCGTAACTCGAGAATATACCCCAGGTTCCCGCCGCAACTCCAGAAAAACCATGAGACTTCCCCCTCGCCGCGAGATGAGGCCCGATTCCCCTGCACTGCGTGGAGAGCAATTCCGTGTTGCACATCACACATGGAAGGAGCCTTGATTTCCTTGATGGCACTCCAGAGAAAACCCAAGAACACTGTTTCAAGGCTAGCGGGATCCGGAGGTCACTGTAGCAACACGAAAGAGCTCCGTGGACCAAGAATCAACTCGAGATGACAGGTTATTCCCTGGCTTCGACTCCAGAGGAATACCACCTTACCACAAGCACTTCAAGGGGAGGCTTCTCTCAGCTCTACATATGTGCTGAGTTTTTGGTCTCAAGTGGAATGGACACCGAGATGCCCTGACTCGAAATAAGGCCAGATATCCCTGCAGTGACTTGAATGCAGGCTCGTCTTGCATCTCCCAAGAAGAAAGGATGTCTGAATCCCCTGTGGAGACCACAGAGAAAGACCTAGTTCCCCACCTCATCGCGACCGGAGGCCTCACGTCCTTTGAAAACTCCAGAGGTACACGGAGATCAGTGCCTCCAAAGGAGACGATGCCTGACTCCTCGTGAAACTTGATAGGCGTCCCAGGATTCCTGTGGCATGTGGAATGGGACACTGGTCTCCCGCCTCAGCTGGAGAGGCGTCCCAATTGCCCTGCCAAGCCTCGAGGAGAATCCCGAGTTGTCCCTCGCAACTAGGCAGGAGTCCTGACGTCGCTGAACAAACACGTGGGTGGAGGGACCATCCCCGTCTTAACTCGAGAATATACCCCAGGGTCCCGCCGCAACTCGAGAAAAACCATGAGACTTCCCCCTCGCCGCGAGATGAGGCCCGATTCCCCTGCACTGCGTGCAGAGCAATTCCGTGTTGCACATCACACATGAAAGGAGCCTTGATTTCCTTGGTGGCACTCCGGAGAAACCCCAAGAACACTGTTTCAAGGCGAGAGGGATCCTGAGGTCACTGTAGCAACACGAAAGAGCTCCGTGGACCAAGAATCATCTCAAGATGAGAGGTTAGTCCCTGGCTTCGACTCCAGAGGAATACCACCTTACCACAAGCACCTCAAGAGGAGGCTTCTCTCAGCTCTAGGTATGTGAGAGGGACCCTGAGTTTGCGGCCTCAAGTGGAATGGAAACCGCGAGGCCCTGACTCGAAATAAGGCCGGATATCCCTGCAGTGACTTGAATGCAGGCTCGTCTTGCATCTCCCAAGACGAAAGGATGTCCGAATCCCCTGTGGAGACCACAGAAAAAGACCTAGTTCCCCACCTGATCGCGACCGGAGGCCTCACATCCTTTGAAAACTCCAGAGGTACGCGGAGATCAGTGCCTCCAAAGGAGACGATGCCTGAATCCTCGTGAAACTTGATAGGAGTTCCAGGAGTCCTGTGGCACGTGGATAGGGAACCTTGGTCTCCCGCCTCAGCTGGAGAGGCGTCCCAATTGCCCTGCCAAGCCTCGAGGAGAATCCCGAGTGGTCCCTCGCAACTAGGCAGGAGTCCTGAAGTCGCTGAACAAACACGTGTGTGGAAGGGCCATCTCCGTTGTAACTCGAGAATATACCCCAGGTTCCCGCCGCAACTCGAGAAAAACCATGAGACTTCCCCCTCGCCGCGATATGAGGCCCGATTCCGCTGCACTGCGTGCAGAGCAATTCCGTGTTGCACATCACACATGAAAGGAGCCTTGATTTCCTTGATGGCACTCCAGAGAAACCCCAAGAACACTGTTTCAAGGCTAGCGGGATCCTGAGGTCACTGTAGCAACAGGAAAGAGCTCCGTGGACCAACAATCAACTCGAGATGAGAGGTTAGTCCCTGGCTTCGACTCCAGAGGAATACCACCTTAACACAAGCACCTCAAGAGGAGGCTTCTCTCAGCTCTAGCTATGTGCTGAGTTTGCGGCCTCAAGTGGAATGGACACTGCGATACCCTGACTCGAAATAAGGCCGGATATCCCTGCAGTGACTTGAATCCAGACTCGTCTTGCATCTCCCAAGACGAAAGGATGTCTGAATCCCCTGTGGAGACCACAGAGAAAGACCTAGTTCCCCAGCTGATCGAGACCGGCGGCCTCACATCCATTGAAAACTCCAGAGGTACGCGGAGATCAGTGCCTCCAAAGGAGACGATGCCTGACTCCTCGTGAAACTTGATAGGAGTCCCAGGATTCCTGGGCACGTGGAAAGGGACCCTTGGTCTCCCGCCTCAGCAGGAGAGGCGTCCCAATTGCCCTGCCAAGCCTCGAGGAGAATCCCGAGTTGTCCCTCGCAACTAGGCAGGAGTCCTGCCGTCGCTGAACAAACACGTGGTTGGAAGCGCCATCCCCGTCGTAACTCGAGAATATACCCCAGGTTCCCGCCGCAACTCCAGAAAAACCATGAGACTTCCCCCTCGCCGCGAGATGAGGCCCGATTCCCCTGCACTGCGTGGAGAGCAATTCCGTGTTGCACATCACACATGGAAGGAGCCTTGATTTCCTTGATGGCACTCCAGAGAAAACCCAAGAACACTGTTTCAAGGCTAGCGGGATCCTGAGGTCACTGTAGCAACACGAAAGAGCTCCGTGGACCAAGAATCAACTCGAGATGAGAGGTTATTCCCTGGCTTCGACTCCAGAGGAATACCACCTTACCACAAGCACTTCAAGGGGAGGCTTCTCTCAGCTCTACATATGTGCTGAGTTTTTGGTCTCAAGTGGAATGGACACCGAGATGCCCTGACTCGAAATAAGGCCAGATATCCCTGCAGTGACTTGAATGCAGGCTCGTCTTGCATCTCCCAAGAAGAAAGGATGTCTGAATCCCCTGTGGAGACCACAGAGAAAGACCTAGTTCCCCACCTCATCGCGACCGGAGGCCTCACATCCTTTAAAAACTCCAGAGGTACACGGAGATCAGTGCCTCCAAAGGAGACGATGCCTGACTCCTCGTGAAACTTGATAGGAGTCCCAGGATTCCTGTGGCACGTGGAATGGGACACTGGTCTCCCGCCTCAGCTGGAGAGGCGTCCCAATTGCCCTGCCAAGCCTCGAGGAGAATCCCGAGTTGTCCCTCGCAACTAGGCAGGAGTCCTGGCGTCGCTGAACAAACACGTGGGTGGAGGGACCATCCCCGTCTTAACTCGAGAATATACCCCAGGGTCCCGCCGCAACTCGAGAAAAACCATGAGACTTCCCCCTCGCCGCGAGATGAGGCCCGATTCCCCTGCACTGCGTGCAGAGCAATTCCGTGTTGCACATCACACATGAAAGGAGCCTTGATTTCCTTGGTGGCACTCCGGAGAAACCCCAAGAACACTGTTTCAAGGCGAGAGGGATCCTGAGGTCACTGTAGCAACACGAAAGAGCTCCGTGGACCAAGAATCATCTCAAGATGAGAGGTTAGTCCCTGGCTTCGACTCCAGAGGAATACCACCTTACCACAAGCACCTCAAGAGGAGGCTTCTCTCAGCTCTAGGTATGTGAGAGGGACCCTGAGTTTGAGGCCTCAAGTGGAATGGAAACCGCGAGGCCCTGACTCGAAATAAGGCCGGATATCCCTGCAGTGACTTGAATGCAGGCTCGTCTTGCATCTCCCAAGACGAAAGGATGTCCGAATCCCCTGTGGAGACCACAGAAAAAGAGCTAGTTCCCCACCTGATCGCGACCGGAGGCCTCACATCCTTTGAAAACTCCAGAGGTACGCGGAGATCAGTGCCTCCATAGGAGACGATGCCTGACTCCTCGTGAAACTTGATAGGAGTTCCAGGAGTCCTGTGGCACGTGGATAGGGAACCTTGGTCTCCCGCCTCAGCTGGAGAGGCGTCCCAATTGCCCTGCCAAGCCTCGAGGAGAATCCCGAGTGGTCCCTCGCAACTAGGCAGGAGTCCTGAAGTCGCTGAACAAACACGTGTGTGGAAGGGCCATCTCCGTTGTAACTCGAGAATATACCCCAGGTTCCCGCCGCAACTCGAGAAAAACCATGAGACTTCCCCCTCGCCGCGATATGAGGCCTGATTCCGCTGCACTGCGTGCAGAGCAATTCCGTGTTGCACATCACACATGAAAGGAGCCGTGATTTCCTTGATGGCACTCCAGAGAAACCCCAAGAACACTGTTTCAAGGCTAGCGGGATCCTGAGGTCACTGTAGCAACAGGAAAGAGCTCCGTGGACCAACAATCAACTCGAGATGAGAGGTTAGTCCCTGGCTTCGACTCCAGAGGAATACCACCTTACCACAAGCACCTCAAGAGGAGGCTTCTCTCAGCTCTAGCTATGTGCTGAGTTTGCGGCCTCAAGTGGAATGAAAACCGCGATGCCCTGACTCGAAATAAGGCCGGATATCCCTGCAGTGACTTGAATGCAGGCTCGTCTTGCATCTCCCAAGACGAAAGGATGTCCGAATCCCCTGTGTAGACCACAGAAAAAGACCTAGTTCCCCACCTCATCGCGACCGGAGGCCTCACATCCTTTGAAAACTCCAGAGGTACGCGGAGATCAGTGCCTCCAAAGGAGACGATGCCTGACTCCTCGTGAAACTTGACAGGAGTCCCAGGATTACTGTGGCACGTGGAAAGGGACCCTTGGTCTCCCGCCTCAGCTGGAGAGGCGTCCCAATTGCCCTGCCAAGCCTCGAGGAGAATCCCGAGTTGTCCGTCGCAACTAGGCAGGAGTCCTGCCGTCGCGGAACAAACACGTGGGTGGAAGGGCCATCCCCGTCGTAACTCGAGAATATACCCCAGGTTCCCGCCGCAACTCGAGAAAAACCATGAGACTTCCCCCTCGCCGCGATATGAGGCCGGATTCCCCTGCACTGCGTGCAGAGCAATTCCGTGTTGCACATCACACATGAAAGGAGCCTTGATTTCCTTGATGGCACTCCAGAGAAACCCCAAGAACACTGTTTCAAGGCTAGCGGGATCCTGAGGTCACTGTAGCAACACGAAAGAGCTCCGTGGACCAAAAATCAACTCGAGATGAGAGGTTAGTTCCTGGCTTCGACTCCAGGGGAATACCACCTTACCAAAAGCACCTCAAGAGGAGGCTTCTCTCAGATCTAGGTATGTGAGAGGGACCCTGAGTTTGCGGCCTCAAGTGGAATGGACACTGCAATGCCCTGACGCAAAATAAGGCCGGATATCCCTGCAGTGAGTTGAATGCTGGCTCGTCTTGCATCTCCCAAGATGAACGGATGTCTGAATCTCCTGTGGAGACCGCAGAGAAAGACCTAGTTCCACACCTCATCGCGACCGGAGGCCTCACATCCTTTGAAAACTCCAGAGGTACGCGGAGATCAGTGCCTCCAAAGGAGACGATGCCTGACTCCTCGTGAAACTTGATAGGAGTCCCAGGATTCCTGTGGCACGTGGAAAGGGACCCTTGGTCTCCCGCCTCAGCTGGAGAGGCGTCCCAATTGCCCTGCCAAGCCTCGAGGAGAATCCCGAGTTGTCCATCGCAACTAGGCAGGAGTCTGACGTCGCTGAACAAACACGTGGGTGGAAGGGCCATCCCCGTCGTAACTCGAGAATATACACCAGGTTCCAATCGCAACTCGAGAAAAACCATTAGACTTCCCCTCGCTGCAAAATGAGGCCCGATACCCTGCACTGCGTGCAGAGCAATTCCGTGTTGCACATCACACATGAAAGGAGCCTTGATTTCCTTGATGGCTCTCCAGAGAAACCCCAAGAACACTGTTTCAAGGCTAGAGGGATCCTGAGGTCACTGTAGCAACACGAAAGAGCTCCGTGGACCAAAAATCAACTCGAGATGAGAGGTTAGACCCTGGCTTCGACTCCAGAGGAATACCACCTTACCACAAGCACCTCAAGAGGAGGCTCCTCTCAGCTCTAGGTATGTGAGAGGGACCCTGAGTTTGCGGCCTCAAGTGGAATGGACACCGCGATGCCCTGACTCGAAATAAGGCCGGATATCCCTGCAGTGACTTGAATGCAGGCTCGTCTTGCATCTCCCAAGACGAAAGGATGTCCGAATCCCCTGTGTAGACCACAGAAAAAGACCTAGTTCCCCACCTCATCGCGACCGGAGGCCTCACATCCTTTGAAAACTCCAGAGGTACGCGGAGATCAGTGCCTCCAAAGGAGACGATGCCTGACTCCTCGTGAAACTTGACAGGAGTCCCAGGATTACTGTGGCACGTGGAAAGGGACCCTTGGTCTCCCGCCTCAGCTGGAGAGGCGTCCCAATTGCCCTGCCAAGCCTCGAGGAGAATCCCGAGTTGTCCGTCGCAACTAGGCAGGAGTCCTGCCGTCGCGGAACAAACACGTGGGTGGAAGGGCCATCCCCGTCGTAACTCGAGAATATACCCCAGGTTCCCGCCGCAACTCGAGAAAAACCATGAGACTTCCCCCTCGCCGCGATATGAGGCCGGATTCCCCTGCACTGCGTGCAGAGCAATTCCGTGTTGCACATCACACATGAAAGGAGCCTTGATTTCCTTGATGGCACTCCAGAGAAACCCCAAGAACACTGTTTCAAGGCTAGCGGGATCCTGAGGTCACTGTAGCAACACGAAAGAGCTCCGTGGACCAAAAATCAACTCGAGATGAGAGGTTAGTTCCTGGCTTCGACTCCAGGGGAATACCACCTTACCAAAAGCACCTCAAGAGGAGGCTTCTCTCAGATCTAGGTATGTGAGAGGGACCCTGAGTTTGCGGCCTCAAGTGGAATGGACACTGCAATGCCCTGACGCAAAATAAGGCCGGATATCCCTGCAGTGAGTTGAATGCTGGCTCGTCTTGCATCTCCCAAGATGAACGGATGTCTGAATCTCCTGTGGAGACCGCAGAGAAAGACCTAGTTCCACACCTCATCGCGACCGGAGGCCTCACATCCTTTGAAAACTCCAGAGGTACGCGGAGATCAGTGCCTCCAAAGGAGACGATGCCTGACTCCTCGTGAAACTTGATAGGAGTCCCAGGATTCCTGTGGCACGTGGAAAGGGACCCTTGGTCTCCCGCCTCAGCTGGAGAGGCGTCCCAATTGCCCTGCCAAGCCTCGAGGAGAATCCCGAGTTGTCCATCGCAACTAGGCAGGAGTCTGACGTCGCTGAACAAACACGTGGGTGGAAGGGCCATCCCCGTCGTAACTCGAGAATATACACCAGGTTCCAATCGCAACTCGAGAAAAACCATTAGACTTCCCCTCGCTGCAAAATGAGGCCCGATACCCTGCACTGCGTGCAGAGCAATTCCGTGTTGCACATCACACATGAAAGGAGCCTTGATTTCCTTGATGGCTCTCCAGAGAAACCCCAAGAACACTGTTTCAAGGCTAGAGGGATCCTGAGGTCACTGTAGCAACACGAAAGAGCTCCGTGGACCAAAAATCAACTCGAGATGAGAGGTTAGACCCTGGCTTCGACTCCAGAGGAATACCACCTTACCACAAGCACCTCAAGAGGAGGCTCCTCTCAGCTCTAGGTATGTGAGAGGGACCCTGAGTTTGCGGCCTCAAGTGGAATGGACACCGCGATGCCCTGACTCGAAATAAGGCCGGATATCCCTGCAGTGACTTGAATGCAGGCTCGTCTTGCATCTCCCAAGACGAAAGGATGTCCGAATCCCCTGTGTAGACCACAGAAAAAGACCTAGTTCCCCACCTCATCGCGACCGGAGGCCTCACATCCTTTGAAAACTCCAGAGGTACGCGGAGATCAGTGCCTCCAAAGGAGACGATGCCTGACTCCTCGTGAAACTTGACAGGAGTCCCAGGATTACTGTGGCACGTGGAAAGGGACCCTTGGTCTCCCGCCTCAGCTGGAGAGGCGTCCCAATTGCCCTGCCAAGCCTCGAGGAGAATCCCGAGTTGTCCGTCGCAACTAGGCAGGAGTCCTGCCGTCGCGGAACAAACACGTGGGTGGAAGGGCCATCCCCGTCGTAACTCGAGAATATACCCCAGGTTCCCGCCGCAACTCGAGAAAAACCATGAGACTTCCCCCTCGCCGCGATATGAGGCCGGATTCCCCTGCACTGCGTGCAGAGCAATTCCGTGTTGCACATCACACATGAAAGGAGCCTTGATTTCCTTGATGGCACTCCAGAGAAACCCCAAGAACACTGTTTCAAGGCTAGCGGGATCCTGAGGTCACTGTAGCAACACGAAAGAGCTCCGTGGACCAAAAATCAACTCGAGATGAGAGGTTAGTTCCTGGCTTCGACTCCAGGGGAATACCACCTTACCAAAAGCACCTCAAGAGGAGGCTTCTCTCAGATCTAGGTATGTGAGAGGGACCCTGAGTTTGCGGCCTCAAGTGGAATGGACACTGCAATGCCCTGACGCAAAATAAGGCCGGATATCCCTGCAGTGACTTGAATGCTGGCTCGTCTTGCATCTCCCAAGATGAACGGATGTCTGAATCTCCTGTGGAGACCGCAGAGAAAGACCTAGTTCCACACCTCATCGCGACCGGAGGCCTCACATCCTTTGAAAACTCCAGAGGTACGCGGAGATCAGTGCCTCCAAAGGAGACGATGCCTGACTCCTCGTGAAACTTGATAGGAGTCCCAGGATTCCTGTGGCACGTGGAAAGGGACCCTTGGTCTCCCGCCTCAGCTGGAGAGGCGTCCCAATTGCCCTGCCAAGCCTCGAGGAGAATCCCGAGTTGTCCATCGCAACTAGGCAGGAGTCTGACGTCGCTGAACAAACACGTGGGTGGAAGGGCCATCCCCGTCGTAACTCGAGAATATACACCAGGTTCCAATCGCAACTCGAGAAAAACCATTAGACTTCCCCTCGCCGCAAAATGAGGCCCGATACCCTGCACTGCGTGCAGAGCAATTCCGTGTTGCACATCACACATGAAAGGAGCCTTGATTTCCTTGATGGCACTCCAGAGAAACCCCAAGAACACTGTTTCAAGGCTAGAGGGATCCTGAGGTCACTGTAGCAACACGAAAGAGCTCCGTGGACCAAAAATCAACTCGAGATGAGAGGTTAGACCCTGGCTTCGACTCCAGAGGAATACCACCTTACCACAAGCACCTCAAGAGGAGGCTCCTCTCAGCTCTAGGTATGTGAGAGGGACCCTGAGTTTGCGGCCTCAAGTGGAATGGACACCGCGATGCCCTGACTCGAAATAAGGCCGGATATCCCTGCAGTGACTTGAATGCAGGCTCGTCTTGCATCTCCCAAGACGAAAGGATGTCCGAATCCCCTGTGGAGACCACAGAAAAAGACCTAGTTCCCCACCTCATCGCGACCGGAGGCCTCACATCCTTTGAAAACTCCAGAGGTACGCGGAGATCAGTGCCTCCAAAGGAGACGATGCCTGACTCCTCGTGAAACTTGATAGGAGTCCCAGGATTCCTGTGGCACGTGGAAAGGGACCCTTGGTCTCCCGTCTCAGCTGGAGAGGCGTCCCAATTGCCCTGCCAAGCCTCGAGGAGAATCCCGAGTGGTCCCTCGCAACTAGGCAGGAGTCCTGACGTCGCTGAACAAACACGTGGGTGGAAGGGCCATCCCCGTCGTAACTCGAGAATATATCCCAGGTTCCCGCCGCAACTCGAGAAAAACCATGAGACTTCCCCCTCGCCGCGATATGAGGCCCGATTCCCCTGCACTGCGTGCAGAGCAATTCCGTGTTGCACATCACACATGAAAGGAGCCTTGATTTCCTTGATGGCACTCCAGAGAAACCCCAAGAACACTGTTTCAAGGCTAGCGGGATCCTGAGGTCACTGTAGCAACAGGAAAGAGCTCCGTGGACCAACAATCAACTCGAGATGAGAGGTTAGTCCCTGGCTTCGACTCCAGAGGAATACCACCTTACCACAAGCAGCTCAAGAGGAGGCTTCTCTCAGCTCTAGCTATGTGCTGATTTTGCGGCCTCTAGTAGAATGGAAACCGCGATGCCCTGACTCGAAATAAGGCCGGATATCCCTGCAGTGACTTGAATGCAGGCTCGTCTTGCATCACCCAAGACGAAAGGATGTCCGAATCCCCTGTGGAGACCACAGAAAAAGACCTAGTTCCCCACCTCATCGCGACCGGAGGCCTCACATCCTTTGAAAACTCCAGAGGTACGCGGAGATCAGTGCCTCCAAAGGAGACGATGTCTGACTCCTCGTGAAACTTTATAGGAGTCCCAGGATTACTGTGGCACGTGGAAAGGGACCCTTGGTCTCCCGCCTCAGCTGGAGAGGCGTCCCAATTGCCCTGCCAAGCCTCGAGGAGAATCCCGAGTTGTCCCTCGCAACTAGGCAGGAGTCCTGACGTCGCTGAAGAAACACGTGGGTGGAAGGGCCATCCCCGTCGTAACTCGAGAATATACCCCAGGTTCCCGCCGCAACTCGAGAAAAACCATGAGACTTCCCCCTCGCCGTGAGATGAGGCCCGATTCCCCTGCACTGCATGCAGAGCAATTCCGTGTTGCACATCAAACAAGAAAGGAGCCTTGATTTCCTTGATGGCACTCCAGAGAAACCCCAAGAACACTGTTTCAAGGCTAGAGGGATCCGGAGGACACTGTAGCAACACGAAAGAGCTCCGTGGACCAAAAATCAACTCGAGATGAGAGGTTAGTCCCTGCCTTCGACTCCAGAGGAATACCACCTTAACACAAGCACCTCAAGAGGAGGCCTCTCTCAGCTTGAGGTATGTGAGAGGGACCCTGAGTTTGCGGCCTCAAGTGGAATGGACACCGCGATGCCCTGACTCGAAATAAGGCCGGATATCCCTGCAGTGACTTGAATGCAGGCTCGTCTTGCATCTCCCAAGACGAAAGGATGTCTGAATCCCCTATGGAGACCACAGAGAAACACCTAGTTCCCCACCTCATGGCGACCGGAGGCCTCACATCCTTTGAAAACTCCAGAGGTACGCGGAGATCAGTGCCTCCAAAGGAGACGATGCCTTACTCCTCGTGAAACTTGATAGGAGTCCCAGGATTCCTGTGGCACGTAGAAAGGGACCCTTGGTCTCCCACCTCAGCTGGAGAGGCATCCCAATTGCCCTGCTAAGCCTCGAGGAGAATCCCGAGTTGTCCCTCGCAACTAGGCAGGAGTCCTGACGTCGCTGAACAAACACGTGTGTGGAAGGGCCATCCCCGTCGTAACTCGAGAATATACCCCAGGTTCCCGCCGCAACTCGAGAAAAACCATGAGATTTCCCCCTCGCCGCGAGATGAGGCCCGATTCCCCTGCACTGCGTGCAGAGCAATTCCGTTTTGCACATCACACATGAAAGGAGCCTTGATTTCCTTGATGGCACTCCAGAGAATCCCCAAGAACACTGTTTCAAGGCTAGAGGGATCCTGAGGTCACAGTAGCAACACGAAAGAGCTCCGTGGACCAAAAATCAACTCGAGATGAGAGGTTAGTCCCTGGCTTCGACTCCAGAGGAATACCACCTTACCACAAGCACCTCAAGAAGAGGCTTCTCTCAGCTCTAGCTATGTGAGAGGGACCCTGAGTTTGCGGCCTCAAGTGGAATGGACACCGCTATTCCCTGATGCGAAATAAGGCCGGATATCCCTGCAGTGACTTGAATGCAGGCTCGTCTTGCATCTCCCAAGACGAAAGGATGTCTGAATCCCCTGTGGAGACCACAGAGAAAGACCTAGTTCCCCACCTCATCGCGACCGGAGGCCTCACATCCTTTGAAAATTCCAGAGGTATGCGGAGATCAGTGCCTCCAAAGGAGACGATGCCTGACTCCTCGTGAAACTTGATAGGAGTCCCAGGATTCCTGTGGCACGTGGAAAGGGACCCTTGGTCTCCCGCCTCAGCTGGAGAGGCGTCCCAATTGCCCTGCCAAGCCTCGAGGAGAATCCCGAGTTGTCCCTCGCAACTAGGCAGGAGTCCTGACGTCGCTGAACAAACACATGTGTGGAAGGGCCATCCCCGTCGTAACTCGAGAATATACCCCAGGTTCCCGCCGCAACTCGAGAAAAACCATGAGACTTCCCCCTCGCCGCGAGATGAGGCCCGATTTCCCTGCACGGCGTGCAGAGCAATTCCGTGTTGCACATCACACATGAAAGGAGCCTTGATTTCCTTGATGGCACTCCAGAGAAACCCCAAGAACACTGTTTCAAGGCTAGAGGGATCCTGAGGTCACTGTAGCAACACGAAAGAGCTCCGTGGACCAAAAATCAACTCGAGATGAGAGGTTAGTCCCTGGCTTCGACTCCAGAGGAATACCACCTTACCACAAGCACCTCAAGAGGAGGCTTCCCTCAGTTCTAGGTATGTGAGAGGGACCCTGAGTTTGCGGCCTCAAGTGGAATGGACACCGCGATGCCCTGACTCGAAAGAAGGCCGGATATCCCTGCAGTGACTTGAATGCAGGCTCGTCTTGCATCTCCGAAGATGAAAGGATATCTGAATCCCCTGTGGAGACCACAGAGAAAGACCTAGTTCCCCACCTCATCGCGACCGGAGGCCTCACATCCTTTGAAAACTCCAGAGGTACGCGGAGATCAGTGCCTCCAAAGGAGACGATGCCTGACTCCTCGTGAAACTTTATAGGAGTCCCAGGATTACTGTGGCACGTGGAAAGGGACCCTTGGTCTCCCGCCTCAGCTGGAGAGGCGTCCCAATTGCCCTGCCAAGCCTCGAGGAGAATCCCGAGTTGTCCCTCGCAACTAGGCAGGAGTCCTGACGTCGCTGAAGAAACACGTGGGTGGAAGGGCCATCCCCGTCGTAACTCGAGAATATATCCCAGGTTCCCGCCGCAACTCGAGAAAAACCATGAGACTTCCCCCTCGCCGTGAGATGAGGCCCGATTCCCCTGCACTGCATGCAGAGCAATTCCGTGTTGCACATCAAACAAGAAAGGAGCCTTGATTTCCTTGATGGCACTCCAGAGAAACCCCAAGAACAGTGTTTCAAGGTTGAGGGATCCTGAGGTCACTGTAGCAACACGAAAGAGCTCCGTGGACCAAAAATCAACTCGAGATGAGAGGTTAGTCCCTGGCTTCGACTCCAGAGGAATACCACCTTACCACAAGCACCTCAAGAGGAGGCTTCTCTCAGCTCTAGGTATGTGAGAGGGACCCTGAGTTTGCGGCCTCAAGTGGAATGGACACCGCGATTCCCTGACGCGAAATTAGGCCGGATATCCCTGCAGTGACTTGAATGCAGGCTCGTCTTGCATCTCCCAAGACGAAAGGATGTCTGAATCCCCTGTGGAGACCACAGAGAAAGACCTAGTTCCCCACCTCATCGCGACCGGAGGCCTCACATCCCTTGAAAACTCCAGAGGTACGCGGAGATCAGTGCCTCCAAAGGAGACGATGCCTGACTCCTCGTGAAACTTGATAGGAGTCCCAGGATTCCTGTGGCAAGTGGAAAGGGACCCTCGGTCTCCCGCCTCAGCTGCAGAGGCGTCCCAATTGCCCTGCCAAGCCTCGAGGAGAGTCCCGAGTTGTCCCTCGCAACTAGGCAGGAGTCCTGACGTCGCTGAAGAAACACGTGGGTGGAAGGGCCATCCCCGTCGTAACTCGAGAATATACCCCAGGTTCCCGCCGCAACTCGAGAAAAACCATGAGACTTCCCCCTCGCCGCGAGATGAGGCCCAATTCCCCTGCACTGTGTGCAGAACAATTCCGTGTTGCACATCACACATGAAAGGAGCCTTGATTTCCTTGATGGCACTCCAGAGAAACCCCAAGAACACTGTTTCAAGGCTAGCGGGATCCTGAGGTCATTGTAGCAACACGAAAGAGCTCCGTGGACCAAAAATCAACTCGAGATGAGAGGTTAGTCGCTGGCTTCGACTCCAGAGGAATACCACCTTACCACAAGCACCTCAAGAGGAGGCTTCTCTCAGCTCTAGGTATGTGAGAGGGACCCTGAGTTTGCGGCCTCAAGTGGAATGGACACCGCGATGCCCTGACTCGAAATAAGGCCGGATATTCCTGCAGTGACTTGAATGCAGGCTCGTCTTGCATCTCCCAAGACGAAAGGACGTCTGAATCCCCTGTGGAGACCACAGAGAAAGACCTAGTTCCCCACCTCATCGCGACCGGAGGCCTCACATCCTTTGAAAACTCCAGAGGTATGCGGAGATCAGTGCCTCCAAAGAAGACGATGCCTGACTCCTCGTGAAACTTGATAGGAGTCCCAGGATTCCTGTGGCACGTGGAAAGGGACACTTGGTCTCCCGCCTCAGCTGGAGAGGCGTCCCAATTGCCCTGCCAAGCGTCGAGGAGAATCCCGAGTTGTCCCTCACAACTAGGCAGGAGTCCTGACATCGCTGAAGAAACACGTCTGTGGAAGGGCCATCCCCGTCGTAACTCGAGAATATACCCCAGGTTCCCGCCGCAACTCGAGAAAAACCATGAGACTTCCCCCTCGCCGCGAGATGAGGCCCGATTCCCCTGCACTGCATGCAGAGCAATTCCGTGTTGCACATCACACATGAAAGGAGCCTTGATTTCCTTGATGGCATTCCAGAGAAACCCCAAGAACACTGTTTCAAGGCTAGAGGGATCCTGAGGTCACTGTAGCAACACGAAAGAGCTCCGTGGACCAAAAATCAACTCGAGATGAGAGGTTAGTCCCTGGCTTCGACTCCAGAGCAATACCACCTTACCACAAACACCTCAAGAGGAGGCTTCTCTCAGCTCTAGCTATGTGAGAGGGACCCTGAGTTTGCGGCCTCAAGTGGAATGCACACCGCGATGCCCTGACTCGAAATAAGGCCGGATATCCCTGCAGTGACTTGAATGCAGGCTCGTCTTGCATCTCCCAAGACGAAAGGATGTCTGAATCCCCTGTGGAGACCACAGAGAAAGACCTAGTTCCCCACCTCATGGCGACCGGAGGCCTCACATCCTTTGAAAACTCCAGAGGTACGCGGAGATCAGTGCCTCCAAAGGAGACGATGCCTGACTCCTTGTGAAACTTGATAGGAGTCCCAGGATTCCTGTGGCACGTGGAAAGGGACCCTTGGTCTCCCGCCTCAGATGGAGAGGCGTCCCAATTGCCCTGCCAAGCCTCGAGGAAAACCCCGAGTTGTCCCTCGCAACTAGGCAGGAGTCCTGACTTCGCTGAACAAACACGTGGTTGGAAGGGCCATCCCCGTCGTACTTCGAGAATATACCCCAGGTTCCCGCCGCAACTCGAGAAAAATCATGAGACTTCCCCCTCGCCGCGAGATGAGGCCCGATTCCCCTGCACTGCGTGCAGAGCAATTCCGTGTTGCACATCACACATGAAAGGAGCCTTGATTTCCTTCACGGCACTCCAGCGAAACCCCAAGAACACTGTTTCAAGGCTAGAGGGATCCTGAGGTCACTGTAGCAACACGAAAGAGCTCCGTGGACCAAAAATCAACTCGAGATGAGAGGTTAGTCCCTGGCTTCGACTCCAGAGGAATACCACCTTACCACAAGCACCTCAAGAGGAGGCTTCTCTCAGCTCTAGCTATGTGAGAGGGACCCTGAGTTTGCGGCCTCAAGTGGAATGGAGACCGCGATGGCCTGACTCGAAATCAGGCCGGATATCCATGCAGTGACTTGAATGCAGGCTCGTCTTTCATCTCGCGAAACGAAAGGATGTCTGAATCCCCTGTGGAGACCACAGAGAAAGACCTAGTTCCCCACCTCATCGCGACCGGAGGCCTCACATCCTTTGAAAACTCCAGAGGTACGCGGAGATCAGTGCCTCCAAAGGAGACGATGCCTGACTCTTCGTGAAACTTGATAGGATTCCCAGGATTCCGGTGGCACGTGGAAAGGGACCCTTGGTCTCCCGCCTCAGCTGGAGAGGCGTCCCAATTGCCCTGCCAAGCCTCGAGGAGAATCCCGAGTTGTCCCTCGCAACTAGGCAGGAGTCCTGACGTCGCTGAACAAACACGTGGGTGGAAGGGCCATCCCCGTCGTAACTCGAGAATATACCCCAGGTTCCCGCCGCAACTCGAGAAAAACCATGAGACTTCCCCCTCGCCGTGAGATGAGGCCCGATTCCCCTGCACTGCATGCAGAGCAATTCCGTGTTGCACATCACACATGAAAGGAGCCTGGATTTCCTTGACGGCACTCCAGAGAAACCCCAAGAACACTGTTTCAAGGCTAGAGGGATCCTGAGGTCACAGTAGCAACACGAAAGAGCTCCGTGGACCAAAAATCAACTCGAGATGAGAGGTTAGTCCCTGGCTTCGACTCCAGAGGAATACCACCTTACCACAAGCACCTCAAGAGGAGGCTTCTCTCAGCTCTAGCTATGTGAGAGGGACCCTGAGTTTGCGGCCTCAAGTGGAATGGACACCGCGATGCCCTGACTCGAAATAAGGCCGGATATCCCTGCAGTGACTTGAATGCAGGCTCGTCTTGCATCTCCCAAGACGAAAGGATGACTGAATCCCCTGTGGAGACCACAAGTAAGGACCTAGTTCCCCATCTCATCGTGACTGGAGGGCTCACATCCTTTGAAAACTCCAGAGGTACGCGGAGATCAGTGCCTCCAAAGGAGACGATGCCTGACTCCTCGTGAAACTTGATAGGAGTCCCAGGATTCCTGTGGCACGTGGAAAGGGACCCTTGGTCTCTCGCCTCAGCTGGAGAGGCGTCCCAATTGCCCTGCCAAGCCTCGAGGAGAATCCCGAGTTGTCCCCTCGCAACTAGGCAGGAGTCCTGACGTCGCTGAACAAACACGTGGGTGGAAGGGCCATCCCCGTCGTAACTCGAGAATATACCCCAGGTTCCCGCCGCAACTCGAGAAAAACCATGAGACTTCCCACTCGCCGTGAGATGAGGCCCGATTCCCCTGCACTGCATGCAGAGCAATTCCGTGTTGCACATCACACATGAAAGGAGCCTTGATTTCCTTGATGGCACTCCAGAGAAACCCCAAGAACACTGTTTCAAGGCTAGAGGGATCCTGAGGTCACTGTAGCAACACGAAAGAGCTCCGTGGACCAAAAATCAAATCGAGATGAGAGCTTAGTCCCTGGCTTCGACTTCAGAGGAATACCACGTTACCACAAGCACCTCAAGAGGAGGCTTCTCTCAGCTCTAGGTATGTGAGAGGGACCCTGATTTTGCGGCCTCAAGTGGAATGGACACCGCGATGCTCTGACTCGAAATAAGGCCGGATATCCCTGCAGTGACTTGAATGCAGGCTCGTCTTGCATCTCCCAAAATGAAAGGATGTCTGAATCCCCTGTGAAGACCACAGAGAAAGACCTAGTTCCCCACCTCATGAAGACCGGAGGCCTCACATCCCTTGAAAACTCCAGAGGTACGCGGAGATCAGTGCCTCCAAAGGAGACGATGCCTGACTCCTCGTGAAACTTTATAGGAGTCCCAGGATTCCTGTCGCACGTGGAAAGGGACCCTTGGTCTCCCGCCTCAGCTGGAGAGGCGTCCCAATTGCCCTGCCAAGCCTCGAGGAAAACCCCGAGTTGTCCCTGGCAACTAGGCAGGTGTCCTGACGTCGCTGAAGAAACACCTGTGTGGAAGGGCCATCCCCGTCGTACTTCGAGAATATACCCCAGGTTCCCACCGCAACTCGAGAAAAACCATGAGACTTCCCCCTCGCCGCGAGATGAGGCCCGATTCCCCTGCACTGTGTGCAGAGCAATTCCGTGTTGCACATGACACATGAAAGGAGCCTGGATTTCCTTGACGGCACTCCAGCGAAACCCCAAGAACACTCTTTCAAGGCTAGAGGGATCCTGAGGTCACTGTAGCAACACGAAAGAGCTCCGTGGACCAAAAATCAACTCGAGATGAGAGGTTAGTCCCTGGCTTCGACTCCAGAGGAATACCACCTTACCACAAGCACCTCAAGAGGAGGCTTCTCTCAGCTCTAGCTATGTGAGAGGGACCCTGAGTTTGCGGCCTCAAGTGGAATGGAGACCGCGATGGCCTGACTCGAAATCAGGCCGGATATCCATGCAGTGACTTGAATGCAGGCTCGTCTTTCATCTCCCGAAACGAAAGGATATCTGAATCCCCTGTGGAGACCACAGAGAAAGACCTAGTTCCCCACCTCATGGCGACCGGAGGCCTCACATCCTTTGAAAACTCCAGAGGTACGCGGAGATCAGTGCCTCCAAAGGAGACGATGCCTGACTCCTCGTGAAACTTGATAGGAGTCCCAGGATTCCTGTGGCACGTGGAAAGGGACCCTTGGTCTCCCGCCTCAGCTGGAGAGGCGTCCCAATTGCCCTGCCAAGCCTCGAGGAGAATCCCGAGTTGTCCCTCGCAACTAGGCAGGAGTCCTGACGTCGCTGAACAAACACGTGGGTGGAAGGGCCATCCCCGTCGTAACTCGAGAATATACCCCAGGTTCCCGCCGCAACTCGGGAAAAACCATGAGACTTCCCCCTCGCCGCGAGATGAGGCCCGATTCCCCTGCACTGCGTGCAGAGCAATTCCGTGTTGCACATCACACATGAAAGGAGCCTTGATTTCCTTGATGGCACTCCAGAGAAACCCCAAGAACACTGTTTCAAGGCTAGAGGGATCCTGAGGTCACTGTAGCAACACGAAAGAGCTCCGTGGACCAAAAATCAACTTGAGATGAGAGGTTAGTCCCTGGCTTCGACTCCAGAGGAATACCACCTTACCACAAGCACCTCAAGAGGAGGCTTCTCTCAGCTCTAGGTATGTGAGAGGGACCCTGAGTTTGCGGCCTCAAGTGGAATGGACACCGCGATGCTCTGGATCGAAATAAGGCCGCATATCCCTGCAGTGACTTGAATGCAGGCTCGTCTTGCATCTCCCAAGACGAAAGGATGTCTGAATCACCTGTGTAGACCACAGAGAAAGACCTAGTTCCCCACCTCATGGCGACCGGAGGCCTCACATCCTTTGAAAACTCCAGAGGTACGCGGAGATCAGTGCCTCCAAAGGAGACGATGCCTGACTCCTCGTGAAACTTGATAGGAGTCCCAGGATTCCTGTGGCACGTGGAAAGGGACCCTTGGTCTCCCGCCTCAGCTGGAGAGGCGTCCCAATTGCCCTGCCAAGCCTCGAGGAGAATCCCGAGTTGTCCCTCGCAACTAGGCAGGAGTCCTGCCGTCGCTGAACTAACACGTGTGTGGAAGGGCCATTCGCGTCGTAACTCGAGAATATACCCCAGGTTCCCGCCGCAACTCGGGAAAAACCATGAGAGTTCCCCCTCGCCGCGAGATGAGGCCCGATTCCCCTGCACTGCGTGCAGAGCAATTCCGTGTTGCACATCACACATGAAAGGAGCCTTGATTTCCTTGATGGCACTCCAGAGAAACCCCAAGAACACTGTTTCAAGGCTAGAGGGATCCTGAGGTCACTGTAGCAACACGAAAGAGCTCCGTGGACCAAAAATCAACTCGAGATGAGAGGTTAGTCCCTGGCTTCGACTCCAGAGGAATACCACCTTACCACAAGCACCTCAAGAGGAGGCTTCTCTCAGCTCTAGGTATGTGAGAGGGACCCTGAGTTTGCGGCCTCAAGTGGAATGGACACCGCGATGCCCTGACTCGAAATAAGGCCGGATATCCCTGCAGTGACTTGAATGCAGGCTCGTCTTGCATCTCCCAAGACGAAAGGATGTCTGAATCCCCTGTGGAGACCACAGAGAAAGACCTAGTTCCCCACCGCATCGCGACCGGAGGCCTCACATCCTTTGAAAACTCCAGAGGTACGCGGAGATCAGTGCCTCCAAAGGGGACGATGCCTGACTCCTCGTGAAACTTGATAGGAGTCCCAGGATTTCTGTGGCACGTGGAAAGGGACCCTTGGTCTCCCGCCTCAGCTGGAAAGGCGTCCCAATTGCCCTGCCAAGCCTCGAGGAGAACCCCGAGTTGTCCCTCGCAACTAGGCAGGAGTCCTGACGTCGCTGAAGAAACACGTGGGTGGAAGGGCCATCCCCGTCGTAACTCGAGAATATACCCCAGGTTCCCGCCGCAACTCGAGAAAAACCATGAGACTTCCCCCTCGCCGCGAGATGAGGCCCGATTCCCCTGCACTGCGTGCAGAGCAATTCCGTGTTGCACATCACACATGAAAGGAGCCTTGATTTCCTTGATGGCACTCCAGAGAAACCCCAAGAACACTGTTTCAAGGCTAGAGGGATCCTGAGGTCACTGTAGCAACACGAAAGAGCTCCGTGGACCAAAAATCAACTCCAGATGAGAGGTTAGTCCCTGGCTTCGACTCCAGAGGAATACCACCTTACCACAAGCACCTCA
Organism: Cervus elaphus; assembly: GCF_910594005.1. Classification (NCBI taxonomy): domain Eukaryota; kingdom Metazoa; phylum Chordata; class Mammalia; order Artiodactyla; family Cervidae; genus Cervus; species Cervus elaphus. The sequence goes on along the minus strand of NC_057824.1, from coordinate 8,339,491 downwards.
AGAGGAGGCTTCTCTCAGCTCTAGCTATGTGAGAGGGACGCTGAGTTTGCGGCCTCAAGTGGAATGCACACCGCGATGCCCTGACTCAAAATAAGGCCGGATATCCCTGCAGTGACTTGAATGCAGGCTCGTCTTGCATCTCCCTAGACGAAAGGATGTCTGAATCCCCTGTGATGACCACAGAGAAAGACCTAGTTCCCCACCTCATCGCGACCGGAGGCCTCACATCCTTTAAAAACTCCAGAGGTACGCGGAGATCAGTGCCTCCAAAGGAGACGATGCCTGACTCCTCGTGAAACTTGATAGGAGTCCCAGGATTCCTGTGGCACGTGGAAAGGGACCCTTGGTCTCCCGCCTCAGCTGGAGAGGCGTCCCAATTGCCCTGCCAAGCCTCGAGGAGAATCCCGAGTTGTCCCTCGCAACTAGGCAGGAGTCCTGACGTCGCTGAACAAACACGTGTGTGGAAGGGCCATCGCAGTCATAACTCGAGAATATTCCCCAGGTTCCCGCCGCAACTCGAGAAAAACTATGAGACTTCCCCCTCGCCGCGAGATGAGGCCCGATTCCCCTGCACTGCGTGCAGAGCAATTCCGTGTTGCACATCACACATGAAAGGAGCCTTGATTTCCTTGATGGCACTCCAGAGAAACCCCAAGAACACTGTTTCAAGGCTAGAGGGATCCTGAGGTCACTGTAGCAACACGAAAGAGCTCCGTGGACCAAAAATCAACTCGAGATGAGAGGTTAGTCCCTAGCTTCGACTCCAGAGGAATACCACCTTACCACAAGCACCTCAAGAGGAGGCTTCTCTCAGCTCTAGGTATGTGAGAGGGACCCTGAGTTTGCGGCCTCAAGTGGAATGGACACCCTGATGCTCTGGATCGAAATAAGGCCGCATATCCCTGCAGTGACTTGAATGCAGGCTCGTCTTGCATCTCCCAAGACGAAAGGATGTCTGAATCACCTGTGTAGACCACAGAGAAAGACCTAGTTCCCCACCTCATGGCGACCGGAGGCCTCACATCTTTGAAAACTCCAGAGGTACGCGAAGATCAGTGCCTCCAAAGGAGAGGATGCCTGACTCCTCGTGAAACTTGATGGGAGTCCCAGGATTCCTGTGGCACGTGGAAAGGGACCCTTGGTCTCCCGCCTCAGCTGGAGAGGCGTCCCAATTGCCCTGCCAAGCCTCGAGGAGAATCCCGAGTTGTCCCTCGCAACTAGGCAGGAGTCCTGCCGTCGCTGAACTAACACGTGTGTGGAAGGGCCATTCGCGTCGTAACTCGAGAATATACCCCAGGTTCCCGCCGCAACTCGGGAAAAACCATGAGACTTCCCCCTCGCCGCGAGATGAGGCCCGATTCCCCTGCACTGCGTGCAGAGCAATTCCGTGTTTCACATCACACATGAAAGGAGCCTTGATTTCCTTGATGGCACTCCAGAGAAACCACAAGAACACTGTTTCAAGGCTAGAGGGATCCTGAGGTCACTGTAGCAACACGAAAGAGCTCCGTGGACCAAAAATCAACTCGAGATGAGAGGTTAGTCCCTGGCTTCGACTCCAGAGGAATACCACCTTACCACAAGCACCTCAAGAGGAGGCTTCTCTCAGCTCTAGGTATGTGAGAGGGACCCTGAGTTTGCGGCCTCAAGTGGAATGGACACCGCGATGCCCTGACTCGAAATAAGGCCGGATATCCCTGCAGTGACTTGAATGCAGGCTCGTCTTGCATCTCCCAAGACGAAAGGATGTCTGAATCCCCTGTGGAGACCACAGAGAAAGACCTAGTTCCCCACCTCATCGCGACCGGAGGCCTCACATCCTTTGAAAACTCCAGAGGTACGCGGAGATCAGTGCCTCCAAAGGGGACGATGCCTGACTCCTCGTGAAACTTGATAGGAGTCCCAGGATTCCTGTGGCACGTGGAAAGGGACCCTTGGTCTCCCGCCTCAGCTGGAGAGGCGTCCCAATTGCCCTGCCAAGCCTCGAGGAGAACCCCGAGTTGTCCCTCGCAACTAGGCAGGAGTCCTGACGTCGCTGAAGAAACACGTGGGTGGAAGGGCCATCCCCGTCGTAACTCGAGAATATACCCCAGGTTCCCGCCGCAACTCGAGAAAAACCATGAGACTTCCCCCTCGCCGCGAGATGAGGCCCGATTCCCCTGCACTGCGTGCAGAGCAATTCCGTGTTGCACATCACACATGAAAGGAGCCTTGATTTCCTTGATGGCACTCCAGAGAAACCCCAAGAACACTGTTTCAAGGCTAGAGGGATCCTGAGGTCACTGTAGCAAAACGAAAGAGCTCTGTGGACCAAAAATCAACTCGAGATGAGAGGTTAGTCCCTGGCTTCGACACCAGAGGAATACCACCTTACAACAAGCACCTCAAGAGGAGGCTTCTCTCAGCTCTAGGTATGTGAGAGGGACCCTGAGTTTGCGGCCTCAAGTGGAATGGACACTGCGATGCCCTGACTCAACATAAGGCCGGATATCCCTGCAGTGACTTGAATGCAGTCTCATCTTGCATCTCCCAAGACGAAAGGATGTCTGAATCCCCTGTGGAGACAACAGAGAAAGACCTAGTTCCCCACCTCATCGCGACCGGAGGCCTCACATCCTTTGAAAACTCCAGAGGTACGCGGAGATCAGTGCCTCCAAAGGAGACGATGCCTGACTCCTCGTGAAACTTGATAGGATTCCCCGGATTCCTGTGGCACGTGGAAAGGGACCCTTGGTCTCCCGCCTCAGCTGGAGAGGCGTCCCAATTGCCCTGAAAAGCCTCGAGGAGAATCCCGAGTTGTCCCTCGCAACTAGGCAGGAGTCCTGACGTCGCTGAACAAACACGTGTGTGGAAGGGCCATCGCCGTCGTAACTCGAGAATATTCCCCAGGTTCCCACCGCAACTCGAGAAAAACCATGAGACTTCCCCCTCGCCGCGAGATGAGGCCCGATTCCCCTGCACTGCGTGCAGAGCAATTCCGTCTTGCACATCACACATGAAAGGAGCCTTGATTTCCTTGATGGCACTCCAGAGAAACCCCAAGAACACTGTTTCAAGGCTAGAGGGATCCTGAGGTCACTGTAGCAACACGAAAGAGCTCCGTGGACCAAAAATCAACTCGAGATGAGAGGTTAGTCCCTGGCTTCGACTCCAGAGGAATACCATCTTACCACAAGCACCTCAAGAGGAGGCTTCTCTCAGCTCTAGGTATGTGAGAGGGACCCTGAGTTTGCGGCCTCAAGTGGAATGGACACCGCGAAGCTCTGGATCGAAATAAGGCCCCATATCCCTGCAGTGACTTGAATGCAGGCTCATCTTGCATCTCCCAAGACGAAAGGATGTCTGAATCACCTGTGTAGACCACAGAGAAAGACCTAGTTCCCCACCTCATCGCGACCGGAGGCCTCACATCCTTTGAAAACTCCAGAGGTACGCGGAGATCAGTGCCTCCAAAGGAGACGATGCCTGACTCCTCGTGAAACTTGATAGGAGTCCCAGGATTCCTGTGGCACGTGGAAAGGGACCCTTGGTCTCCCGCCTCAGCTGGAGAGGCGTCCCAATTGCCCTGAAAAGCCTCGAGGAGAATCCCGAGTTGTCCCTCGCAACTAGGCAGGAGTCCTGACGTCGCTGAACAAACATGTGGGTGGAAGGGCCATCCCCGTCGTAACTCGAGAATATACCCCAGGTTCCCGCCGCAACTCGAGAAAAACAATGAGAGTTCCCCCTCGCCGTGAGATGAGGCACGATTCCCCTGCACTGCATGCAGAGCAATTCCGTGTTGCACATCAAACATGAATGTAGCCTTGATTTCCTTGATGGCACTCCAGAGAAACCCCAAGAACACTGTTTCAAGGCTAGAGGGATCCTGAGGTCACTGTAGCAACACGAAAGAGCTCCGTGGACCAAAAATCATCTCGAGATGAGAGGTTAGTCCCTGGCTTCGACTCCAGAGGAATACCACCTTACCACAAGCACCTCAAGAGGAGGCTTCTCTCAGCTCTAGGTATGTGAGAGGGACCCTGAGTTTGCGGCCTCAAGTGGAATGGACACCGCGATGCCCTGACTCGAAATAAGGCCGGATATCCCTGCAGTGACTTGAATGCAGGCTCGTCTTGCATCTCCCAAGATGAAAGGATGTCTGAAACCCCTGTGGGACCACAGAGAAAGACCTAGTTCCCCACCTCATCGCGACCGGAGGCCTCACATCCTTTGAAAACTCCAGAGGTACGCGGAGATCAGTGCCTCCAAAGGGGACGATGCCTGACTCCTCGTGAAACTTGATAGGAGTCCCAGAATATCTGTGGCACGTGGAAAGGGACCCTTGGTCTCCCGCCTCAGCTGGAGAGGCGTCCCAATTGCCCTGCCAAGCCTCGAGGAGAACCCCGATTTGTCCCTAGCAACTAGGCAGGAGTCTTGACGTCGCTGAAGAAACACGTGGGTGGAAGGGCCATCCCCGTCGTAACTCGAGAATATACCCCAGGTTCCCGCCGCAACTCGAGAAAAACCATGAGACTTCCCCCTCGCCGCGAGATGAGGCCCGATTCCCCTGCACTGCGTGCAGAGCAATTCCGTGTTGCACATCACACATGAAAGGAGCCTTGATTTCCTTGATGGCACTCCAGAGAAACCCCAAGAACACTGTTTCAAGGCTAGAGGGATCCTGAGGTCACTGTAGCAACACGAAAGAGCTCCGTGGACCAAAAATCAACTCGAGATGAGAGGTTAGTCCCTGGCTTCGACTCCAGAGGAATACCACCTTACCACAAGCACCTCAAGAGGAGGCTTCTCTCAGCTCTAGCTATGTGAGAGGGACCCTGAGTTTGCAGCCTCAAGTGGAATGCACACCGCGATGCCCTGACTCAAAATAAGGCCGGATATCCCTGCAGTGACTTGAATGCAGGCTCGTCTTGCATCTCCCTAGACGAAAGGATGTCTGAATCCCCTGTGGAGACCACAGAGAAAGACCTAGTTCCCCACCTCATCGCGACCGGAGGCCTCACATCCTTTAAAAACTCCAGAGGTACGCGGAGATCAGTGCCTCCAAAGGAGACGATGCCTGACTCCTCGTGAAACTTGATAGGAGTCCCAGGATTCCTGTGGCACGTGGAAAGGGACCCTTGGTCTCCCGCCTCAGCTGGAGAGGCGTCCCAATGGCCCTGCCAAGCCTCGAGGAAAACCCCGAGTTGTCCCTTGCAACTAGGCAGGAGTCCTGACTTCGCTGAACAAACACGTGGTTGGAAGGACCATCCCCGTCGTAACTCGAGAATATACCCCAGGTTCCCGCCGCAACTCGAGAAAAACCATGAGACTTCCCACTCGCCGTGAGATGAGGCCCGATTCCCCTGCACTGCATGCAGAGCAATTCCGTGTTGCACATCACACATGAAAGTAGCCTTGATTTCCTTGATGGCACTCCAGAGAAACCCCAAGAACACTGTTTCAAGGCTAGAGGGATCCTGAGGTCACTGTAGCAACACGAAAGAGCTCCGTGGACCAAAAATCAACTCGAGATGAGAGCTTAGTCCCTGGCTTCGACTTCAGAGGAATACCACGTTACCACAAGCACCTCAAGAGGAGGCTTCTCTCAGCTCTAGGTATGTGAGAGGGACCCTGATTTTGCGGCCTCAAGTGGAATGGACACCGCGATGCTCTGGATCGAAATAAGGCCGGATATCCCTGCAGTGACTTGAATGCAGGCTCGTCTTGCATCTCCCAAAATGAAAGGATGTCTGAATCCCCTGTGAAGACCACAGAGAAAGACCTAGTTCCCCACCTCATGAAGACCGGAGGCCTCACATCCTTTGAAAACTCCAGAGGTACGCGGAGATCAGTGCCTCCAAAGGAGACGATGCCTGACTCCTCGTGAAACTTTATATGAGTCCCAGGATTCCTGTAGCACGTGGAAAGGGACCCTTGGTCTCCCGCCTCAGCTGGAGAGGCGTCCCAATTGCCCTGCCAAGCCTCGAGGAAAACCCCGAGTTGTCCCTCGCAACTAGGCAGGTGGCCTGACGTCGCTGAAGAAACACCTGTGTGGAAGGGCCATCCCCGTCGTACTTCGAGAATATACCCCAGGTTCCCGCCGCAACTCGAGAAAAACCATGAGACTTCCCCCTCGCCGCGAGATGAGGCCCGGTTCCCCTGCACTGTGTGCAGAGCAATTCCGTGTTGCACATGACACATGAAAGGAGCCTGGATTTCCTTGACGGCACTCCAGCGAAACCCCAAGAACACTGTTTCAAGGCTAGAGGGATCCTGAGGTCACTGTAGCAACACGAAAGAGCTCTGTGGACCAAAAATCAACTCGAGATGAGAGGTTAGTCCCTGGCTTCGACACCAGAGGAATACCACCTTACCACAAGCACCTCACGAGGAGGCTTCTCTCAGCTCTAGGTATGTGAGAGGGACCCTGAGTTTGCGGCCTCAAGTGGAATGGACACTGCGATGCCCTGACTCAACATAAGGCCGGATATCCCTGCAGTGACTTGAATGCAGTCTCATCTTGCATCTCCCAAGACGAAAGGATGTCTGAATCCCCTGTGGAGACAACAGAGAAAGACCTAGTTCCCCACCTCATCGCGACCGGAGGCCTCACATCCTTTGAAAACTCCAGAGGTACGCGGAGATCAGTGCCTCCAAAGGAGACGATGCCTGACTCCTCGTGAAACTTGATAGGTTTCCCCGGATTCCTGTGGCCCGTGGAAAGGGACACTTGGTCTCCCGCCTCAGCTGGAGAGGCGTCCCAATTGCCCTGCCAAGCCTCGAGGAGAATCCCGAGTTGTTCCTCGCAACTAGGCAGGAGTCCTGACGTCGCTGAACAAACACGTGTGTGGAAGGGCCATCGCCGTCATAACTCGAGAATATTCCCCAGGTTCCCACCGCAACTCGAGAAAAACCATGAGACTTCCCCCTCGCCGCGAGATGAGGCCCGATTCCCCTGCACTCCGTGCAGAGCAATTCCGTCTTGCACATCACACATGAAAGGAGCCTTGATTTCCTTGATGGCACTCCAGAGAAACCCCAAGAACACTGTTTCAAGGCTAGAGGGATCCTGAGGTCACTGTAGCAACACGAAAGAGCTCCGTGGACCTAAAATCAACTCGAGATGAGAGGTTAGTCCCTGGCTTCGACTCCAGAGGAATACCACCTTACCACAAGCACCTCAAGAGGAGGCTTCTCTCAGCTCTAGGTATGTGAGAGGGACCCTGAGTTTGCGGCCTCAAGTGGAATGGACACCGCGAAGCTCTGGATCGAAATAAGGCCCCATATCCCTGCAGTGACTTGAATGCAGGCTCATCTTGCATCTCCCAAGATGAAAGGATGTCTGAATCACCTGTGTAGACCACAGAGAAAGACCTAGTTCCCCACCTCATCGCGACCGGAGGCCTCACATCCTTTGAAAACTCCAGAGGTACGCGGAGATCAGTGCCTCCAAAGGAGACGATGCCTGACTCCTCGTGAAACTTGATAGGAGTCCCAGGATTCCTGTGGCACGTGGAAAGGGACCCTTGGTCTCCCGCCTCAGCTGGAGAGGCGTCCCAATTGCCCTGAAAAGCCTCGAGGAGAATCCCGAGTTGTCCCTCGCAACTAGGCAGGAGTCCTGACGTCGCTGAACAAACATGTGGGTGGAAGGGCCATCCCCGTCGTAACTCGAGAATATACCCCAGGTTCCCGCCGCAACTCGAGAAAAACAATGAGAGTTCCCCCTCGCCGTGAGATGAGGCACGATTCCCCTGCACTGCATGCAGAGCAATTCCGTGTTGCACATCAAACATGAATGCAGCCTTGATTTCCTTGATGGCACTCCAGAGAAACCCCAAGAACACTGTTTCAAGGCTAGAGGGATCCTGAGGTCACTGTAGCAACACGAAAGAGCTCCGTGGACCAAAAATCAACTCGAGATGAGAGGTTAGTCCCTGGCTTCGACTCCAGAGGAATACCACCTTACCACAAGCACCTCAAGAGGAGGCTTCTCTCAGCTCTAGCTATGTGAGAGGGACCCTGAGTTTGCGGCCTCAAGTGGAATGGACACCGCGATGCCCTGACTCGAAATAAGGCCGGATATCCCTGCAGTGACTTGAATGCAGGCTCGTCTTGCATCTCCCAAGACGAAAGGATGTCTGAATCCCCTGTGGAGACCACAGAGAAACACATAGTTCCCCACCTCATCGCGACCGGAGGCCTCACATCCTTTGAAAACTCCAGAGGTACGCGGAGATCAGTGCCGCCAAAGGGGTCGATGCCTGACTCCTCGTGAAACTTTATAGGAGTCCCAGGATTCCTGTGGCACGTGGAAAGGGACCCTTGATCTCCCGCCTCAGCTAGAGAGGCGTCCCAATTGCCCTGCCAAGCCTCGAGGAGAACCCCGAGTTGTCCCTCGCAACTAGGCAGGAGTCCTGACGTCGCTGAAGAAACACGTGGGTGGAAGGGCCTTCCCCGTCGTAACTCGAGAATATACCCCAGGTCCCCGCCGCAACTCGAGAAAAACCATGAGACTTCCCCCTCGCAGCGAGATGAGGCCCGATTCCCCTGCACTGCATGCAGAGCAACTCCGTGTTGCACATCACACATGAAAGGAGCCTTGATTTCCTTGATGGCACTCCAGAGAAACCCCAAGAACACTGTTTCAAGGCTAGAGGGATCATGAGGTCACTGTAGCAACACGAAAGAGCTCCGTGGACCAAAAATCAACTCGAGATGAGAGGTTAGTCCCTGGCTTCGACTCCAGAGGAATACCACCTTACCACAAGCACCTCAAGAGGAGGTTTCTCTCAGCTCTAGGTATGTGAGAGGGACCCTGAGTTTGCGGCCTCAAGTGGAATGGACACCGCGATGGTCTGGATCGAAATAAGGCCGCATATCCCTGCAGTGACTTGAATGCAGGCTCGTCTTGCATCTCCCAAGACGAAAGGATGTCTGAATCACCTGTGTAGACCACAGAGAAAGACCTAGTTCCCCACCTCATGGCGACCGGAGGCCTCACATCCTTTGAAAACTCCAGAGGTACGCGGAGATCAGTGCCTCCAAAGGAGACGATGCCTGACTCCTCGTGAAACTCGATAGGAGTCCCAGGATTCCTGTGGCACGTGGAAAGGGACCCTTGGTCTCCCGCCTCAGCTGAAGAGGCGTCCCAATTGCCCTGCGAAGCCTCGAGGAGAATCCCGAGTTGTCCCTCGCAACTAGGCAGGAGTCCTGCCGTCGCTGAACTAACACGTGTGTGGAAGGGCCATTCGCGTCGTAACTCGAGAATATACCCCAGGTTCCCGCCGCAACTCGAGAAAAACCATGAGACTTCCCCCTCGCCGGAAGATGAGGCCCGATTCCCCTGCACTGCGTGCAGAGCAATTCCGTGTTACACATCACACATGAAAGGAGCCTTGATTTCCTTGATGGCACTCCAGAGAAACCCCAAGAACACTGTTTCAAGGCTAGAGGGATCCTGAGGTCACTGTAGCAACACGAAAGAGCTCCGTGGACCAAAAATCAACTCGAGATGAGAGGTTAGTCCCTGGCTTCGACTCCAGAGGAAGACCACCTTACCACAAGCACCTCAAGAGGAGGCTTCTCTCAGCTCTAGGTATGTGAGAGGGACCCTGAGTTTGCGGCCTCAAGTGGAATGGACACCGCGATGCCCTGACTCGAAATAAGGCCGGATATCCCTGCAGTGACTTGAATGCAGGCTCGTCTTGCATCTCCCAAGACGAAAGGATGTCTGAATCCCCTGTGGAGACCACAGAGAAAGACCTAGTTCCCCACCTCATCGCGATCGGAGGCCTCACATCCTTTAAAAACTCCAGAGGTACGCGGAGATCAGTGCCTCCAAATGAGACGATGCCTGACTCCTCGTGAAACTTGATAGGAGTCCCAGGATTCCTGTGGCACGTGGAAAGGGACCCTTGGTCTCCCGCCTCAGCTGGAGAGGCGTCCCAATGGCCCTGCCAAGCCTCGAGGAAAACCCCGAGTTGTCCCTCGCAACTAGGCAGGAGTCCTGACTTCGCTGAACAAACACGTGGTTGGAAAGACCATCCCCGTCGTACTTCGAGAATATACCCCAGGTTCCCGCCGAAACTCGAGAAAAACCATGAGACTTCCCCCTCGCCGCAAGATGAGGCCCGATTCCCCTGCACTGCGTGCAGATCAATTCCGTGTTGCACATCACACATGAAAGGAGCCTTGATTTCCTTGACGGCACTTCAGCGAAACCCCAAGAACACTGTTTCAAGGCTAGAGGGATCCTGAGGTCACTGTAGCAATACGAAAGAGCTCCGTGGACCAAAAATCAACTCGAGATGAGAGGTTAGTCCCTGGCTTCGACTCCAGAGGAATACCACCTTACCACAAGCACCTCAAGAGGAGGCTTCTCTCAGCTCTAGGTATGTGAGAGGGATCCTGAGTTTGCGGCCTCAAGTGGAATGGACACCGCGATGCCCTGACTTGAAATAAGGCCGGATATCCCTGCAGTGACTTGAATGCAGGCTCGTCTTGCATCTCCCAAGACGAAAGGATGTCTGAATCCCATGTGGAGACCACAGAGAAAGTCCTAGTTCCCCACCTCATCGCGACCGGAGGCCTCACATCCTTTGAAAACTCCAGAGGTACGCGGAGATCAGTGCCTCCAAAGGAGACGATGACTGACTCCTCGTGAAACTTGATAGGATTCCCAGGATTCCTGTGGCACGTGGAAAGGGACCCTTGGTCTCCCGCCTCAGCTGGAGAGGCGTCCCAATTGCCCTGCCAAGCCTCGAGGAGAATCCCGAGTTGTCCCTCGCAACTAGGCAGGTGTCCTGACGTCGCTGAAGAAACACGTGGGTGGAAGAGCCATCCCCGTCGTAACTCGAGAATATACCCCAGGTTCCCGCCGCAACTCGAGAAAAACCATGAGACTTCCCCCTCGCCGCGAGATGAGGCCTGATTCTCATGCACTGCGTGCAGAGCAATTCCGTCTTGCACATCACACATGAAAGGAGCCTTGATTTCCTTGATGGCACTCCAGAGAAACCCCAAGAACACTGTTTCAAGGCTAGAGGGATCCTGAGGTCACTGTAGCAACACGAAAGAGCCCCGTGGACCAAAAATCAACTCGAGATGAGAGGTTAGTCCCTGGCTTCGACTCCAGAGGAATACCACCTTACCACAAGCACCTCAAGAGGAGGCTTCTCTCAGCTCTAGCTATGTGAGAGGGACCCTGAGTTTGCAGCCTCAAGTGGAATGGACACCGCGATGCCCTGACTCAAAATAAGGCCGGATATCCCTGCAGTGACTTGAATGCAGGCTCGTCTTGCATCTCCCTAGACGAAAGGATGTCTGAATCCCCTGTGGAGACCACAGAGAAAGACCTAGTTCCCCACCTCATCGCGACCGGAGGCCTCACATCCTTTGAAAACTCCAGAGGTACGCGGAGATCAGTGCCTCCAAAGGAGACGATGCCTGACTCCTCGTGAAACTTGATAGGAGTCCCAGGATTCCTGTGGCACGTGGAAAGGGACCCTTGGTCTCCCGCCTCAGCTGGAGAGGCGTCCCAATGGCCCTGCCAAGCCTCGAGGAAAACCCCGAGTTGTCCCTCGGAACTAGGCAGGAGTCCTGACTTCGCTGAACAAACACGTGGTTGGAAGGACCATCCCCGTCGTAACTCGAGAATATACCCCAGGTTCCCGCCGCAACTCGAGAAAAACCATGAGACTTCCCACTCGCCGTGAGATGAGGCCCGATTCCCCTGCACTGCATGCAGAGCAATTCCGTGTTGCACATCACACATGAAAGGAGCCTTGATTTCCTTGATGGCACTCCAGAGAAACCCCAAGAACACTGTTTCAAGGCTAGAGGGATCCTGAGGTCACTGTAGCAACACGAAAGAGCTCCGTGGACCAAAAATCAACTCGAGATGAGAGCTTAGTCCCTGGCTTCGACTTCAGAGGAATACCACGTTACCACAAGCACCTCAAGAGGAGGCTTCTCTCAGCTCTAGGTATGTGAGAGGGACCCTGATTTTGCGGCCTCAAGTGGAATGGACACCGTGATGCTCTGGATCGAAATAAGGCCGGATATCCCTGCAGTGACTTGAATGCAGGCTCGTCTTGCATCTCCCAAAATGAAAGGATGTCTGAATCCCCTGTGAAGACCACAGAGAAAGACCTAGTTCCCCACCTCATGAAGACCGGAGGCCTCACATCCTTTGAAAACTCCAGAGGTACGCGGAGATCAGTGCCTCCAAAGGAGACGATGCCTGACTCCTCGTGAAATTTTATAGGAGTCCCAGGATTCCTGTAGCACGTGGAAAGGGACCCTTGGTCTCCCGCCTCAGCTGGAGAGGCGTCCCAATTGCCCTGCCAAGCCTCGAGGAAAACCCCGAGTTGTCCCTCGCAACTAGGCAGGTGGCCTGACGTCGCTGAAGAAACACCTGTGTGGAAGGGCCATCCCCGTCGTACTTCGAGAATATACCCCAGGTTCCCGCCGCAACTCGAGAAAAACCATGAGACTTCCCCCTCGCCGCGAGATGAGGCCCGATTCCCCTGCACTGTGTGCAGAGCAATTCCGTGTTGCACATGACACATGAAAGGAGCCTGGATTTCCTTGCCGGCACTCCAGCGAAACCCCAAGAACACTGTTTCAAGGCTAGAGGGATCCTGAGGTCACTGTAGCAAAACGAAAGAGCTCTGTGGACCAAAAATCAACTCGAGATGAGAGGTTAGTCCCTGGCTTCGACACCAGAGGAATACCACCTTACCACAAGCACCTCACGAGGAGGCTTCTCTCAGCTCTAGGTATGTGAGAGGGACCCTGAGTTTGCGGCCTCAAGTGGAATGGACACTGCGATGCCATGACTCAACATAAGGCCGGATATCCCTGTAGTAACTTGAATGCAGTCTCATCTTGCATCTCCCAAGACGAAAGGATGTCTGAATCCCCTGTGGAGACAACAGAGAAAGACCTAGTTCCCCACCTCATCGCGACCGGAGGCCTCACATCCTTTGAAAACTCCAGAGGTACGCGGAGATCAGTGCCTCCAAAGGACACGATGCCTGATTCCTCGTGAAACTTGATAGGTTTCCCCGGATTCCTGTGGCCCGTGGAAAGGGACCCTTGGTCTCCCGCCTCAGCTGGAGAGGCGTCCCAATTGCCCTGAAAAGCCTCGAGGAGAATCCCGAGTTGTCCCTCGCAACTAGGCAGGAGTCCTGACGTCGCTGAACAAACAAGTTTGTGGAAGGGCCATCGCCGTCATAACTCGAGAATATTCCCCAGGTTCCCACCGCAACTCGAGAAAAACCATGAGACTTCCCCCTCGCCGCGAGATGTGGCCCGATTCCCCTGCACTGCGTGCAGAGCAATTCCGTCTTGCACATCACACATGAAAGGAGCCTTGATTTCCTTGATGGCACTCCAGAGAAACCCCAAGAACACTGTTTCAAGGCTAGAGGGATCCTGAGGTCACTGTAGCAACACGAAAGAGCTCCGTGGACCAAAAATCAACTCGAGATGAGAGGTTAGTCCCTGGCTTCGACTCCAGAGGAATACCACCTTACCACAAGCACCTCAAGAGGAGGCTTCTCTCAGCTCTAGGTATGTGAGAGGGACCCTGAGTTTGCGGCCTCAAGTGGAATGGACACCGCGATGCCCTGACTCGAAATAAGGCCCGATATCCCTGCAGTGACTTGAATGCAGGCTCCTCTTGCATCTCCCAAGACGAAAGGATGTCTGAATCCCCTGTGGAGACCACAGAGAAAATCCTAGTTCCCCACCTCATCGCGACCGGAGGCCTCACATCCTTTGAAAACTCCAGAGGTACGCGGAGATCAGTGCCGCCAAAGGGGTCGATGCCTGACTCCTCGTGAAACTTTATAGGAGTCCCAGGATTCCTGTGGCACGTGGAAAGGGACCCTTGGTCTCCCGCCTCAGCTAGAGAGGTGTCCCAATTGCCCTGCCAAGCCTCGAGGAGAACCCCGAGTTGTCCCTCGCAACTAGGCAGGAGTCCTGACGTCGCTGAAGAAACACGTGGGTGGAAGGGCCATCCCCGTCGTAACTCGAGAATATACCCCAGGTCCCCGCCGCAACTCGAGAAAAACCATGAGACTTCCCCCTCGCAGCGAGATGAGGCCCGATTCCCCTGCACTGCGTGCAGAGCAATTCCGTGTTGCACATCACACATGAAAGGAGCCTTGATTTCCTTGATGGCACTCCAGAGAAACCCCAAGAACACTGTTTCAAGGCTAGCGGGATCCTGAGGTCACTGTAGCAACACGAAAGAGCTCCGTGGACCAAAAATCAACTCGAGATGAGAGGTTAGTCCCTGGCTTCGACTCCAGAGGAATACCACCTTACCACAAGCACCTCAAGAGGAGGCTTCTCTCAGCTCTAGCTATGTGAGAGGGACCCTGAGTTTGCGGCCTCAAGTGGAATGGACACCGCGATGCTCTGGATCGAAATAAGGCCGCATATCCCTGCAGTGACTTGAATGCAGGCTCGTCTTGCATCTCCCAAGACGAAAGGATGTCTGAATCACCTGTGTAGACCACAGAGAAAGACCTAGTTCCCCACCTCATGGCGACCGGAGGCCTCACATCCTTTGAAAACTACAGAGGTACGCGGAGATCAGTGCCTCCAAAGGAGACGATGCCTGACTCCTCGTGAAACTTGATAGGAGTCCCAGGATTCCTGTGGCACGTGGAAAGGGACCCTTGGTCTCCCGCCTCAGCTGGAGAGGCGTCCCAATTGCCCTGCCAAGCCTCGAGGAGAATCCCGAGTTGTCCCTCGCAACTAGGCAGGAGTCCTGCCGTCGCTGAACTAACACGTGTGTGGAAGGGCCATTCGCGTCGTAACTCGAGAATATACCCCAGGTTCCCGCCGCAACTCGAGAAAAACCATGAGACTTCCCCCTCGCCGCGAGATGAGGCCCGATTCCCCTGCACTGCGTGCAGAGCAATTCCGTGTTACACATCACACATGAAAGGAGCCTTGATTTCCTTGATGGCACTCCAGAGAAACCCCAAGAACACTGTTTCAAGGCTAGAGGGATCCTGAGGTCACTGTAGCAACACGAAAGAGCTCCGTGGACCAAAAATCAACTCGAGATGAGAGGTTAGTCCCTGGCTTCGACTCCAGAGGAAGACCACCTTACCACAAGCACCTCAAGAGGAGGCTTCTCTCAGCTCTAGGTATGTGAGAGGGACCCTGAGTTTGCGGCCTCAAGTGGAATGGACACCGCGATGCCCTGACTCGAAATAAGGCCGGATATCCCTGCAGTGACTTGAATGCAGGCTCGTCTTGCATCTCCCAAGACGAAAGGATGTCTGAATCCCCTGTGGAGACCACAGAGAAAGACCTAGTTCCCCACCTCATCGCGACCGGAGGCCTCACATCCTTTGAAAACTCCAGAGGTACGCGGAGATCAGTGCCTCCAAAGGGGACGATGCCTGACTCCTCGTGAAACTTGATAGGAGTCCCAGGATTCCTGTGGCACGTGGAAAGGGACCCTTGGTCTCCCGCCTCAGCTGGAGAGGCGTCCCAATTGCCCTGCCAAGCCTCGAGGAGAACCCCGAGTTGTCCCTCGCAACTAGGCAGGAGTCCTGACGTCGCTGAAGAAACACGTGGGTGGAAGGGCCATCCCCGTCGTAACTCGAGAATATACCCCAGGTTCCCGCCGCAACTCGAGAAAAACCATGAGACTTGCCCCTCGCCGCGAGATGAGGCCCGATTCCCCTGCACTGCGTGCAGAGCAATTCCGTGTTGCACATCACACATGAAAGGAGCCTTGATTTCCTTGATGGCACTCCAGAGAAACCCCAAGAACACTGTTTCAAGGCTAGAGGGATCCTGAGGTCACTGTAGCAACACGAAAGAGCTCCGTGGACCAAAAATCAATTCGAGATGGGAGGTTAGTCCCTGGCTTCGACTCCAGAGGAATACCACCTTACCACAAGCACCTCAAGAGGAGGCTTCTCTCAGCTCTAGCTATGTGAGAGGGACGCTGAGTTTGCGGCCTCAAGTGGAATGCACACCGCGATGCCCTGACTCAAAATAAGGCCGGATATCCCTGCAGTGACTTGAGTGCAGGCTCGTCTTGCATCTCCCTAGACGAAAGGATGTCTGAATCCCCTGTGATGACCACAGAGAAAGACCTAGTTCCCCACCTCATCGCGACCGGAGGCCTCACATCCTTTAAAAACTCCAGAGGTACGCGGAGATCAGTGCCTCCAAAGGAGACGATGCCTGACTCCTCGTGAAACTTGATAGGAGTCCCAGGATTCCTGTGGCACGTGGAAAGGGAACCGTGGTCTCCCGCCTCAGCTGGAGAGGCGTCCCAATGGCCCTGCCAAGCCTCGAGGAAAACCCCGAGTTGTCCCTCGCAACTACGCAGGAGTCCTGACTTCGCTGAACAAACACGTGGTTGGAAAGACCATACCCGTCGTACTTCGAGAATATACCCCAGGTTCCCGCCGCAACTCGAGAAAAACCATGAGACTTCCCCCTCGCCGCGAGATGAGGCCCGATTCCCCTGCACTGCGTGCAGAGCAATTCCGTGTTGCACATCACACATGAAAGGAGCCTTGATTTCCTTGACGGCACTCCAGCGAAACCCCAAGAACACTGTTTCAAGGCTAGAGGGATCCTGAGGTCACTGTAGCAACACGAAAGAGCTCCGTGGACCAAAAATCAACTCGAGATGAGAGGTTAGTCCCTGGCTTCGACTCCAGAGGAATACCACCTTACCACAAGCACCTCAAGAGGAGGCTTCTCTCAGCTCTAGGTATGTGAGAGGGATCCTGAGTTTGCGGCCTCAAGTGGAATGGACACCGCGATGCCCTGACTTGAAAGAAGGCCGGATATCCCTGCAGTGACTTGAATGCAGGCTCGTCTTGCATCTCCCAAGACGAAAGGATGTCTGAATCCCATGTGGAGACCACAGAGAAAGACCTAGTTCCCCACCTCATGGCGACCGGAGGCCTCACATACTTTGAAAACTCCAGAGGTACGCGGAGATCAGTGCCTCCAAAGGAGACGATGACTGACTCCTCGTGAAACTTGATAGGATTTCCAGGATTCCTGTGGCACGTGGAAAGGGACCCTTGGTCTCCCGCCTCAGCTGGAGAGGCGTCCCAATTGCCCTGCCAAGCCTCGAGGAGAATCCCGAGTTGTCCCTCGCAACTAGGCAGGTGTCCTGACGTCGCTGAAGAAACACGTGGGTGGAAGGGCCATCCCCGTCGTAACTCGAGAATATACCCCAGGTTCCCGTCGCAACTCGAGAAAAACCATGAGACTTCCCCCTCGCCGCGAGATGAGGCCCGATTCTCATGCACTGCGTGCAGAGCAATTCCGTCTTGCACATCACACATGAAAGGAGCCTTGATTTCCTTGATGGCACTCCAGAGAAACCCCAAGAACACTGTTTCAAGGCTAGAGGGATCCTGAGGTCACTGTAGCAAAACGAAAGAGCTCCGTGGATAAAAAATCAACTCGAGATGAGAGGTTAGTCCCAGGCTTCGACTCCAGAGGAATACCACCTTACCACAAGCACCTCAAGAGGAGGCTTCTCTCAGCTCTAGCTATGTGAGAGGGACCCTGAGTTTGCAGCCTCAAGTGGAATGGACACCGCGATGCCCTGACTCAAAATAAGGCCGGATATCCCTGCAGTGACTTGAATGCAGGCTCGTCTTGCATCTCCCTAGACGAAAGGATGTCTGAATCCCCTGTGGAGACCACAGAGAAAGACCTAGTTCCCCACCTCATCGCGACCGGAGGCCTCACATCCTTTAAAAACTCCAGAGGTACGTGGAGATCAGTGCCTCCAAAGGAGACGATGCCTGACTCCTCGTGAAACTTGATAGGATTCCCAGGATTCCGGTGGCACGTGGAAAGGGACCCTTGGTCTCCCGCCTCAGCTGGAGAGGCGTCCCAATTGCCCTGCCAAGCCTCGAGGAGAATCCCGAGTTGTCCTTCGTAACTAGGCAGGAGTCCTGACGTTGCTGAAGAAACACGTGTGTGGAAGGGCCATCCCCGTCGTAACTCGAGAATATTCCCCAGGTTCCCGCCGCAACTCGAGAAAAACCATGAGACTTCCCCCTCGCCGCGAGATGAGGCCCGATTCCCCTGCACTGCATGCAGAGCAATTCCGTGTTGCACATCACACATGAAAGGAGCCTTGATTTCCTTGATGGCACTCCAGAGAAACCCCAAGAACACTGTTTCAAGGCTAGAGGGATCCTGAGGTCACTGCAGCAACACGAAAGAGCTCCGTGGACCAAAAATCAACTCCAGATGAGAGGTTAGTCCCTGGCTTCGACTCCAGAGGAATACCACCTTGCCACAAGCACCTCAAGAGGAGGCTTCTCTCAGCTCTAGCTATGTGAGAGGGACCCTGAGTTTGCGGCCTCAAGTGGAATGGACACCGCGATGCCCTGACTCGAAATAAGGCCGAATATCCCTGCAGTGACTTGAATGCAGGCTCGTCTTGCATCTCCCAAGACGAAAGGATGTCTGAATCCCCTGTGGAGACCACAGAGAAAGACCTAGTTCCACACCTCATGGCGACCGGAGGCCTCACATCCTTTGAAAACTCCAGAGGTACGCGGAGATCAGTGCCTCCAAAGGAGACGATGCCTGACTCCTCGTGAAACTTGATAGGAGTCCCAGGATTCCTGTGGCACGTGGAAAGGGACCCTTGGTCTCCCGCCTCAGCTGGAGAGGCGTCCCAATTGCCCTGCCAAGCCTCGAGGAGAATCCCGAGTTGTCCCTCGCAACTAGGCAGGTGTCCTGACGTCGCTGAAGAAACACGTGGGTGGAAGGGCCATCCCCGTCGTAACTCGAGAATATACCCCAGGTTCCCGCCGCAACTCGAGAAAAACCATGAGACTTCCCCCTCGCCGCGAGATGAGGCCCGATTCTCATGCACTGCGTGCAGAGCAATTCCGTCTTGCACATCACACATGAAAGGAGCCTTGATTTCCTTGATGGCACTCCAGAGAAACCCCAAGAACACTGTTTCAAGGCTAGAGGGATCCTGAGGTCACTGTAGCAAAACGAAAGAGCTCCGTGGATCAAAAATCAACTCGAGATGAGAGGTTAGTCCCAGGCTTCGACTCCAGAGGAATACCACCTTACCACAAGCACCTCAAGAGGAGGCTTCTCTCAGCTCTAGCTATGTGAGAGGGACCCTGAGTTTGCAGCCTCAAGTGGAATGCACACCGCGATGCCCTGACTCAAAATAAGGCCGGATATCCCTGCAGTGACTTGAATGCAGGCTCGTCTTGCATCTCCCTAGACGAAAGGATGTCTGAATCCCCTGTGGAGACCACAGAGAAAGACCTAGTTCCCCACCTCATCGCGACCGGAGGCCTCACATCCTTTAAAAACTCCAGAGGTACGCGGAGATCAGTGCCTCCAAAGGAGACGATGCCTGACTCCTCCTGAAACTTGATAGGAGTCCCAGGATTCCTGTGGCACGTGGAAAGGGACCCTTGGTCTCCCGCCTCAGCTGGAGAGGCGTCCCAATTGCCCTGCCAAGCCTCGAGGAGAATCCCGAGTTGTCCCTCGCAACTAGGCAGGAGTCCTACCGTCGCTGAACTAACACGTGTGTGGAAGGGCCATCCCTGTCGTAACTCGAGAATAAACCCCAGGTTCCCACCGCAACTCGAGAAAAACCATGAGACTTCCCACTCGCCGCGAGATGAGGCCCGATTCCCCTGCACTGCGTGCAGAGCAATTCCGTGTTGCACATCACACATGAAAGGATCCTTGATTTCCTTGATGGCACTCCAGAGAAACCCCAAGAACACTGTTTCAAGGCTAGAGGGATCCTGAGGTCACTGTAGCAGCAAGAAAGAGCTCCGTGGACCAAAAATCAACTCGAGATGAGAGGTTAGTCCCTGGCTTCGACTCCAGAGGAATACCACCTTACCACAAGCACCTCAAGAGGAGGCTTCTCTCAGCTCTAGGTATGTGAGAGGGACCCTGAGTTTGCGGCCTCAAGTGGAATGGAGACCGCGATGGCCTGACTCGAAATAAGGCCGGATATCCCTGCAGTGACTTGAATGCAGGCTCGTCTTGCATCTCCCAAGACGAAAGGATGTCTGAATCCCCTGTGGAGACCACAGAGAAAGACCTAGTTCCCCACCTCATCGCGACCGGAGTCCTCACATCCTTTGAAAACTCCAGAGGTACGCGGAGATCAGTGCCTCCAAAGGAGACGATGCCTGACTCCTCGTGAAACTTGATAGGAGTCCCAGGATTCCTGTGGCACGTGGAAAGGGAACCGTGGTCTCCCGCCTCAGCTGGAGAGGCGTCCCAATTGCCCTGCCAAGCCTCGAGGAGAATCCCGAGTTGTCCCTCGCAACTAGGCAGGAGTCCTGACGTCGCTGAACAAACACGTGTGTGGAAGGGCCATCCCCGTCGTAACTCGAGAATATACCCCAGGTTCCCGCCGCAACTCGAGAAAAACCATGAGACTTCCCCCTCGCCGCGAGATGAGGCCCGATTGCCCTGCACTGCATGCAGAGCAATTCCGTGTTGCACATCACACATGAAAGGAGCCTTGATTTCCTTGATGGCACTCCAGAGAAACCCCAAGAACACTGTTTCAAGGCTAGAGGGATCCTGAGGTCACTGTAGCAACACGAAAGAGCTCCGTGGACCAAAAATCAACTCGAGATGAGAGGTTAGTCCCTGGCTTCGACTCCAGAGGAATACCACGTTACCACAAGCACCTCAAGAGGAGGCTTCTCTCAGCTCTAGGTATGTGAGAGGGACCCTGATTTTGCGGCCTCAAGTGGAATGGACACCGCGATGCTCTGACTCGAAATAAGGCCGGATATCCCTGCAGTGACTTGAATGCAGGCTCGTCTTGCATCTCCCAAAATGCAAGGATGTCTGAGTCCCCTGTGGAGACCACAGAGAAAGACCTAGTTCCCCACCTAATGACGACCGGAGGCCTCACATCCTTTGAAAACTCCAGAGGTACGCGGAGATCAGTGCCTCCAAAGGAGACGATGCCTGACTCCTCGTGAAACTTGATAGGATTCCCAGGATTCCGGTGGCACGTGGAAAGGGACCCTTGGTCTCCCGCCTCAGCTGGAGAGGCGTCCCAATTGCCCTGCCAAGCCTCGAGGAGAATCCCGAGTTGTCCTTCGTAACTAGGCAGGAGTCCTGACGTTGCTGAAGAAACACGTGTGTGGAAGGGCCATCCCCGTCGTAACTCGAGAATATTCCCCAGCTTCCCGCCGCAACTCGAGAAAAACCATGAGACTTCCCCCTCGCCGCGAGATGAGGCCCGATTCCCCTGCACTGCATGCAGAGCAATTCCGTGTTGCACATCACACATGAAAGGAGCCTTGATTTCCTTGATGGCACACCAGAGAAACCCCAAGAACACTGTTTCAAGGCTAGAGGGATCCTGAGGTCACTGTAGCAACACGAAAGAGCTCCGTGGACCAAAAATCAACTCGAGATGAGAGGTTAGTCCCTGGCTTCGACTCCAGAGGAATACCACCTTGCCACAAGCACCTCAAGAGGAGGCTTCTCTCAGCTCTAGGTATTTGAGAGGGACCCTGAGTTTGCGGCCTCAAGTGGAATGGACACCGCGATGCCCTGACTCGAAATAAGGCCGAATATCCCTGCAGTGACTTGAATGCAGGCTCGTCTTGCATCTCCCAAGATGAAAGGATGTCTGAATCCCCTGTGGAGACCACAGAGAAAGACCTAGTTCCCCACCTCATGGCGACCGGAAGCCTCACATCCTTTGAAAACTCCAGAGGTACGCGGAGATCAGTGCCTCCAAAGGAGACGATGCCTGACTCCTCGTGAAACTTGATAGGAGTCCCAGGATTCCTGTGGCACGTGGAAAGGGACCCTTGGTCTCCCGCCTCAGCTGGAGAGGCGTCCCAATTGCCCTGCCAAGCCTCGAGGAGAATCCCGAGTTGTCCCTCACAACTAGGCAGGAGTCCTGACGTCGCTGAAGAAACACGTGTGTGGAAGGTCCATCCCCGTCGTAACTCGAGAATATACCCCAGGTTCCCGCCGCAACTCGAGAAAAACCATGAGACTTCCCCCTCGCCGCGAGATGAGGCCCGATTCCCCTGCACTGCATGCAGAGCAATTCCGTGTTGCACATCAAACATGAAAGGAGCCTTGATTTCCTTGATGGCACTCCAGAGAAACCCCAAGAACACTGTTTCAAGGCTAGAGGGATCCTGAGGTCACTGTAGCAACACGAAAGAGCTCCGTGGACCAAAAATCAACTCGAGATGAGAGGTTAGTCCCTGGCTTCGACTCCAGAGGAATACCACCTTACCACAAGCACCTCAAGAGGAGGCTTCTCTCAGCTCTAGCTATGTGAGAGGGACCCTGAGTTTGCGGCCTCAAATGGAATGGACACCGCGATGCTCTGACTCGTAATAAGGCCGCATATCCCTGCAGTGACTTGAATGCAGGCTCGTCTTGCATCTCCCAAAATGAAAGGATGTCTGAGTCCCCTGTGGAGACCACAGAGAAAGACCTAGTTCCCCACCTAATGACGACCGGAGGCGTCACATCCTTTGAAAACTCCAGAGGTACGCGGAGATCAGTGCCTCCAAAGGAGACGATGCCTGACTCCTCGTGAAACTTGATAGGAGTCCCAGGATTCCTGTGGCACGTGGAAAGGGACCCTTGGTCTCCCGCCTCAGCTGGAGAGGCGTCCCAATTGCCATGCCAAGCCTCGAGGAGAATCCCAAGTTGTCCCTCGCAACTAGGCAGGAGTCCTGACGTCGCTGAACAAACACGTGTGTGGAAGGGCCATCCCCGTCGTAACTCGAGAATATACCCCAGGTTCCCGCCGCAACTCGAGAAAAACCATGAGACTTTCCCCTCGCCGCGAGATGAGGCCCGATTCCCCTGCACTGCATGCAGAGCAATTCCGTGTTGCACATCACACATGAAAGGAGCCTTGATTTCCTTGATGGCACTCCAGGGAAACCCCAAGAACACTTTTTCAATGCTAGAGGGATCCTGAGGTCACTGTAGCAACACGAAAGAGCTCCGTGGACCAAAAATCAACTCGAGATGAGAGCTTAGTCCCTGGCTTCGACTCCAGAGGAATACCACCTTACCACAAGCACCTCAAGAGGAGGCTTCTCTCAGCTCTAGGTATGTGAGAGGGACCCTGATTTTGCGGCCTCAAGTGGAATGGACACCGCGATGCCCTGACTCGAAATAAGGCCGAATATCCCTGCAGTGACTTGAATGCAGGCTCGTCTTGCATCTCCCAAGATGAATGGATGACTGAATCCCCTGTGGAGACCACAGAGAAAGACCTAGTTCCCCACCTCATCGCGACCGGAGGCCTCACATCCTTTGAAAACTCCAGAGGTACGCGGAGATCAGTGCCTCCAAAGGAGACGATGCCTGACTCCTCGTGAAACTTTATAGGAGTCCCAGGATTCCTGTAGCACGTGGAAAGGGACCCTTGGTCTCCCGCCTCAGCTGGAGAGGCGTCCCAATTGCCCTGCCAAGCCTCGAGGAAAACCCCGAGTTGTCCCTCACAACTAGGCAGGTGTCCTGACGTCGCTGAAGAAACACGTGTGTGGAAGGGCCATCCCCGTCGTACTTCGAGAATATACCCCAGGTTCCCGCCGCAACTCGAGAAAAACCATGAGACTTCCCCCTCGCCGCGAGATGAGGCCCGATTCCCCTGCACTGCGTGCAGAGCAATTCCGTGTTGCACATCACACATGAAAGGAGCCTGGATTTCGTTGACGGCACTCCAGCGAAACCCCAAGAACACTGTTTCAAGGCTAGAGGGATCCTGAGGTCACTGTAGCAACACGAAAGAGCTCCGTGGACCTAAAATCAACTCGAGATGAGAGGTTAGTCCCTGGCTTCGACTCCAGAGGAATACCACCTTACCACAAGCACCTCAAGAGGAGGCTTCTCTCAGCTCTATGTATGTGAGAGGGACCCTGAATATGCGGCCTCAAGTGGAATGGACACCGCGATGCCCTGGCTCGAAATAAGGCCGGATATCCCTGCAGTGACTTGAATGCAGGCTCGTCTTGCATCTCCCAAGACGAAAGGATGTCTGAATCCCCTGTGGAGACCACAGAGAAAGACCTAGTTCCCCACCTCATCGCGACCGGAGGCCTCACATCCTTTGAAAACTCCAGAGGTACGCGGAGATCAGTGCCTCCAAAGGAGACGATGCCTGACTCCTCGTGAAACTTGATAGGAGTCCCAGGATTCCTGTGGCACGTGGAAAGGGAACCGTGGTCTCCCGCCTCAGCTGGAGAGGCGTCCCAATTGCCCTGCCAAGCCTCGAGGAGAATCCCGAGTTGTCCCTCGCAACTAGGCAGGAGTCCTGACGTCGCTGAACAAACACGTGTGTGGAAGGGCCATCCCCGTCGTAACTCGAGAATATACCCCAGGTTCCCGCCGCAACTCGAGAAAAACCATGAGACTTCCCCCTCGCCGCGAGATGAGGCCCAATTCCCCTGCACTGCATGCAGAGCAATTCCGTGTTGCACATCACACATGAAAGGAGCCTTGATTTCCTTGATGGCACACCAGAGAAACCCCAAGAACACTGTTTCAAGGCTAGAGGGATCCTGAGGTCACTGTAGCAACACGAAAGAGCTCCGTGGACCAAAAATCAACTCGAGATGAGAGGTTAGTCCCTGGCTTCGACTCCAGAGGAATACCACCTTGCCACAAGCACCTCAAGAGGAGGCTTCTCTCAGCTCTAGGTATTTGAGAGGGACCCTGAGTTTGCGGCCTCAAGTGGAATGGACACCGCGATGCCCTGACTCGAAATAAGGCCGAATATCCCTGCAGTGACTTGAATGCAGGCTCGTCTTGCATCTCCCAAGATGAAAGGATGTCTGAATCCCCTGTGGAGACCACAGAGAAAGACCTAGTTCCCCACCTCATGGCGACCGGAGGCCTCACATCCTTTGAAAACTCCAGAGGTACGCGGAGATCAGTGCCTCCAAAGGAGACGATGCCTGACTCCTCGTGAAACTTGATAGGAGTCCCAGGATTCCTGTGGCACGTGGAAAGGGACCCTTGGTCTCCCGCCTCAGCTGGAGAGGCGTCCCAATTGCCCTGCCAAGCCTCGAGGAGAATCCCGAGTTGTCCCTCACAACTAGGCAGGAGTCCTGACGTCGCTGAAGAAACACGTGTGTGGAAGGTCCATCCCCGTCGTAACTCGAGAATATACCCCAGGTTCCCGCCGCAACTCGAGAAAAACCATGAGACTTCCCCCTCGCCGCGAGATGAGGCCCGATTCCCCTGCACTGCATGCAGAGCAATTCCGTGTTGCACATCACACATGAAAGGAACCTTGATTTCCTTGATGGCACTCCAGAGAAACCCCAAGAACACTGTTTCAAGGCTAGAGGGATCCTGAGGTCACTGTAGCAACACGAAAGAGCTCCGTGGACCAAAAATCAACTCGAGATGAGAGGTTAGTCCCTGGCTTCGACTCCAGAGGAATACCACCTTACCACAAGCACCTCAAGAGGAGGCTTCTCTCAGCTCTAGCTATGTGAGAGGGACCCTGAGTTTGCGGCCTCAAATGGAATGGACACCGCGATGCTCTGACTCGTAATAAGGCCGCATATCCCTGCAGTGACTTGAATGCAGGCTCGTCTTGCATCTCCCAAAATGAAAGGATGTCTGAGTCCCCTGTGGAGACCACAGAGAAAGACCTAGTTCCCCACCTAATGACGACCGGAGGCGTCACATCCTTTGAAAACTCCAGAGGTACGCGGAGATCAGTGCCTCCAAAGGAGACGATGCCTGACTCCTCGTGAAACTTGATAGGAGTCCCAGGATTCCTGTGGCACGTGGAAAGGGACCCTTGGTCTCCCGCCTCAGCTGGAGAGGCGTCCCAATTGCCGTGCCAAGCCTCGAGGAGAATCCCAAGTTGTCCCTCGCAACTAGGCAGGAGTCCTGACGTCGCTGAACAAACACGTGTGTGGAAGGGCCATCCCCGTCGTAACTCGAGAATATACCCCAGGTTCCCGCCGCAACTCGAGAAAAACCATGAGACTTCCCCCTCGCCGCGAGATGAGGCCCGATTCCCCTGCACTGCATGCAGAGCAATTCCGTGTTGCACATCACACATGAAAGGAGCCTTGATTTCCTTGATGGCACTCCAGGGAAACCCCAAGAACACTTTTTCAATGCTAGAGGGATCCTGAGGTCACTGTAGCAACACGAAAGAGCTCCGTGGACCAAAAATCAACTCGAGATGAGAGCTTAGTCCCTGGCTTCGACTCCAGAGGAATACCACCTTACCACAAGCACCTCAAGAGGAGGCTTCTCTCAGCTCTAGGTATGTGAGAGGGACCCTGATTTTGCGGCCTCAAGTGGAATGGACACCGCGATGCCCTGACTCGAAATAAGGCCGAATATCCCTGCAGTGACTTGAATGCAGGCTCGTCTTGCATCTCCCAAGATGAATGGATGACTGAATCCCCTGTGGAGACCACAGAGAAAGACCTAGTTCCCCACCTCATCGCGACCGGAGGCCTCACATCCTTTGAAAACTCCAGAGGTACGCGGAGATCAGTGCCTCCAAAGGAGACGATGCCTGACTCCTCGTGAAACTTTATAGGAGTCCCAGGATTCCTGTAGCACGTGGAAAGGGACCCTTGGTCTCCCGCCTCAGCTGGAGAGGCGTCCCAATTGCCCTGCCAAGCCTCGAGGAAAACCCCGAGTTGTCCCTCACAACTAGGCAGGTGTCCTGACGTCGCTGAAGAAACACGTGTGTGGAAGGGCCATCCCCGTCGTACTTCGAGAATATACCCCAGGTTCCCGCCGCAACTCGAGAAAAACCATGAGACTTCCCCCTCGCCGTGAGATGAGGCACGATTCCCCTGCACTGCATGCAGAGCAATTCCGTATTGCACATCACATATTAAAGTAGCCTTGATTTCCTTGATGGCACTCCAGAGAAAACCCAAGAACACGGTTTCAAGGCTAGAGGGATCCTGAGGTCACTGTAGCAACACGAAAGAGCTCCGTGGACCAAAACTCAACTCGAGATGAGAGGTTAGTCCCTGGCTTCGACTCCAGAGGAATACCACCTTACCACAAGCACCTCAAGAGGAGGCTTCTCTCAGCTCTAGGTATGTGAGAGGGACCCTGATTTTGCGGCCTCAAGTGGAATGGACACTGCGATGCCCTGACGCGAAATAAGACAGGATATCCCTGCAGTGACTTGAATGCAGGCTCGTCTTGCATCTCGCAAGATGAAAGGATGTTTGAATCCCCTGTGGAGACCACAGAGAAAGACCTAGTTCCCCACCTCATCGCGACCGTAGGCCTCACATCCTTTGAAAACTCCAGAGGTACGCGGAGATCAGTGCCTCCAAAGGAGACGATGCCTGACTCCTCGTGAAACTTGATAGGATTCCCAGGTTTCCGGTGGCACGTGGAAAGGGACCCTTGGTCTCCCGCCTCAGCTGGAGAGGCGTCCCAATTGCCCTGCCAAGCCTCGAGGAGAATCCCGAGTTGTCCTTCGTAACTAGGCAGGAGTCCTGACGTTGCTGAAGAAACACGTGTGTGGAAGGGCCATCCCCGTCGTAACTCGAGAATATTCCCCAGCTTCCCGCCGCAACTCGAGAAAAACCATGAGACTTCCCCCTCGCCGCGAGATGAGGCCCGATTCCCCTGCACTGCATGCAGAGCAATTCCGTGTTGCACATCACACATGAAAGGAGCCTTGATTTCCTTGATGGCACACCAGAGAAACCCCAAGAACACTGTTTCAAGGCTAGAGGGATCCTGAGGTCACTGTAGCAACACGAAAGAGCTCCGTGGACCAAAAATCAACTCGAGATGAGAGGTTAGTCCCTGGCTTCGACTCCAGAGGAATACCACCTTGCCACAAGCACCTCAAGAGGAGGCTTCTCTCAGCTCTAGCTATGTGAGAGGGACCCTGAGTTTGCGGCCTCAAGTGGAATGGACACCGCGATGCCCTGACTCGAAATAAGGCCGAATATCCCTGCAGTGACTTGAATGCAGGCTCGTCTTGCATCTCCCAAGATGAAAGGATGTCTGAATCCCCTGTGGAGACCACAGAGAAAGACCTAGTTCCCCACCTCATGGCGACCGGAAGCCTCACATCCTTTGAAAACTCCAGAGGTACGCGGAGATCAGTGCCTCCAAAGGAGACGATGCCTGACTCCTCGTGAAACTTGATAGGAGTCCCAGGATTCCTGTGGCACGTGGAAAGGGACCCTTGTTCTCCCGCCTCAGCTGGAGAGGCGTCCCAATTGCCCTGCCAAGCCTCGAGGAGAATCCCGAGTTGTCCCTCACAACTAGGCAGGAGTCCTGACGTCGCTGAAGAAACACGTGTGTGGAAGGTCCATCCCCGTCGTAACTCGAGAATATACCCCAGGTTCCCGCCGCAACTCGAGAAAAACCATGAGACTTCCCCCTCGCCGCGAGATGAGGCCCGATTCCCCTGCACTGCATGCAGAGCAATTCCGTGTTGCACATCACACATGAAAGGAGCCTTGATTTCCTTGATGGCACTCCAGAGAAACCCCAAGAACACTGTTTCAAGGCTAGAGGGATCCTGAGGTCACTGTAGCAACACGAAAGAGCTCCGTGGACCAAAAATCAACTCGAGATGAGAGGTTAGTCCCTGGCTTCGACTCCAGAGGAATACCACCTTACCACAAGCACCTCAAGAGGAGGCTTCTCTCAGCTCTAGCTATGTGAGAGGGACCCTGAGTTTGCGGCCTCAAATGGAATGGACACCGCGATGCTCTGACTCGTAATAAGGCCGCATATCCCTGCAGTGACATGAATGCAGGCTCGTCTTGCATCTCCCAAAATGAAAGGATGTCTGAGTCCCCTGTGGAGACCACAGAGAAAGACCTAGTTCCCCACCTAATGACGACCGGAGGCCTCACATCCTTTGAAAACTCCAGAGGTACGCGGAGATCAGTGCCTCCAAAGGAGACGATGCCTGACTCCTCGTGAAACTTGATAGGAGTCCCAGGATTCCTGTGGCACGTGGAAAGGGACCCTTGGTCTCCCGCCTCAGCTGGAGAGGCGTCCCAATTGCCGTGCCAAGCCTCGAGGAGAATCCCAAGTTGTCCCTCGCAACTAGGCAGGAGTCCTGACGTCGCTGAACAAACACGTGTGTGGAAGGGCCATCCCCGTCGTAACTCGAGAATATACCCCAGGTTCCCGCCGCAACTCGAGAAAAACCATGAGACTTCCCCCTCGCCGCGAGATGAGGCCCGATTCCCCTGCACTGCATGCAGAGCAATTCCGTGTTGCACATCACACATGAAAGGAGCCTTGATTTCCTTGATGGCACTCCATGGAAACCCCAAGAACACTTTTTCAATGCTAGAGGGATCCTGAGGTCACTGTAGCAACACGAAAGAGCTCCGTGGACCAAAAATCAACTCCAGATGAGAGGTTAGTCCCTGGCTTCGACTCCAGAGGAATACCACCTTACCACAAGCACCTCAAGAGGAGGCTTCTCTCAGCTCTAGGTATGTGAGAGGGACCCTGATTTTGCGGCCTCAAGTGGAATGGACACCGCGATGCCCTGACTCGAAATAAGGCCGAATATCCCTGCAGTGACTTGAATGCAGGCTCGTCTTGCATCTCCCAAGATGAATGGATGACTGAATCCCCTGTGGAGACCACAGAGAAAGACCTAGTTCCCCACCTCATCGCGACCGGAGGCCTCACATCCTTTGAAAACTCCAGAGGTACGCGGAGATCAGTGCCTCCAAAGGAGACGATGCCTGACTCCTCGTGAAACTTTATAGGAGTCCCAGGATTCCTGTAGCACGTGGAAAGGGACCCTTGGTCTCCCGCCTCAGCTGGAGAGGCGTCCCAATTGCCCTGCCAAGCCTCGAGGAAAACCCCGAGTTGTCCCTCACAACTAGGCAGGTGTCCTGACGTCGCTGAAGAAACACGTGTGTGGAAGGGCCATCCCCGTCGTACTTCGAGAATATACCCCAGGTTCCCGCCGCAACTCGAGAAAAACCATGAGACTTCCCCCTCGCCGCGAGATGAGGCCCGATTCCCCTGCACTGCGTGCAGAGCAATTCCGTGTTGCACATCACACATGAAAGGAGCCTGGATTTCGTTGACGGCACTCCAGCGAAACCCCAAGAACACTGTTTCAAGGCTAGAGGGATCCTGAGGTCACTGTAGCAACACGAAAGAGCTCCGTGGACCTAAAATCAACTCGAGATGAGAGGTTAGTCCCTGGCTTCGACTCCAGAGGAATACCACCTTACCACAAGCACCTCAAGAGGAGGCTTCTCTCAGCTCTATGTATGTGAGAGGGACCCTGAATATGCGGCCTCAAGTGGAATGGACACCGCGATGCCCTGTCTCGAAATAAGGCCGGATATCCCTGCAGTGACTTGAATGCAGGCTCGTCTTGCATCTCCCAAGACGAAAGGATGTCTGAATCCCCTGTGGAGACCACAGAGAAAGACCTAGTTCCCCACCTCATCGCGACCGGAAGCCTCACATCCTTTGAAAACTCCAGAGGTACGCGGAGATCAGTGCCTCCAAAGGAGACGATGCCTGACTCCTCGTGAAACTTGATAGGAGTCCCAGGATTCCTGTGGCACGTGGAAAGGGACCCTTGGTCTCCCGCCTCAGCTGGAGAGGCGTCCCAATTGCCCTGCCAAGCCTCGAGGAGAATCCCGAGTTGTCCCTCGCAACTAGGCAGGAGTTCTGACGTCGCTGAACAAACATGTGGGTGGAAGGGCCATCCCCGTCGTAACTCGAGAATATACCCCAGGTTCCCGCCGCAACTCGAGAAAAACCATGAGACTTCCCCCTCGCCGTGAGATGAGGCACGATTCCCCTGCACTGCATGCAGAGCAATTCCGTATTGCACATCACATATGAAAGTAGCCTTGATTTCCTTGATGGCACTCCAGAGAAAACCCAAGAACACTGTTTCAAGGCTAGAGGGATCCTGAGGTCACTGTAGCAACACGAAACAGCTCCGTGGACCAAAACTCAACTCGAGATGAGAGGTTAGTCCCTGGCTTCGACTCCAGAGGAATACCACCTTACCACAAGCACCTCAAGAGGAGGCTTCTCTCAGCTCTAGGTATGTGAGAGGGACCCTGATTTTGCGGCCTCAAGTGGAATGGACACTGCGATGCCCTGACGCGAAATAAGGCCGGATATCCCTGCAGTGACTTGAATGCAGGCTCGTCTTGCATCTCGCAAGATGAAAGGATGTTTGAATCCCCTGTGGAGACCACAGAGAAAGACCTAGTTCCCCACCTCATCGCGACCGTAGGCCTCACATCCTTTGAAAACTCCAGAGGTACGTGGAGATCAGTGCCTCCAAAGGAGACGATGCCCGACTCCTCGTGAAACTTGATAGGATTCCCAGGATTCCTGTGGCACGTGGAAAGGGACCCTTGGTCTCCCGCCTCAGCTGGAGAGGCGTCCCAATTGCCCTGCCAAGCCTCGAGGAGAATCCCGAGTTGTCCCTCGTAACTAGGCAGGAGTCCTGACGTCGCTGAAGAAACACGTGTGTGGAAGGGCCATCCCCGTCGTAACTCGAGAATATTCCCCAGGTTCCCGCCGCAACTCGAGAAAAACCATGAGACTTCCCCCTCGCCGCAAGATGAGGCCCGATTCCCCTGCACTGCGTGCAGAGCAATTCCGTGTTGCACATCACACATGAAAGGAGCCTTGATTTCCTTGATGGCACTCCAGAGAAACCCCAAGAACACTGTTTCAAGGCTAGAGGGATCCTGAGGTCACTGTAGCAACACGAAAGAGCTCCGTGGACCAAAAATCAACTCGAGATGAGAGGTTAGTCCCTGGCTTCGACTCCAGAGGAATACCACCTTACCACAAGCACCTCAAGAGGAGGCTTCTCTCAGCTCTAGCTATGTGAGAGGGACCCTGAGTTTGCGGCCTCAAGTGGAATGGACACCGCGATGCCCTGACTCGAAATAAGGCCGAATATCCCTGCAGTGACTTGAATGCAGGCTCGTCTTGCATCTCCCAAGATGAAAGGATGTCTGAATCCCCTGTGGAGACCACAGAGAAAGACCTAGTTCCCCACCTCATGGCGACCGGAGGCCTCACATCCTTTGAAAACTCCAGAGGTACGCGGAGATCAGTGCCTCCAAAGGAGACGATGCCTGACTCCTCGTGAAACTTTATAGGAGTCCCAGGATTCCTGTAGCACTTGGAAAGGGACCCTTGGTCTCCCGCCTCAGCTGGAGAGGCGTCCCAATTGCCCTGCCAAGCCTCGAGGAGAATCCCGAGTTGTCCCTCACAACTAGGCAGGAGTCCTGATGTCGCTGAAGAAACACGTGTGTGGAAGGGCCATCCCCGTCGTAACTCGAGAATATACCCCAGGTTCCCGCCACAACTCGAGAAGAACCATGAGACTTCCCCCTCGCCGCGAGATGAGGCCCGATTCCCCTGCACTGCATGCAGAGCAATTCCGTGTTGCACATCACACATGAAAGGAGCCTTGATTTCCTTGATGGCACTCCAGAGAAACCCCAAGAACACTGTTTCAAGGCTAGAGGGATCCTGAGGTCACTGTAGCAACACGAAAGAGCTCCGTGGACCAAAAATCAACTCGAGATGAGAGGTTAGTCCCTGGCTTCGAATCCAGAGGAATACCACCTTACCACAAGCACCTCAAGAGGAGGCTTCTCTCAGCTCTAGGTATGTGAGAGGGACCCTGAGTTTGCGGCCTCAAGTGGAATGGACACCGCGATGGTCTGGCTCGAAATAAGGCCTCATATCCCTGCAGTGACTTGAATGCAGGCTCGTCTTGCATCTCCCAAGACGAAAGGATGTCTGAATCACCTGTGGAGACCACAGAGAAAGACCTAGTTCCCCACCTCATCGCGACCGGAGGCCTCACATCCTTTGAAAACTCCAGAGGTACGCGGAGATCAGTGCCTCCAAAGGAGACGATGCCTGACTCCTCGTGAAACTTGATAGGAGTCCCAGGATTCCTGTGGCACGTGGAAAGGGACCCTTGGTCTCCCGCCTCAGCTGGAGAGGCGTCCCAATTGCCCTGCCAAGCCTCGAGGAGAATCCCGAGTTGTCCCTCGCAACTAGGCAGGAGTTCTGACGTCGCTGAACAAACATGTGGGTGGAAGGGCCATCCCCGTCGTAACTCGAGAATATAGCCCAGGTTCCCGCCACAACTCGAGAAAAACCATGAGACTTCCCCCTCGCCGCGAGATGAGGCCCGATTCCCCTGCACTGCATGCAGAGCAATTCCGTGTTGCACATCACACATGAAAGGAGCCTTGATTTCCTTGATGGCAATCCAGAGAAACCCCAAGAACACTGTTTCAAGGCTAGAGGGATCCTGAGGTCACTGTAGCAACACGAAAGAGCTCCGTGGACCAAAAATCAACTCGAGATGAGAGGTTAGTCCCTGGCTTCGACTCCAGAGGAATACCACCTTACCACAAGCACCTCAAGAGGAGGCTTCTCTCAGCTCTAGCTATGTGAGAGGGACCCTGAGTTTGCGGCCTCAAATGGAATGGACACCGCGATGCTCTGACTCGAAATAAGGCCGGATATCCCTGCAGTGACTTGAATGCAGGCTCGTCTTGCATCTCCCAAAATGAAAGGATATCTGAGTCCCCTGTGGAGAACACAGAGAAAGACCTAGTTCCCCACCTAATGACGACCGGAGGACTCACATCCTTTGAAAACTCCAGAGGTACGCGGAGATCAGTGCCTCCAAAGGAGACGATGCCTGACTCCTCGTGAAACTTGATAGGAGTCCCAGGATTCCTGTGGCACGTGGAAAGGGACCCTTGGTCTCCCGCCTCAGCTGGAGAGGCGTCCCAATTGCCCTGCCAAGCCTCGAGGAGAATCCCGAGTTGTCCCTCGCAACTAGGCAGGAGTCCTACCGTCGCTGAACTAACACGTGTGTGGAAGGGCCATCACTGTCGTAACTCGAGAATATACCCCAGGTTCCCACCGCAACTCGAGAAAAACCATGAGACTTCCCACTCGCCGCGAGATGAGGCCCGATTCCCCTGCACTGCGTGCAGAGCAATTCCGTGTTGCACATCACACATGAAAGGATCCTTGATTTCCTTGATGGCACTCCAGAGAAACCCCAAGAACACTGTTTCAAGGCTAGAGGGATCCTGAGGTCACTGTAGCAGCAAGAAAGAGCTCCGTGGACCAAAAATCAACTCGAGATGAGAGGTTAGTCCCTGGCTTCGACTCCAGAGGAATACCACCTTACCACAAGCACCTCAAGAGGAGGCTTCTCTCAGCTCTAGGTATGTGAGAGGGACCCTGAGTTTGCGGCCTCAAGTGGAATGGAGACCCCGATGGCCTGACTCGAAATAAGGCCGGATATCCCTGCAGTGACTTGAATGCAGGCTCGTCTTGCATCTCCCAAGACGAAAGGATGTCTGAATCCCCTGTGGAGACCACAGAGAAAGACCTAGTTCCCCACCTCATCGCGACCGGAGTCCTCACATCCTTTGAAAACTCCAGAGGTACGCGGAGATCAGTGCCTCCAAAGGAGACGATGCCTGACTCCTCGTGAAACTTGATAGGAGTCCCAGGATTCCTGTGGCACGTGGAAAGGGAACCGTGGTCTCCCGCCTCAGCTGGAGAGGCGTCCCAATTGCCCTGCCAAGCCTCGAGGAGAATCCCGAGTTGTCCCTCGCAACTAGGCAGGAGTCCTGACGTCGCTGAACAAACACGTGTGTGGAAGGGCCATCCCCGTCGTAACTCGAGAATATACCCCAGGTTCCCGCCGCAACTCGAGAAAAACCATGAGACTTCCCCCTCGCCGCGAGATGAGGCCCGATTCCCCTGCACTGCATGCAGAGCAATTCCGTGTTGCACATCACACATGAAAGGAGCCTTGATTTCCTTGATGGCACTCCAGAGAAACCCCAAGAACACTGTTTCAAGGCTAGAGGGATCCTGAGGTCACTGTAGCAACACGAAAGAGCTCCGTGGACCAAAAATCAACTCGAGATGAGAGGTTAGTCCCTGGCTTCGACTCCAGAGGAATACCACGTTACCACAAGCACCTCAAGAGGAGGCTTCTCTCAGCTCTAGGTATGTGAGAGGGACCCTGATTTTGCGGCCTCAAGTGGAATGTACACCGCGATGCTCTGACTCGAAATAAGGCCGGATATCCCTGCAGTGACTTGAATGCAGGCTCGTCTTGCATCTCCCAAAATGCAAGGATGTCTGAGTCCCCTGTGGAGACCACAGAGAAAGACCTAGTTCCCCACCTAATGACGACCGGAGGCCTCACATCCTTTGAAAACTCCAGAGGTACGCGGAGATCAGTGCCTCCAAAGGAGACGATGCCTGACTCCTCGTGAAACTTGATAGGATTCCCAGGATTCCGGTGGCACGTGGAAAGGGACCCTTGGTCTCCCGCCTCAGCTGGAGAGGCGTCCCAATTGCCCTGCCAAGCCTCGAGGAGAATCCCGAGTTGTCCTTCGTAACTAGGCAGGAGTCCTGACGTTGCTGAAGAAACACGTGTGTGGAAGGGCCATCCCCGTCGTAACTCGAGAATATTCCCCAGCTTCCCGCCGCAACTCGAGAAAAACCATGAGACTTCCCCCTCGCCGCGAGATGAGGCCCGATTCCCCTGCACTGCATGCAGAGCAATTCCGTGTTGCACATCACACATGAAAGGAGCCTTGATTTCCTTGATGGCACTCCAGAGAAACCCCAAGAACACTGTTTCAAGGCTAGAGGGATCCTGAGGTCACTGTAGCAACACGAAAGAGCTCCGTGGACCAAAAATCAACTCGAGATGAGAGGTTAGTCCCTGGCTTCGACTCCAGAGGAATACCACCTTGCCACAAGCACCTCAAGAGGAGGCTTCTCTCAGCTCTAGCTATGTGAGAGGGACCCTGATTTTGCGGCCTCAAGTGGAATGGACACCGCGATGCCCTGACTCGAAATAAGGCCGAATATCTCTGCAGTGACTTGAATGCAGGCTCGTCTTGCATCTCCCAAGATGAAAGGATGTCTGAATCCCCTGTGGAGACCACAGAGAAAGACCTAGTTCCCCACCTCATGGCGACCGGAAGCCTCACATCCTTTGAAAACTCCAGAGGTACGCGGAGATCAGTGCCTCCAAAGGAGACGATGCCTGACTCCTCGTGAAACTTGATAGGAGTCCCAGGATTCCTGTGGCACGTGGAAAGGGACCCTTGGTCTCCCGCCTCAGCTGGAGAGGCGTCCCACTTGCCCTGCCAAGCCTCGAGGAGAATCCCGAGTTGTCCCTCACAACTAGGCAGGAGTCCTGACGTCGCTGAAGAAACACGTGTGTGGAAGGTCCATCCCCGTCGTAACTCGAGAATATACCCCAGGTTCCCGCCGCAACTCGAGAAAAACCATGAGACTTCCCCCTCGCCGCGAGATGAGGCCCGATTCCCCTGCACTGCATGCAGAGCAATTCCGTGTTGCACATCACACATGAAAGGAGCCTTGATTTCCTTGATGGCACTCCAGAGAAACCCCAAGAACACTGTTTCAAGGCTAGAGGGATCCTGAGGTCACTGTAGCAACACGAAAGAGCTCCGTGGACCAAAAATCAACTCGAGATGAGAGGTTAGTCCCTGGCTTCGACTCCAGAGGAATACCACCTTACCACAAGCACCTCAAGAGGAGGCTTCTCTCAGCTCTAGCTATGTGAGAGGGACCCTGAGTTTGCGGCCTCAAGTGGAATGGACACCGCGATGCTCTGACTCGAAATAAGGCCGCATATCACTGCAGTGACTTGAATGCAGGCTCGTCTTGCATCTCCCAAAATGAAAGGATGTCTGAGTCCCCTGTGGAGACCACAGAGAAAGACCTAGTTCCCCACCTAATGACGACCGGAGGCCTCACATCCTTTGAAAACTCCAGAGGTACGCGGAGATCAGTGCCTCCAAAGGAGACGATGCCTGACTCCTCGTGAAACTTGATAGGAGTCCCAGGATTCCTGTGGCACGTGGAAAGGGACCCTTGGTCTCCCGCCTCAGCTGGAGAGGCGTCCCAATTGCCCTGCCAAGCCTCGAGGAGAATCCCGAGTTGTCCCTCGCAACTAGGCAGGAGTCCTGACGTCGCTGAACAAACACGTGTGTGGAAGGGCCATCCCCGTCGTAACTCGAGAATATACCCCAGGTTCCCGCCGCAACTCGAGAAAAACCATGAGACTTTCCCCTCGCCGCGAGATGAGGCCCCATTCCCCTGCACTGCATGCAGAGCAATTCCGTGTTGCACATCACACATGAAAGGAGCCTTGATTTCCTTGATGGCACTCCAGAGAAACCCCAAGAACACTGTTTCAAGGCTAGAGGGATCCTGAGGTCACTGTAGCAACACGAAAGAGCTCCGTGGACCAAAAATCAAGTCGAGATGAGAGGTTAGTCCCTGGCTTCGACTCCAGAGGAATACCACCTTACCACAAGCACCTCAAGAGGAGGCTTCTCTCAGCTCTAGGTATGTGAGAGGGACCCTGAGTTTGCGGCCTCAAGTGGAATGGACACCGCGATGGTCTGGCTCAAAATAAGGCCTCATATCCCTGCAGTGACTTGAATGCAGGCTCGTCTTGCATCTCCCAAGATGAAAGGATGTCTGAATCACCTTTGTAGACCACAGAGAAAGACCTAGTTCCCCACCTCATCGCGACCGGAGGCCTCACATCCTTTGAAAACTCCAGAGGTACGCGGAGATCAGTGCCTCCAAAGGAGACGATGCCTGACTCCTCGTGAAACTTGATAGGAGTCCCAGGATTACTGCGGCAAGTGGAAAGGGACCCTCGGTCTCCCGCCTCAGCTGCAGAGGCGTCCCAATTGCCCTGCCAAGTCTCGAGGAGAGTCCCGAGTTGTCCCTCGCAACTAGGCAGGAGTCCTGCCGTCGCTGAAGTAACACGTGGGTGGAAGGGCCATCCCCGTCGTAACTCGAGAATATACCCCA
Source organism: Cervus elaphus (assembly GCF_910594005.1). Taxonomy (NCBI): domain Eukaryota; kingdom Metazoa; phylum Chordata; class Mammalia; order Artiodactyla; family Cervidae; genus Cervus; species Cervus elaphus. The sequence continues at coordinate 8,301,580 of NC_057824.1, read as the reverse complement.
GGTTCCCGCCGCAACTCGAGAAAAACCATGAGACTTCCCCCTCGCCGCGAGATGAGGCCCAATTCCCCTGCACTGCGTGCAGAGCAATTCCGTGTTGCACATCACACATGAAAGGAGCCTTGATTTCCTTGATGGCACTCCAGAGAAACCCCAAGAACACTGTTTCAAGGCTAGAGGGATCCTGAGGTCATTGTAGCAACACGAAAGAGCTCCGTGGACCAAAAATCAACTCGAGATGAGAGGTTAGTCCCTGGCTTCGACTCCAGAGGAATACCACCTTACCACAAGCACCTCAAGAGGAGGCTTCTCTCAGCTCTAGCTATGTGAGAGGGACCCTGAGTTTGCGGCCTCAAATGGAATGGACACCGCGATGCTCTGACTCGTAATAAGGCCGCATATCCCTGCAGTGACTTGAATGCAGGCTCGTCTTGCATCTCCCAAAATGAAAGGATGTCTGAGTCCCCTGTGGAGACCACAGAGAAAGACCTAGTTCCCCACCTAATGACGACCGGAGGCGTCACATCCTTTGAAAACTCCAGAGGTACGCGGAGATCAGTGCCTCCAAAGGAGACGATGCCTGACTCCTCGTGAAACTTGATAGGAGTCCCAGGATTCCTGTGGCACGTGGAAAGGGAACCTTGGTCTCCCGCCTCAGCTGGAGTGGCGTCCCAATTGCCGTGCCAAGCCTCGAGGAGAATCCCAAGTTGTCCCTCGCAACTAGGCAGGAGTCCTGACGTCGCTGAACAAACACGTGTGTGGAAGGGCCATCCCCGTCGTAACTCGAGAATATACCCCAGGTTCCCGCCGCAACTCGAGAAAAACCATGAGACTTCCCCCTCGCCGCGAGATGAGGCCCGATTCCCCTGCACTGCATGCAGAGCAATTCCGTGTTGCACATCACACATGAAAGGAGCCTTGATTTCCTTGATGGCACTCCAGGGAAACCCCAAGAACACTTTTTCAATGCTAGAGGGATCCTGAGGTCACTGTAGCAACACGAAAGAGCTCCGTGGACCAAAAATCAACTCGAGATGAGAGGTTAGTCCCTGGCTTCGACTCCAGAGGAATACCACCTTACCACAAGCACCTCAAGAGGAGGCTTCTCTCAGCTCTAGGTATGTGAGAGGGACCCTGATTTTGCGGCCTCAAGTGGAATGGACACCGCGATGCCCTGACTCGAAATAAGGCCGAATATCCCTGCAGTGACTTGAATGCAGGCTCGTCTTGCATCTCCCAAGATGAATGGATGACTGAATCCCCTGTGGAGACCACAGAGAAAGACCTAGTTCCCCACCTCATCGCGACCGGAGGCCTCACATCCTTTGAAAACTCCAGAGGTACGCGGAGATCAGTGCCTCCAAAGGAGACGATGCCTGACTCCTCGTGAAACTTTATAGGAGTCCCAGGATTCCTGTAGCACGTGGAAAGGGACCCTTGGTCTCCCGCCTCAGCTGGAGAGGCGTCCCAATTGCCCTGCCAAGCCTCGAGGAAAACCCCGAGTTGTCCCTCACAACTAGGAAGGTGTCCTGACGTCGCTGAAGAAACACGTGTGTGGAAGGGCCATCCCCGTCGTACTTGGAGAATATACCCCAGGTTCCCGCCGCAACTCGAGAAAAACCATGAGACTTCCCCCTCGCCGCGAGATGAGGCCCGATTCCCCTGCACTGCGTGCAGAGCAATTCCGTGTTGCACATCACACATGAAAGGAGCCTGGATTTCGTTGACGGCACTCCAGCGAAACCCCAAGAACACTGTTTCAAGGCTAGAGGGATCCTGAAGTCACTGTAGCAACACGAAAGAGCTCCGTGGACCTAAAATCAACTCGAGATGAGAGGTTAGTCCCTGGCTTCGACTCCAGAGGAATACCACCTTACCACAAGCACCTCAAGAGGAGGCTTCTCTCAGCTCTATGTATGTGAGAGGGACCCTGATTTTGCGGCCTCAAGTGGAATGGACACCGCGATGCCCTGGCTCGAAATAAGGCCGGATATCCCTGCAGTGACTTGAATGCAGGCTCGTCTTGCATCTCCCAAGACGAAAGGATGTCTGAATCCCCTGTGGAGACCACAGAGAAAGACCTAGTTCCCCACCTCATCGCGACCGGAGGCCTCACATCCTTTGAAAACTCCAGAGGTACGCGGAGATCAGTGCCTCCAAAGGAGACGATGCCTGACTCCTCGTGAAACTTGATAGGAGTCCCAGGATTCCTGTGGCACGTGGAAAGGGAACCGTGGTCTCCCGCCTCAGCTGGAGAGGCGTCCCAATTGCCCTGCCAAGCCTCGAGGAGAATCCCGAGTTGTCCCTCGCAACTAGGCAGGAGTCCTGACGTCGCTGAACAAACACGTGTGTGGAAGGGCCATCCCCGTCGTACCTCGAGAATATACCCCAGGTTCCCGCCGCAACTCGAGAAAAACCATGAGACTTCCCCCTCGCCGCGAGATGAGGCCCGATTCCCCTGCACTGCATGCAGAGCAATTCCGTGTTGCACATCACACATGAAAGGAGCCTTGATTTCCTTGATGGCACTCCAGAGAAACCCCAAGAACACTGTTTCAAGGCTAGAGGGATCCTGAGGTCACTGTAGCAACACGAAAGAGCTCCGTGGACCAAAAATCAACTCGAGATGAGAGGTTAGTCCCTGGCTTCGACTCCAGAGGAATACCACGTTACCACAAGCACCTCAAGAGGAGGCTTCTCTCAGCTCTAGGTATGTGAGAGGGACCCTGATTTTGCGGCCTCAAGTGGAATGGACACCGCGATGCTCTGACTCGAAATAAGGCCGGATATCCCTGCAGTGACTTGAATGCAGGCTCGTCTTGCATCTCCCAAAATGCAAGGATGTCTGAGTCCCCTGTGGAGACCACAGAGAAAGACCTAGTTCCCCACCTAATGACGACCGGAGGCCTCACATCATTTGAAAACTCCAGAGGTACGCGGAGATCAGTGCCTCCAAAGGAGACGATGCCTGACTCCTCGTGAAACTTGATAGGATTCCCAGGATTCCGGTGGCACGTGGAAAGGGACCCTTGGTCTCCCGCCTCAGCTGGAGAGGCGTCCCAATTGCCCTGCCAAGCCTCGAGGAGAATCCCGAGTTGTCCTTCGTAACTAGGCAGGAGTCCTGACGTTGCTGAAGAAACACGTGTGTGGAAGGGCCATCCCCGTCGTAACTCGAGAATATTCCCCAGCTTCCCGCCGCAACTCGAGAAAAACCATGAGACTTCCCCCTCGCCGCGAGATGAGGCCCGATTCCCCTGCACTGCATGCAGAGCAATTCCGTGTTGCACATCACACATGAAAGGAGCCTTGATTTCCTTGATGGCACACCAGAGAAACCCCAAGAACACTGTTTCAAGGCTAGAGGGATCCTGAGGTCACTGTAGCAACACGAAAGAGCTCCGTGGACCAAAAATCAACTCGAGATGAGAGGTTAGTCCCTGGCTTCGACTCCAGAGGAATACCACCTTGCCACAAGCACCTCAAGAGGAGGCTTCTCTCAGCTCTAGGTATTTGAGAGGGACCCTGAGTTTGCGGCCTCAAGTGGAATGGACACCGCGATGCCCTGACTCGAAATAAGGCCGAATATCCCTGCAGTGACTTGAATGCAGGCTCGTCTTGCATCTCCCAAGATGAAAGGATGTCTGAATCCCCTGTGGAGACCACAGAGAAAGACCTAGTTCCCCACCTCATGGCGACCGGAGGCCTCACATCCTTTGAAAACTCCAGAGGTACGCGGAGATCAGTGCCTCCAAAGGAGACGATGCCTGACTCCTCGTGAAACTTGATAGGAGTCCCAGGATTCCTGTGGCACGTGGAAAGGGACCCTTGGTCTCCCGCCTCAGCTGGAGAGGCGTCCCAATTGCCCTGCCAAGCCTCGAGGAGAATCCCGAGTTGTCCCTCACAACTAGGCAGGAGTCCTGACGTCGCTGAAGAAACACGTGTGTGGAAGGTCCATCCCCGTTCTAACTCGAGAATATACCCCAGGTTCCCGCCGCAACTCGAGAAAAACCATGAGACTTCCCCCTCGCCGCGAGATGAGGCCCGATTCCCCTGCACTGCATGCAGAGCAATTCCGTGTTGCACATCACACATGAAAGGAGCCTTGATTTCCTTGATGGCACTCCAGAGAAACCCCAAGAACACTGTTTCAAGGCTAGAGGGATCCTGAGGTCACTGTAGCAACACGAAAGAGCTCCGTGGACCAAAAATCAACTCGAGATGAGAGGTTAGTCCCTGGCTTCGACTCCAGAGGAATACCACCTTACCACAAGCACCTCAAGAGGAGGCTTCTCTCAGCTCTAGCTATGTGAGAGGGACCCTGAGTTTGCGGCCTCAAATGGAATGGACACCGCGATGCTCTGACTCGTAATAAGGCCGCATATCCCTGCAGTGACTTGAATGCAGGCTCGTCTTGCATCTCCCAAAATGAAAGGATGTCTGAGTCCCCTGTGGAGACCACAGAGAAAGACCTAGTTCCCCACCTAATGACGACCGGAGGCGTCACATCCGTTGAAAACTCCAGAGGTACGCGGAGATCAGTGCCTCCAAAGGAGACGATGCCTGACTCCTCGTGAAACTTGATAGGAGTCCCAGGATTCCTGTGGCACGTGGAAAGGGACCCTTGGTCTCCCGCCTCAGCTGGAGAGGCGTCCCAATTGCCGTGCCAAGCCTCGAGGAGAATCCCAAGTTGTCCCTCGCAACTAGGCAGGAGTCCTGACGTCGCTGAACAAACACGTGGGTGGAAGGGCCATCCCCGTCGTAACTCGAGAATATACCCCAGGTTCCCGCCGCAACTCGAGAAAAACCATGAGACTTCCCCCTCGCCGCGAGATGAGGCCCGATTCCCCTGCACTGCATGCAGAGCAATTCCGTGTTGCACATCACACATGAAAGGAGCCTTGATTTCCTTGATGGCACTCCAGGGAAACCCCAAGAACACTTTTTCAATGCTAGAGGGATCCTGAGGTCACTGTAGCAACACGAAAGAGCTCCGTGGACCAAAAATCAACTCGAGATGAGAGCTTAGTCCCTGGCTTCGACTCCAGAGGAATACCACCTTACCACAAGCACCTCAAGAGGAGGCTTCTCTCAGCTCTAGGTATGTGAGAGGGACCCTGATTTTGCGGCCTCAAGTGGAATGGACACCGCGATGCCCTGACTCGAAATAAGGCCGAATATCCCTGCAGTGACTTGAATGCAGGCTCGTCTTGCATCTCCCAAGATGAATGGATGACTGAATCCCCTGTGGAGACCACAGAGAAAGACCTAGTTCCCCACCTCATCGCGACCGGAGGCCTCACATCCTTTGAAAACTCCAGAGGTACGCGGAGATCAGTGCCTCCAAAGGAGACGATGCCTGACTCCTCGTGAAACTTTATAGGAGTCCCAGGATTCCTGTAGCACGTGGAAAGGGACCCTTGGTCTCCCGCCTCAGCTGGAGAGGCGTCCCAATTGCCCTGCCAAGCCTCGAGGAAAACCCCGAGTTGTCCCTCACAACTAGGCAGGTGTCCTGACGTCGCTGAAGAAACACGTGTGTGGAAGGGCCATCCCCGTCGTACTTCGAGAATATACCCCAGGTTCCCGCCGCAACTCGAGAAAAACCATGAGACTTCCCCCTCGCCGCGAGATGAGGCCCGATTCCCCTGCACTGCGTGCAGGGCAATTCCGTGTTGCACATCACACATGAAAGGAGCCTGGATTTCGTTGACGGCACTCCAGCGAAACCCCAAGAACACTGTTTCAAGGCTAGAGGGATCCTGAGGTCACTGTAGCAACACGAAAGAGCTCCGTGGACCTAAAATCAACTCGCGATGAGAGGTTAGTCCCTGGCTTCGACTCCAGAGGAATACCACCTTACCACAAGCACCTCAAGAGGAGGCTTCTCTCAGCTCTATGTATGTGAGAGGGACCCTGAATATGCGGCCTCAAGTGGAATGGACACCGCGATGCCCTGGCTCGAAATAAGGCCGGATATCCCTGCAGTGACTTGAATGCAGGCTCGTCTTGCATCTCCCAAGACGAAAGGATGTCTGAATCCCCTGTGGAGACCACAGAGAAAGACCTAGTTCCCCACCTCATCGCGACCGGAGGCCTCACATCCTTTGAAAACTCCAGAGGTACGCGGAGATCAGTGCCTCCAAAGGAGACGATGCCTGACTCCTCGTGAAACTTGATAGGAGTCCCAGGATTCCTGTGGCACGTGGAAAGGGACCCTTGGTCTCCCGCCTCAGCTGGAGAGGCGTCCCAATTGCCCTGCCAAGCCTCGAGGAGAATCCCGAGTTGTCCCTCGCAACTAGGCAGGAGTTCTGACGTCGCTGAACAAACATGTGGGTGGAAGGGCCATCCCCGTCGTAACTCGAGAATATACCCCAGGTTCCCGCCGCAACTCGAGAAAAACCATGAGACTTCCCCCTCGCTGTGAGATGAGGCACGATTCCCCTGCACTGCATGCAGAGCAATTCCGTATTGCACATCACATATGAAAGTAGCCTTGATTTCCTTGATGGCACTCCAGAGAAAACCCAAGAACACGGTTTCAAGGCTAGAGGGATCCTGAGGTCACTGTAGCAACACGAAAGAGCTCCGTGGACCAAAACTCAACTCGAGATGAGAGGTTAGTCCCTGGCTTCGACTCCAGAGGAATACCACCTTACCACAAGCACCTCAAGAGGAGGCTTCTCTCAGCTCTAGATATGTGAGAGGGACCCTGATTTTGCGGCCTCAAGTGGAATGGACACTGCGATGCCCTGACGCGAAATAAGACCGGATATCCCTGCAGTGACTTGAATGCAGGCTCGTCTTGCATCTCCCAAGATGAAAGGATGTTTGAATCCCCTGTGGAGACCACAGAGAAAGACCTAGTTCCCCACCTCATCGCGACCGTAGGCCTCACATCCTTTGAAAACTCCAGAGGTACGCGGAGATCAGTGCCTCCAAAGGAGACGATGCCTGACTCCTCGTGAAACTTGATAGGATTCCCAGGTTTCCGGTGGCACGTGGAAAGGGACCCTTGGTCTCCCGCCTCAGCTGGAGAGGCGTCCCAATTGCCCTGCCAAGCCTCGAGGAGAATCCCGAGTTGTCCTTCGTAACTAGGCAGGAGTCCTGACGTTGCTGAAGAAACACGTGTGTGGAAGGGCCATCCCCGTCGTAACTCGAGAATATTCCCCAGCTTCCCGCCGCAACTCGAGAAAAACCATGAGACTTCCCCCTCGCCGCGAGATGAGGCCCGATTCCCCTGCACTGCATGCAGAGCAATTCCGTGTTGCACATCACACATGAAAGGAGCCTTGATTTCCTTGATGGCACACCAGAGAAACCCCAAGAACACTGTTTCAAGGCTAGAGGGATCCTGAGGTCACTGTAGCAACACGAAAGAGCTCCGTGGACCAAAAATCAACTCGAGATGAGAGGTTAGTCCCTGGCTTCGACTCCAGAGGAATACCACCTTGCCACAAGCACCTCAAGAGGAGGCTTCTCTCAGCTCTAGCTATGTGAGAGGGACCCTGAGTTTGCGGCCTCAAGTGGAATGGACACCGCGATGCCCTGACTCGAAATAAGGCCGAATATCCCTGCAGTGACTTGAATGCAGGCTCGTCTTGCATCTCCCAAGATGAAAGGATGTCTGAATCCCCTGTGGAGACCACAGAGAAAGACCTAGTTCCCCACCTCATGGCGACCGGAAGCCTCACATCCTTTGAAAACTCCAGAGGTACGCGGAGATCAGTGCCTCCAAAGGAGACGATGCCTGACTCCTCGTGAAACTTGATAGGAGTCCCAGGATTCCTGTGGCACGTGGAAAGGGACCCTTGGTCTCCCGCCTCAGCTGGAGAGGCGTCCCAATTGCCCTGCCAAGCCTCGAGGAGAATCCCGAGTTGTCCCTCACAACTAGGCAGGAGTCCTGACGTCGCTGAAGAAACACGTGTGTGGAAGGTCCATCCCCGTCGTAACTCGAGAATATACCCCAGGTTCCCGCCGCAACTCGAGAAAAACCATGAGACTTCCCCCTCGCCGCGAGATGAGGCCCGATTCCCCTGCACTGCATGCAGAGCAATTCCGTGTTGCACATCACACATGAAAGGAGCCTTGATTTCCTTGATGGCACTCCAGAGAAACCCCAAGAACACTGTTTCAAGGCTAGAGGGATCCTGAGGTCACTGTAGCAACACGAAAGAGCTCCGTGGACCAAAAATCAACTCGAGATGAGAGGTTAGTCCCTGGCTTCGACTCCAGAGGAATACCACCTTACCACAAGCACCTCAAGAGGAGGCTTCTCTCAGCTCTAGCTATGTGAGAGGGACCCTGAGTTTGCGGCCTCAAATGGAATGGACACCGCGATGCTCTGACTCGTAATAAGGCCGCATATCCCTGCAGTGACTTGAATGCAGGCTCGTCTTGCATCTCCCAAAATGAAAGGATGTCTGAGTCCCCTGTGGAGACCACAGAGAAAGACCTAGTTCCCCACCTAATGACGACCGGAGGCCTCACATCCTTTGAAAACTCCAGAGGTACGCGGAGATCAGTGCCTCCAAAGGAGACGATGCCTGACTCCTCGTGAAACTTGATAGGAGTCCCAGGATTCCTGTGGCACGTGGAAAGGGACCCTTGGTCTCCCGCCTCAGCTGGAGAGGCGTCCCAATTGCCGTGCCAAGCCTCGAGGAGAATCCCAAGTTGTCCCTCGCAACTAGGCAGGAGTCCTGACGTCGCTGAAGAAACACGTGTGTGGAAGGTCCATCCCCGTCGTAACTCGAGAATATACCCCAGGTTCCCGCCGCAACTCGAGAAAAACCATGAGACTTCCCCCTCGCCGCGAGATGAGGCCCGATTCCCCTGCACTGCATGCAGAGCAATTCCGTGTTGCACATCACACATGAAAGGAGCCTTGATTTCCTTGATGGCACTCCAGGGAAACCCCAAGAACACTTTTTCAATGCTAGAGGGATCCTGAGGTCACTGTAGCAACACGAAAGAGCTCCGTGGACCAAAAATCAACTCGAGATGAGAGCTTAGTCCCTGGCTTCGACTCCAGAGGAATACCACCTTACCACAAGCACCTCAAGAGGAGGCTTCTCTCAGCTCTAGGTATGTGAGAGGGACCCTGATTTTGCGGCCTCAAGTGGAATGGACACCGCGATGCCCTGACTCGAAATAAGGCCGAATATCCCTGCAGTGACTTGAATGCAGGCTCGTCTTGCATCTCCCAAGATGAATGGATGACTGAATCCCCTGTGGAGACCACAGAGAAAGACCTAGTTCCCCACCTCATCGCGACCGGAGGCCTCACATCCTTTGAAAACTCCAGAGGTACGCGGAGATCAGTGCCTCCAAAGGAGACGATGCCTGACTCCTCGTGAAACTTTATAGGAGTCCCAGGATTCCTGTAGCACGTGGAAAGGGACCCTTGGTCTCCCGCCTCAGCTGGAGAGGCGTCCCAATTGCCCTGCCAAGCCTCGAGGAAAACCCCGAGTTGTCCCTCACAACTAGGCAGGTGTCCTGATGTCGCTGAAGAAACACGTGTGTGGAAGGGCCATCCCCGTCGTACTTCGAGAATATACCCCAGGTTCCCGCCGCAACTCGAGAAAAACCATGAGACTTCCCCCTCGCCGCGAGATGAGGCCCGATTCCCCTGCACTGCGTGCAGAGCAATTCCGTGTTGCACATCACACATGAAAGGAGCCTGGATTTCGTTGACGGCACTCCAGCGAAACCCCAAGAACACTGTTTCAAGGCTAGAGGGATCCTGAGGTCACTGTAGCAACACGAAAGAGCTCCGTGGACCTAAAATCAACTCGAGATGAGAGGTTAGTCCCTGGCTTCGACTCCAGAGGAATACCACCTTACCACAAGCACCTCAAGAGGAGGCTTCTCTCAGCTCTATGTATGTGAGAGGGACCCTGAATATGCGGCCTCAAGTGGAATGGTCACCGCGATGCCCTGTCTCGAAATAAGGCCGGATATCCCTGCAGTGACTTGAATGCAGGCTCGTCTTGCATCTCCCAAGACGAAAGGATGTCTGAATCCCCTGTGGAGACCACAGAGAAAGACCTAGTTCCCCACCTCATCGCGACCGGAGGCCTCACATCCTTTGAAAACTCCAGAGGTACGCGGAGATCAGTGCCTCCAAAGGAGACGATGCCTGACTCCTCGTGAAACTTGATAGGAGTCCCAGGATTCCTGTGGCACGTGGAAAGGGACCCTTGGTCTCCCGCCTCAGCTGGAGAGGCGTCCCAATTGCCCTGCCAAGCCTCGAGGAGAATCCCGAGTTGTCCCTCGCAACTAGGCAGGAGTTCTGACGTCGCTGAACAAACATGTGGGTGGAAGGGCCATCCCCGTCGTAACTCGAGAATATACCCCAGGTTCCCGCCGCAACTCGAGAAAAACCATGAGACTTCCCCCTCGCCGTGAGATGAGGCACGATTCCCCTGCACTGCATGCAGAGCAATTCCGTATTGCACATCACATATGAAAGTAGCCTTGATTTCCTTGATGGCACTCCAGAGAAAACCCAAGAACACTGTTTCAAGGCTAGAGGGATCCTGAGGTCACTGTAGCAACACGAAACAGCTCCGTGGACCAAAACTCAACTCGAGATGAGAGGTTAGTCCCTGGCTTCGACTCCAGAGGAATACCACCTTACCACAAGCACCTCAAGAGGAGGCTTCTCTCAGCTCTAGGTATGTGAGAGGGACCCTGATTTTGCGGCCTCAAGTGGAATGGACACTGCGATGCCCTGACGCGAAATAAGGCCGGATATCCCTGCAGTGACTTGAATGCAGGCTCGTCTTGCATCTCGCAAGATGAAAGGATGTTTGAATCCCCTGTGGAGACCACAGAGAAAGACCTAGTTCCCCACCTCATCGCGACCGTAGGCCTCACATCCTTTGAAAACTCCAGAGGTACGTGGAGATCAGTGCCTCCAAAGGAGACGATGCCCGACTCCTCGTGAAACTTGATAGGATTCCCAGGATTCCTGTGGCACGTGGAAAGGGACCCTTGGTCTCCCGCCTCAGCTGGAGAGGCGTCCCAATTGCCCTGCCAAGCCTCGAGGAGAATCCCGAGTTGTCCCTCGTAACTAGGCAGGAGTCCTGACGTCGCTGAAGAAACACGTGTGTGGAAGGGCCATCCCCGTCGTAACTCGAGAATATTCCCCAGGTTCCCGCCGCAACTCGAGAAAAACCATGAGACTTCCCCCTCGCCGCAAGATGAGGCCCGATTCCCCTGCACTGCGTGCAGAGCAATTCCGTGTTGCACATCACACATGAAAGGAGCCTTGATTTCCTTGATGGCACTCCAGAGAAACCCCAAGAACACTGTTTCAAGGCTAGAGGGATCCTGAGGTCACTGTAGCAACACGAAAGAGCTCCGTGGACCAAAAATCAACTCGAGATGAGAGGTTAGTCCCTGGCTTCGACTCCAGAGGAATACCACCTTACCACAAGCACCTCAAGAGGAGGCTTCTCTCAGCTCTAGCTATGTGAGAGGGACCCTGAGTTTGCGGCCTCAAGTGGAATGGACACCGCGATGCCCTGACTCGAAATAAGGCCGAATATCCCTGCAGTGACTTGAATGCAGGCTCGTCTTGCATCTCCCAAGATGAAAGGATGTCTGAATCCCCTGTGGAGACCACAGAGAAAGACCTAGTTCCCCACCTCATGGCGACCGGAGGCCTCACATCCTTTGAAAACTCCAGAGGTACGCGGAGATCAGTGCCTCCAAAGGAGACGATGCCTGACTCCTCGTGAAACTTTATAGGAGTCCCAGGATTCCTGTAGCACTTGGAAAGGGACCCTTGGTCTCCCGCCTCAGCTGGAGAGGCGTCCCAATTGCCCTGCCAAGCCTCGAGGAGAATCCCGAGTTGTCCCTCACAACTAGGCAGGAGTCCTGATGTCGCTGAAGAAACACGTGTGTGGAAGGGCCATCCCCGTCGTAACTCGAGAATATACCCCAGGTTCCCGCCACAACTCGAGAAGAACCATGAGACTTCCCCCTCGCCGCGAGATGAGGCCCGATTCCCCTGCACTGCATGCAGAGCAATTCCGTGTTGCACATCACACATGAAAGGAGCCTTGATTTCCTTGATGGCACTCCAGAGAAACCCCAAGAACACTGTTTCAAGGCTAGAGGGATCCTGAGGTCACTGTAGCAACACGAAAGAGCTCCGTGGACCAAAAATCAACTCGAGATGAGAGGTTAGTCCCTGGCTTCGACTCCAGAGGAATACCACCTTACCACAAGCACCTCAAGAGGAGGCTTCTCTCAGCTCTAGGTATGTGAGAGGGACCCTGAGTTTGCGGCCTCAAGTGGAATGGACACCGCGATGGTCTGGCTCGAAATAAGGCCTCATATCCCTGCAGTGACTTGAATGCAGGCTCGTCTTGCATCTCCCAAGACGAAAGGATGTCTGAATCACCTGTGGAGACCACAGAGAAAGACCTAGTTCCCCACCTAATGACGACCGGAGGCCTCACATCCTTTGAAAACTCCAGAGGTACGCGGAGATCAGTGCCTCCAAAGGAGACGATGCCTGACTCCTCGTGAAACTTGATAGGAGTCCCAGGATTCCTGTGGCACGTGGAAAGGGACCCTTGGTCTCCCGCCTCAGCTGGAGAGGCGTCCCAATTGCCCTGCCAAGCCTCGAGGAGAATCCCGAGTTGTCCCTCGCAACTAGGCAGGAGTTCTGACGTCGCTGAACAAACATGTGGGTGGAAGGGCCATCCCCGTCGTAACTCGAGAATATAGCCCAGGTTCCCGCCACAACTCGAGAAAAACCATGAGACTTCCCCCTCGCCGCGAGATGAGGCCCGATTCCCCTGCACTGCATGCAGAGCAATTCCGTGTTGCACATCACACATGAAAGGAGCCTTGATTTCCTTGATGGCAATCCAGAGAAACCCCAAGAACACTGTTTCAAGGCTAGAGGGATCCTGAGGTCACTGTAGCAACACGAAAGAGCTCCGTGGACCAAAAATCAACTCGAGATGAGAGGTTAGTCCCTGGCTTCGACTCCAGAGGAATACCACCTTACCACAAGCACCTCAAGAGGAGGCTTCTCTCAGCTCTAGCTATGTGAGAGGGACCCTGAGTTTGCGGCCTCAAATGGAATGGACACCGCGATGCTCTGACTCGAAATAAGGCCGGATATCCCTGCAGTGACTTGAATGCAGGCTCGTCTTGCATCTCCCAAAATGAAAGGATGTCTGAGTCCCCTGTGGAGAACACAGAGAAAGACCTAGTTCCCCACCTAATGACGACCGGAGGACTCACATCCTTTGAAAACTCCAGAGGTACGCGGAGATCAGTGCCTCCAAAGGAGACGAT